>NC_089271.1:2947473-3295974 GCF_963930625.1 Muntiacus reevesi
CCTGAGTCCTTCAAGAAAGCATCTGACAAAATGACTCTGATCCCATCTTCCTTTAGCAGTGTTATGGTCCCAGTCTGGTTCTGTAGCTGGGACCGCTTGACTTCCAGTGGGTACCGTGGCCATGCAGTATCACATAGGAAGACCAGGTGTGTCTTCTTTAAGCCCTGGGGATCAAATCTATCCCCGTTTTTCAGGTTACGGTTCAAAGGAATGAGGCTGGAATTGTTAGCTCCCATCGGTAAGAGAAAAAAGCAACCAGGGCCATTTTTTCTACTGGAGGTGTCACTCCCTGCCCTAGATGGGGTTGTAGACAGACTTTACACCAAAAGGTTTTCCTTCCCGGTCAGACTTAGTCTGTCCCTTACTGACACAGGCGTCATACTCATCCCTCCCAGTTCTACCACTGAGATGGGGTTGGGATGCCCCAGGGGTAGACCTGATGGCATCCCTGACTGACGTCCAGCTTTTCACCTCACTTGTCTCGGATGCCACCCGGGGTGCAAACAGTGTAACCTTCCAGAATGCCTCCCAAGCTAAGACATCTGGGGGAAACATTCGTCACCTGAGTGCCTGTGCACAACACTGAGTATATTGCTGACCTCAATAAGACCTGCACGAACTTTAAACTGAGATGTTTCTTCCAAGCATCACCACACCAGTATAAAAACCTCCTCTGGTCCACTACGAGCCAGTGTTACCAAAGGAAAAAAAAAAAAAAGAAAACTCATTGCAGTTTCAATCCCAGTAACCTTTAACCTCAGAGATCCTCTTGGAGTTAGAGCTCCATCTAGCTTCCGGAATTTTGAGTCCTAGCGAGGCTAGGTGCTTCCTGACTACCAATCCCAGTTTGGGACCTAGACCACAGTACAATAGCAACATAGATTACAAGTCCCTTGAAAGTCTATGATCTGATAGATTAGCTTGTACTTCTAATTCCCAAAGAGTTGTGAAATGGTCAAAGAGACAGAAATGTTTGACCGAGAAAGGAGTTCAGTTCACACGCTTTGCCCGTTTCTGGTTGGTTCCAAAAAGAGACATTGGCTGCCTCTTGGCATTGGCAGGTCAGTATAAACCCCCGACAGGTTTCTGCCACAAGCCTTATGAGGTCGCCACGGAACCGCAGAGGAGGGCTGCTCACTTGCTTCACGCAGAGCGTTTCATTCATTCACACAAGCACACCGTAGAGTTAGTAAAGTGCAGCGGAAAACGTGTTCGCTCGGAGAACAAAGAACTAGAGCTCTAAGCATCCTTACCTTGTCCTGAAGGATCCCGGACGAGCCCCCAAGATGAAAGGTTGTTGCTGAACCAGAAGATGCCAGGATTCTTGGCCTCCAGAAGAGACGAATTCAATCCGGGGCCAGAGACGAGGCTGGATCCCTCAGAGCTTTTGTGTAATAAACTTTTATTCAAGTATAAAGGAGACAGAGAAAGCTTCTAACACAAGCATCAGAAGGGGGCAGAAAGAGAACTCCCCTGCTAGTCTTCAGCTGGGTGTTATAGAGTCACTGGCAGTCTGTTAATGAAAAGAAAGGAATGTCTGAAAACTCAGAATGGCACCAGATAATTCTTTCCAGACCATAAAAGAACTGACTTGAATCTTGTAGAAGGGCAGATTACCAAACAAATAGTTTCATTTACATAGATTAGGGGAACAATACCTGAGTATAATATAATGGTGTTTCAAGTAGTTTCTGAGCCATTTGGTGGAACCACTTGAAGACATAGTATGTAGTACACTAACATAACTTAAGACACATATTTCCATAAGAGAACTTATATTGGTTAACTCAAGGTTTTGAGGATAGTTAGTTTTGGGTGAAACCAGGTGTCACGGCAACACAGCATTTTTTTTTTTTTTTTTAAATTTTATTAGTTGGAGACCAATTACTTCACAACATTTCAGTGGGTTTTGTCATACATTGACACGAATCAGCCATAGAGTTACACGTATTCCCCATCCCGATACCCCCTCCCACCTCCCTCTCCACCCGACTCCTCTGGGTCCTCCTAGTGCACCAGGCCCGAGCACTCGTCTCATGCATCTCACCTGGGCTAGTGATCTGTTTCACCATAGATAATATACATGCTGTTCTTTTGAAACATCCCACCCTCACCTTCTCCCACAGAGTTCAAAAGTCTGTTCTGTACTTCGGTGTCTCTTTTTCTTTTTTGCATATAGGGTTATCGTTACCATCTTTCTAAATTCCATATATATGTGTTAGTATGCTGTAATGTTCTTTATCTTTCTGGCTTACTTCACTCTGTATAATGGGCTCCAGTTTCGTCCATCTCATTAGAACTGATTCAAATGAATTCTTTTTAATGGCTGAGTAATATTCCATGGTGTATATGTACCACAGCTTCCTTATCCATTCATCTGCTGATGGGCATCTAGGCTGCTTCCATGTCCTGGCTATTATAAACAGTGCTGCAATGAACATTGGGGTGCACGGGCAACACAGCATTTTAAGAGAAACCTCCTGTTAAATTTGTATAGAGAAGGGAAAAAAAATCTCTAGTTTGTTTCCTCCTGCTGCTTAAGAGAGATAAAAATGTCTGACACTTGCAGCCTATTTCCTCCGTTTAGAGACCCCTGGCCTTCTCGCCTGTTACCCTCTCAGAATTGCAGCAAGCCAGGCCTCCCTGTCCATCACCAACTCCCAGAGTTTACTCAAACTCATGCCCATCGAGTCAGTGATGCGAGTCAGCCATAGGTATACCTATATCCCCTCTGTTTAAAACCCCCTCCTATCTCCTTTCTCAGGAAGACTGCTCCATATATGATGAACTCAACCGGCTTCCTGCTGAATTCTGCGAATAGGCTCTCGTTAACACTAAATCTGAACTTACTGAATTCAGTACATATATATTCAGTATTCTTGTCTGAAAAATCCCATGGACAGAGGAGCCTGGTGCCCTATAGTCAGTCCGTGGAGTGGCAAAGAGTCAGACACGACTTAGTAACTTCACTTTCACCTCTTAGTTACAAGGAGGACAGATTCCACTGAGGGTCAGAAGGAGGTGGTGAACACTTTGCCCTCTTATCATCATCACCTCAGGGAAACAGGAAGTTTCCAAAGGTCTCTTAGAAAATCATTTTACCCTGGCTAATCCACACAGTGAATCTTCACTTTTAGAAAATAAATTGTAAACTACCTCCTAAATATTAAGGAAAAAATACAGACGTGGGGGATACGTAAATTTGTTAGTGTGTCCCAGTTTGATTTCAGGATATAAAGGAAAATAAATATTCCTGACCTGGAAATATCACATGTGCTTTGTGATTTCTCATTCACTCTAAAGGTCAAATGTCCAGATTCCCTCAAGCTTCCTCTAAAACAATCATCATGATAAAAATGACAAAATGACATGAAAGATGATTCCTGCCAAGCAGGATACTGAAGATGACGTCTGTGTAACCTTGGTCTTAGGAGGAACAACCATGGGTTCACGAGGCATCACACCAACATAATGACCATGTAAAAGGTGGCAAGTCACAACCTCCCCAACTACTGGGGCAACCTCAGTTTTGACCAAAGAAAGACTACAGGAGGGTCAAAATGAAGGTTGTGTTCCTGAGTTTACTATTTATTGTGGTTTGTGCCGCCCAAGAAGAGGAAGCTCAGCCAAGTCTCCAGAGGTACCAGGGATGGTCTGATCTGGGAGCAGGTCTTGGGTGTGTGTGTGTGCATGTGTGTGTGTGTGTGTGCAATCCTTTCGTGGTTTTGTTTTGTGGATCCATGAGCTGGGCCATCTCCCTCCATCTCAACACTGCTCCATTTACTGGCTCTATGCCTGTTCTGTTGGTGTGTGTATCATCTTTACTGTGTATTAGTTGCCTCTTTTGCATTTTTCCTGCTCTTGTAACATAGAAAGAGGGTCAGCCTGTATAATGGGCTCCAATTTCATCCATCTCACTAGAACTGATCCAAATTAATTCTATTTAATGGCTGAGTAATAGTCCATGGTGTATATGTACCACAGCTTCCTTATCCATTCGTCTGCTGATGGACATCTAGGTTGATTCCATGTCCTGGCTATTATAAACAGTGCTGTGATGAACATTGGGGTGCACCTGTCTCTTTCAACTCTGGTTTCCTCGGTGTGTATGTTATAAAGTAATTAGCCTCCAACTAACAAAAATGAATGGAAAAAAAAAGAAAGAGGGTCAGTCAAACAACTGTTGGGGTTCTTGCATTTGACATCAGAGTTCAAGTTATCTCAGAGAAATCTCAATTCCTTCTTTCACTCTGACTTCAGTTTTACATTATTGTCAATTTTTATAGCATCTCTGATTTGCACAAATGGTGAGAAACTCATGATCAATGATGCTGGATGAAATAAAAACACAAGGACTACACGTTTGAAGGGGAATTTTGCTATTAGCTTTCAGGACAATGGAAAACCACATACATTGCATCCAGTAACCTGGCGAAGATCAAGACCAATGAACCATTCAGGGTTTACCTTCCAAAACCTTTGTTTGATGATGAAAAGGACAGAGTAGACTTCTACTTTTATGTCAAGCAAGTAAAAATCACGCAGAAGGAAAGCGCAGGTAAAGTTCGAGCCTCAGGGAGAGTGTCTTCCCCTTCTGCAGAGAACTCTCTAAATGATGTTGAGAGCATTACCCCCTGAGTTATGGGGTTGAGCAGGGTCTCTCAGCTGACGGTGGGACTTCCCCTCTGATCCTCCAGGGAACATCCTGGAGCTCTTGCTTGAGAGATGCTCCCAGAAGCTACACTGGCATCAATTCATTACAGGAAAGAGAGACACAGATATAATCTCCGTATGTCAAATAAACATAAAATGTGTACTTGAGTGATTCCTAGTGTTTGTCGGCGCATCTCAATGTTTGTGTCTTTCAGGGTTTAATCTTCTTAATGTTACTGTGATGGAAGAAGAGTATGTGTTTTGATAAAATTAAATATTTATTTTCCTAAGTTAGTGATTTTTTTCCTATCATATTTTTAATGACTCATTTACAGGGTTGCGAGTACACCCAAGGTGTGAGATGATGGCCACGATTCACTGTTTGCAAGAAGTATTTCTTAAAAACAGGTATACTTTTATTTTCCCAAAATTGTAGGTTCTTCCATATTCAGCTTTAAACATGATTTCTTTTGTATTTGCAGTTTATCTTTGGCGCTACAGCTCACGTTTAATAGACAAGCCCTCCTTGTCACTTGACAGTGACTTGTCCTTAGAGACCATGTTTCTTCTCTTTTCAAGGTCACATTGTTACAGGTACTAAGCTTACATGCCACCCTTAATCTTTGGGGAGAACTAAAGAAAATCCAAATTACATATAAAATTTTTTCATGACTTTAGTCAACCTGCTTAAATGTGCTTTGTTTTTAAAGCACAAGGGAAAATGGGAACCTAAACAAGTCACAGGAATAAAGCAAGATGATGGCGCTTATGCTGTTGACTGTAAGTATAAGTATTTCACTGGTCAGAGTATGCTTGGGTGGGAATCTTGGCACAATTTCCTCAGAAATCCCACACAGCCGAATTCTACTGCTATGAGCAATCAGAGGGGTGAGCAACCTCTAGTCTCTAAGATCTCCAATCAGTTTATTTTGTCATGATATAAATGTTCAAACACATGGCTTAGAGGTCTCCAACCAATTATGAGTGTTACCCAATCATATAGCATGTGGAGAACTGTATTTCATATGGTTTTCACAGATAATTTACAACAGCCTTTTGAACTGACATTGCAAGAGAGTCAGTTTTGCACATCAGTATCATTCACTTAAAAAAAAAAAAAACAATATTACACATCTTAATCCACTCAAGGCTCAGTGAATGAACTTAAATCCAAATAAATCATCCTGAGTTCCACTACCAAGTCAGCTTCTGTTGAAAGATTGGGGATGCTGGCTAACATTTATATCCCTAGGTCTTTAATAATAGCCCCAAAATATATTCCTAATTTTACATGGCGTAAGTGGTACATATTTCATTACAATTTAAGTGTATCCCATGAAGTGTATGAAAATTTGGGAATTGGAAAGTCTCACCTGCTTTTCTTTCACCTTTGTCTAACATAAGGTGTCCATAGGTATGTGGATTTATCTCTGGGCTTTCTATTTTGTTCCATTGATCTAAAAGCTTTTGCACAACAAAGGAAACTATAAGCAAGGTGAAAAGACAGCCCTCAGATTGGGAGGAAATAATAGCAAATGAAGAAACAGACAAAGATTAATCTCAAAAATATACAAGCAGCTCATGAAGCTCAATTCCAGAAAAATAAATGATCCAACCCCCAAATGGGCCAAATATCTAAACAGACATTTCTCCAAAGAAGACATATAGATGGCTAACAAACACATGAAAAGATGCTCAACCTCACTCGTTATAAGAGAAATCCAGATCAAAACGTCAATGAGGTACCATTACACGCCAGTCAGGATGGCTGCTATCCAAAAGTCTACAAGCAATAAATGTTGGAGACGGTGCGGAGAAAAGGGAACCCTCTTACACTGTTGGTGGGAATGCAAACTAGTACAGCCACTATGGAGAACAGTGTGGAGATTCCTTAAAAAACTGGAAATAGAACTGCCATATGGCCCAGTAATCTCACTCCTGGGCATACGCACTGAGGAAACCAGATCTGAAAGAGAAACGTGTACCCAAATGTTCATCACTGCACTGTTTATAATAGCCAGGACATGGAAGCAACCTAGATGCCCATCAGCAGACGAATGGATAAGGAAGCTGTGGTACATATACACCATGGAATATTACTCAGCCATTAAAAAGAATTCATTTGAATTAGTCCTAATGAGGTGGATGAAAATGGAGCCCATCATCCAGAGTGAAGTAAGCCAGAAAGAAAAACACCAATACAGTATACTAACGCATATATATGGAATTTAGAAAGATGGTAATGATAACCCTATGTGCAAGACAGAAAAAGAGACACAGATATATAGAACAGACTTTTGGACTCTATGGGAGAAGGCAAGGGTGGGATGATCTGAGAGAACAGCATTGAAGCATGTATATTATCAAGTGTGAAACAGATCACCATTCCAGGTTGGATGCATGAGAGAAGTGCTCGGGGCTGGTGCACTGAGATGACCTAGAAGGATGGGATGGGAAGGAGGGTGGGAGGGGGGTTCAGGAAGGGGAATACATGTAAATCCATGGCTGATTCATGTCAATGTATGGCAAAAACCACTACAATACTGTAAAGTAATTAGCCTCCAACTAATAAAAATAATTGGGAAAAATAAAAAAAATTAAAAAACAAATATAACACACAAATATGTATACCAAATTTATCCATCGAGAAACATATTCCTTTTAAGGGATAGGTGTTCCATCAGAGACAATTCTGAGGATGGGTAAATAGAGATGTCTTAGAGGCATCGAGGAGAGAAGGAAAAAAAAACAAAACAAAACTAAGCCATCATGGGACAGGGACAGAGGTATGGATCCTCTTACTGCAGTGGGAGGGGGCAATATGTTCCCAAAAGATGTCCCTAGAAAGCATCGTATTCATCACAGGGAAAGGAACTTGTGTTCCACTCTCTCAGGTTCATACAGAGAAAGTGGAAGATGCCATGAGCCACATCTGAGGAAACATGCATATTCTGACCACACCAGCACTTCTGCAATTGAGCGGAAGGACTGATATTTGGTAGCATTCCCTCACTAGGACAGGCTACCCACTCCAGTACTCCAGTGTTCTGGCCTGGAGAATTCCATGGACTATATGGTCTATGGGGTCACAAAGAGTAGGATATAGCTGAGCGAATTCCACTCATTTACATACATGCACACACATATGTGTTTGTATGTCTTTTCATAACTGTGTGCATTAAAAATGGATTATCACCACACATTACACAAATAAAGGACATGACAAAACTATAAACAGATTTATGTTATGGAAATTAACATTCTATTGAAATGGACACATTACTTGAAAGATGTGTCACGACAATTAATGCATGATAAAGCAGGAAAATTGTACTGTCCTTTCTCTATCAAGGGCATTGAGTAGAATGCTCCATAAATTTGTAGGTCAAGAATGTTTTATTCAAACCCAAGAAGTAAACAAGAAATATCACTAAACTTGGAGAAAGTTATCCATTGATATATGATCAAATGAATCATATTAAACTATTTTCCCTTCCTGAAAATTCTATGAAAGTGAAAGCCACTCAGTCGTGTCTGACTATGTGTGACTCCATGACTTTGGAGTCCATGGAATTCTCCAGGTGAGAATACAGGAGTGGGTAGCCTTTACCTTCTTCATGGGATCATTGCAACCCAGGGATTGAATTCAAGTTTCCCGCAGTGCAAGCAGATTCTTTACCAGCTGAGCCACAAGGGAAGCCCAACAGTACTTCAGTAGGTAGCCTATCCCTTCTCCAGAATATCTTTCCGACCCAGGATTGAGCCAGGGACTCTGGCAATGCAGCCTGATTCTTTTCCAACTGAGATATCACGGAAGCCCTATATAATCATAGGGGTTCTGATTTAAGTCATACCTGAATGGTCTAGTGGTTTTCCCTGTTTTCTTCAATTAAGTCTGAATTTTGCGATAAGGTGCTAGTGATCTAAGTCACAGTCAGCACTTGGTCTTACGTTTGCTGGCAGTATATTGCTTCTTCTTTGTCAGCTGCAAAGAATATAACCAGTCTGATTTTGGTACTGACCATCTGGTGACATCCATGTGTAGAGTTACCTCTTGTGCTGTTAAAAGAAGCTGTTTGCTATTCATTCTCTTGCCAAAACCATGTTAGACTTTGTCCTGCTTCATGTTGTACTCCAAGGTCAAACTTGTCTTCTACTCCAGGTATCTCTTGACTTCCTTCTTTTGCATTATAGTCCCCTATGACAAAAAGGACATTTTTTATGGTTTCAGTTATAAAAGGTCTTGTAGATCTTCATAAGATCATTCAACTTCAGTTTCTTCAACATTAGTTGTTCGGCCATAGACTTGGGTAACTGTGATGTTGAATTGCCTTGGAAATGAACAGAGATCATCTCTCATCTCTGAGTTTGCCCCCCAGTACTGCATTATTGACTTATCCATGGTGAGGACTCTTCCAATTCTTCTAAGGGATTCTTGTGCACAGTAATAGATGTAATGGTCATCTGAATAAATTCACACATTCCAATCCATTTAAGTTCACTGATTCCTAAAATGTCAGTGTTCACTCTTGCCATCTCTTGTTTAACCACTTCCAATTTACCTTGATTCATGGACTTACCTCTCCAGGTTCCAATGCAATATTGTTCTTTACAGAATTGGGATTTACTTTCAGCACCAGACCCATGCACAACTAACTGAGCAATGTTTCTGCTTTAGCTCGGCCTCTAATGGGGAAACAGTGGCTGACTTTAATTTTTTGCGGCTCCAAAATCACTGCACATGGTGATGCAACCATGAAATGAAGATACTTACTCCTTAGAGGGAAAGTTGTGACCAACCTAGACAGCATATTAAAAAGCATAGAATTACTTTGTCAACATAAGTCCGTCGAGTCAAGGCTATGGTTTTCCCAGTTGTCATATAAGGATATGAGAGTTGGACTATAAAGAAAGCTGAGCATCGAAGAATGGATGCTTTTGAACTGTGGTGTTGCAGAAGACTCTTGAGAGTCCCTTGGGCTGCAAGGAGATCCAACCAGTCCATCCTAAAGGACATCAGTCCTGAGTCTTCATTGAAAGGACTGATATTGAAGCTGAAGCTCCAATATTTGGCCACTTGATGTGAAGAGTTGACTCATTTGAAAAGACCCTAATGGGAAAGATTGAGCGCAGAAGGAGGAGGGGACGACAAAGGATGAGATGATTGGATGGCATCACTGACACAATGGGCATGAGTTTGGGTGGACTCCAGGAGTTGGTGATGGACAGGGAGGCCTGGTGTGCTATGGTTCATGGGGTCACAAAGAGTCGGACACAACTGACAGACTGAATTGAAGTGAACTTGCTTCCTTATGGAACTGTTTCTCCACTCTTCCCTAGTAGTGTACTGGACACCTACTAACCTGGCAGGCTCCTCTTCCAGTGTCATACCTTTTTGCCTTTCCATACTGCTCATGGGGTTCTCAAGGCCTGAATACTGAAGTGGTTTGGCCTTCCCTCCTCCAGTGGACCACATTTTGTCAGGTGCTGACTCTCAGGGACATGCCCTTCAGCCACTTACATAGCCAGCCGACATGCCTGGCACCCTGGATGTTCCACTGCAGGTCTTCGTTGACCTTGGAAAGCTTCACGGGCCATTGGGTGTTGATTAACGTGCTGCCTGGGGTCTGGGGCAAAGACCCTGCTGATGTCACCAGGAAGGGGGTGTGAGGAAGGCTGGAACCACGGTTGTAGGATGCCCTGGAGTGGAGAGCTCGCTGGCCTCACTGTCGCCCCTGGCGAACCTGACACTGATCTGTTACCCAGGAGTGGAGGGCTCCCCTCCTCATTTGTTTTATTAGGGCAATGGTTACTTACCCGAGAACTGGTGCAGTTGGAACTGGTTCATTAGGAAACTAGTGCCGGTGGAGGTGGGTAGCCTATTTGGAATTAGTTCATGTTGTGTAGGGCAAATTTATTTACATAATTTGTGAAGTGGTTTGGCAACCCACACCAGGATTCTTGGCTGGAGGATCCCACGGACAGGAGGGATGGGTGGACTACAGACCATGGGGTCGCAGAGAGTGGGGCACGACTGAGTAACTAGCACTTCACTTTATTAGAAGGGCCTCCTTGGTGGCTTAGACAGTGAAGAATCTGCGTGCATAGCAGAAGACCCAGGTTCAATCGCTAGTTTGGGAAGATCTCCTGGAGAAGGGAATGGCAAGCCACTCCAGTGTTCCTGCCTGCAGTATCCCACGGGCTGGGGAGCCTGGTGGGCTGCAGTCCACAGGGTCACAAACAGTCAGACTCAACTGCCTGACACAACACATGCTCCTCTGTGCATTGATGTTGGAATTTTTTTGTGCCTTCCTTGTTTGAATTTGCCTGCATTCCTTTGTGTCTTGGTGTTATCAAACTTATATAAATGGGAGACATTAAATTTATTCCAAAGGAAAGTTCTTTGGGACGTACATACCATAGGTTAAGACCAAAAGAGCTATGACCCCTGAATGAGACCTTTTTTGAGAATCTGGCAGTTTGAAGCACTTTACAAAAGAGAGTAACACTCTGGTCATAAAATATGAGGCCCAGGGACTCCAACATACTCTCACGGAATTGAGTAGTCTGATTTTAATTTCCCTAGAGGAACCCCAGGTAACTTTGACAGTGGGGAGCTTCAGCTCCAGTTTGGGGAGCACCCCCTGCGAAGGAAAACTCCACCCTTTTGAACAAAGTTCAAATGCCTTTAAGGGGCTGGGAAATCATGTTACTGCTACTTTCCAGCTGCCTAGGTTTGGGTTTATCCTGGCTACTTTGGTAATGGGAAGGCCTCTGGTACTAACTGCTGGAGCTGAAATGAGAAGTGTTTCTTCCAACACTCTTGCATTTCTCTCTCCTTGAATCCTCTGTGAACAGGCTATTGACTATGGACGCAATTGAAGACATCTGGCTATAGTTATTCTCTCTTGTGTTCTGAGCCACATAGCCCCACTGTGCCCCAGTAGGAGCTGCCACCCAAGCAAGTTAAGGCTCTCATTTCCTCTTCCTCCCTTGAGCCAAGAACCAGGTCAGCTAGTATCTTGTGGGCATGAGTCAGGCACTTAAAAGCCCTTAGGCCATCTGCCAGTTGAAGTTTCCTGTGACCTCATAAGGAGTAAGGGAACAGGCCAGACTATCAGTGTTCCCTCCCCCCAGCAAGAAAACCTCTAGGCAGATTAGGTAAATGTTGGTTCAGGACAACGCTGAGCCCACTTCCCCCTGGCCGCTCCCCTCAGGGCAGAAAGAGGCAAATTCCTCTGTCTCTTTCCTATTACCTTCACCTCTTTCCCTGTCATTTCAGGCTGGCTCACAGGAGCCAAGGTTTTGCCTCTGAGCCTTCCCAAGAGTTCTTCTCTCCTAAGCTAAATGAGCTTTCCAACACAGATAAACAGATAAACACAGATAAACTGGTATGCCAAGTCTTTCAGTTTCACTGAGGTGACCACCAAATTCTTTCAAAAACAAGCCTATCCTGTCTCACAACCATAATCTTTATAGCACCACAAGAGGGGCTCCAAAAATCCTTTACCACTCCAAAAACCTTCCCCGTTTATCTTGAGATGCTTGTGGACATTAAACAAAGGGTGTGTGTGTGTGTGTGTGGGGTCATTCTAGGCAGAACACACTTATATTTTTGATACGAAAATGTCCAATTGGTCTCCTCAGCAACACTCATCTGTGATGCCTTTTTTACATGCAAATTTTAGAGAGTGTAACGTAATTTAGAAGCTGGCTTGTCCAAGGTAATTAGAAACTATTTTCTGCAAATATCCGGCCGTTTTGTCAAGAGAGCTTGACTTGTTCCACCTGTCAGAAACCCAACTTTAATCCAACCTCTTTGAGAACTGATGGGTTTCACAGTGCCTTACCTGACTTAATACTGAAATCTTGAAATGAGAATCTCTCTTTGTATGCATCTTTGCCTTTGGATTACAATGCCCCTCTTGTGGTGCTATAAAGATTATGGTTGTGAGACAGGATAGGCTTGTTTTTGAAAGAATTTGGTGGTCACCTCAGTGAAACTGAAAGACTTGGCATACCAGTTTATCTGTGTTGGAAAGCTTTATATTTCCTCATCTAGCTTAGGAGAGAAGAACTCTTGGGAAGGCTCAGAGGCAAATGTAATGGTTGATTTGTAAAAGAATTCTATCTAATTGGCTTAAAAAGAATAAGTGCTTATAAACATATAAATTCAACAATTCTAAATATAAGAGAAATGAAGCTAAATGAATTTCAGGTTCCTATGAACTGGGAAATAGTATTAAGCTAGTATCTGGTATTAATGTTTAAATTTCTTGATCTAAGTAATATACACGCCTTAGGTCACAACATTAAACACAATATTAGGCAGAATATTTTCATTGTGCCTATGTGGCGATTGCAGCCATGAAATTAAAAGACGTTTACTCCTTGTAAGGAAAATGATGACCTTCCTAGACAGCATATTGAAAGGAGAGACATTACATTGTCAACAATGTCCGTCTTGTCAAGGCTATGGTTTTTTCAGTGGTCATGAATTGATGTGAGAGTTGGACTATAAAGAAAGCTGAGCACCGAAGAATTGATGCTGTTGAACAATGTTGTTGGAGAAGACTCTTGATGGTCCATTGGAATGCAAGGAGATCCAACCAGTCCACCTAAAGGAAATCAGTCCTGAATATTCATTGGAAGGACTGATGCTGAAGCTGAAGCTCCAATATTTGGCTACCTGGTGTGAAGAGCTGAGTCATTTGAAAAGACCCTAATGTTGGGAAAGATTGAAGGCAGGAGGAGAAGGGGATGACAGAGGATGAGATGGATGGATGGCATCACCGACTCAATGGACAAGAATTTGGGTATACTCCGGGAGTTGGTGATGGACAGGGCGGCCTGGTGTCCTGGGGTTCATGGGGTCTCAAAGAGTTGAACACGACTGAGCGACTGAACTGAACTGAACTGAGGTTTAATATAAGCTAAATAAGATCTTATTATGTCTGTTACAAGGAAAGTAACTCAATGTGAAAAAACCTGTGAGGAAAGAGTGTAAACGCAATATTTTGCATTTGCAAGAGTTTTCATTGAATGTTTGGAAATAATTAAGTGTTTAAGAGTCTCTGTATACATTCAGCAACTTGAAAGTTAAAACTGTGATAAAATACATTGTGAAGAAATGTTTGTAGAAAATGACCCCAAAAGTGTTTTGTACAGGATCAGTCAGTACTGACTGAGTCTAAAACAACTTTAACTGAGTAAATGAACCTTTAAACCAAGCAGAGGCAAAATGTAAATTTAACTTTTCTCTCTTTTAAAAAACTCAAGCTTTCAAAAAATTTATTTTTCCTTTGATAAGGTGTTTTAACTTTTTCTCCCTTTTTAGTGGATCTCTTTTTGTCTTGAAATTTGTATTGTCATTTTGGCCAAGTAAATAAGTATTTTTCACAGTGACCTAGGAATCTACTGTGATTTAAAACACTTAATTTTTTGTTGAATGCTCTTTTAACAAATCTTGTAAAATCAAATTAACTCTAGCTGACTTAGGGGTGCATGGAAGGGTCCCTAGAAGAACTGAATGAAAGACATTGAGCTAGTTTCATGTGGTGTGATAAATTAGGTGGGAGGAGTTTTCAGATGAGAAATAGATCTTAAGTTATTTTCTAAAAGATGCAGATATTCTAGAGGTTATATGAGGTTCCTAAAACCATGATATGTCCTGGTCGAATATTAGTCATATTTCTAGTTATTATCTGAAAATGTTGCATGTCACTGCACTAACCAGGTTCTTTGTAAACTGCATTGTAGTAGGACTTAAACTTTCCTTTTTGAGACTTTTGTCATTAAGGTTAGGTTCAGTTCCACTCTGATACCTTTGTAAAAATGCCTCTTCTTCAAGAAGATTGATTTAAAAACAAACAAACAACAACAACAAAAAAAACCCTTTGGATAAATGCAAGTTGCTGACGTTCAGACCAAAATGCTGAACTCAGTAAAAGTAAATAAATAATTAATTATAATGGGAAACCGGATGGCTTCATAAAGCTGCTAATGTAAAGAATTAGTTACATATGACTGGATAACGAGCAAATATGGTTAGAATTTTCATGGTTTCAATCGAAAAAAATATTTAAACCTATGTTTTCCAGGTATAAGAAAAACCACATCTAACTAATGACGACAGCTAGTACCTTGGTAATTTATGCCTTCTGTGAGTAAAATGGAAACATTTAACTTTTTCTCCCTACATACCCGATCCTACCAGTAACATACACTTGTCTCAAAGATTAAGCCATACATAATTGTGCATGGCCAGTACAATGAAACTGCAGATGGCTCATTAAATAGGTTATTCCCCTCCCAGGGTCACTTGAAAACTACAACTCGATACAGATCAGTTCAGTCACTCTGTCGTGTCCTACTCTTTGCGACCTGATGGGCGACAGCTGCCAGGCTTCCCTGTCCATCACCAACTCTTGGGCTTTACACAAACTCATGTCCATTGAGTCGGAGATGCCATCCAACCATCTCATCCTCTGTCGTCCCCTTCTCCTGACTTCAATCTTTCCCAGCATCAGGGTATTTTCAAATGAATCAGCTCTTTGCATCAGGTGGCCAAAGTATTGGACTTTCAGCTTCAACATCAGTCCTTCCAATGAGTACTCAGGCTTGATATCCTTTAGGATGGACTGGTTGGATCTCCTTGCATTTCAAGGGACTCTCAAGAGTCTCCTCCAATGCCACAGTTTCAAAACATCAATTCTTCAGTGCTCGAGTGTCTTTACAGTCCAACTCTCACATCCATACATGACTACTGAAGAAACCATAGCTTTGACTAGATAGACCTTTGTTGGCAAAGTTATGTGTCTGCTTTTTTATATGCTGTCTAATTTGGTCATAACTTTCCTTCCCAGGAGTAAGCATCTTTTAATTTCATGGCTGCAGTCACCATCTGCAGTGATTTTGGAGCACCCAAAAATAAATTCAGCCACTGTTTCCCTATTTATTTGCCATGAAGTGATGGGACCATATTCCATGAGCTTAGTTTTCTGAATGTTGATTTTAAGTCAATTTTTTCACTCTCCTTTTTAACTTTCATCAAGATGCTCTATAGGTGTTCTTCACTGTCCTCAAGAGGCTTTTTAGTTCTTCTTCACTTTCTGCCATAAGGTTGGTGTCATCTGCATAGCTGAGGTTATTGATATTTCTCCTGGCAATCTTGACTCCAGCTTGTACTTCATCCAGCCCAGCGTTTCTTATTATGTACTCTGCATATAAGTTAAATAAGCAGGGTGACAGTATACAGCCTTGACATACTCCTTATCCTATTTCGAACCAGTCTGTTGTTCCTTGTCCAGTTCTAACTGTGACTTCTTGACCTGCATACAAATTTATCAAGAATCAGGTCAGGTGGTCTGGTATTTCCATCTCTTTCAGCCGCTGCTCACCACTCCAGCACCGCAGAAACTGGATTACAAGTAGTTCTAGTAATCATTGTTTACATTTGTTCTTTGTTTTCAAATTGTGCCTTGTATCTCTCTGCTGAACTACGTCATTGTCAATGTCACTAACTTCATTTTTAAATACAGTCTCATTTAAGGACTGTTGCCTCTTGCAGTACCCAAAAGGTAATCAGGCCTCTAACAATACTTCCATGGCTAAACATCTTGAGAAAATCACATGTATAACACAAAATACTTGCAACACTGAGATTCTAAGTATGGGAAGAAACAATGAGGGAAAATGTCTCCTGGATTGTATTTAGCCAGAATCCACAGAGAATTTTTAATTACTGATGGGGCCTGGCCGAAAACTTAGCACCTGGAGTGGCACATTAAACATTTTTGCCTAAACTGGATGGAGCCTCCCAGTGCCGTGGGACAAGTGTTGACAATGAAATGTCGCCCAAATCTTGGGCACATTCATGACTAAGAGGGGGAAGCCTGAAAATTGGACCCAGCAATCGCAGCCCTTCAACATGTGCTGGTCAGACGAGAAGGAGAATATCTGTTATCTAGGATCATCACTCTACAGTCACTCCCTATGGTGAACCCTGAAGAAATGCTGAGAATATAGGATCCCATGTCCTCAGAGAGCTGAAGTATATACCAAAAGAGTCATTTTAATGAGCCCTGACTCTTGTGTCTCCCCATGCATGGATAACTGCTCAATTCCTTAACTTGAGTCACTGTCTCCTGGATATTAAGTGCAGAATTTTGAAGGTGACAGTAGATTTACAGTAGACACTTTCCAAAGAGGAAAACAAGAAGCAAAACTCAACCTATGACACTGACGCCAATGGTGAACACTCCCAGAACGATCCTTCCCATCAAGCAGAATTGTCACTGCCCTCTTTTCCCACAGGACTGTGGAATGGACTTTGACAGTGGGGAACTGTAGTGAAGAACCACAGCTGACTCCATGTTGGAACTGGTTCTTTGACTTGCTTTTTGTTGCCATTGTTATTATAATCACACATAATGACCTGCCTCAGAAACACTACCCTCCTACCTGACTCTTAAAGTGCCTTTTCTCAGCTCACAGGGAGATAATCTGACCGTGCCCAGCTATGAAAAGAAGAAATTAACACATGCATTTCAAAGGCTGGCCCATCCTGAGATGTTCTGCAAGACTCAAGACCATTTTTACTTTACTTCCTCACTGTCTCTAGCTTTCTATTCTGCCTTTTCACTTTAGTTTCTCACAACTTCTCTCCCTCTTGCCTGGAGCCAACACACGAGACCCTACCCATGACAAGGCCATGAGGGAGAAGACCTGACGGGCAAGGCGGATCAGGTTTTCAGGGGTTTTCGAAAAGGCCAGCTCATGAGATCCCACCCATGACAAGGTCACAAGGAGAAAGCCTAACAGGCAAGGCAGATGAGATTTTCAGGGATTTCGAAGAGCTGCCCCCGGCGCTCACCTTAAAGATGATATCTGTCTTTCTGATGCCTGCCTCAATGGACTACTCCCTAATTTCTCTGACACAGGCAGAAGGCCCTGCCGATCTCTTCCCAAATAAGAATCAATTTAGAACTTTGATCAATAAGTTTCCCAGGTGGTGGTATTTTATGAGATTATCCAAGGTGAAAGGAGTGTTTTAATTTAAACTCCTTTGCTGGTAGTTTGTTAGCCAAATGCATTTATGCCCTTGGTACTAATATGCATGATGGCTTATAACATCCTAATCATAAAATAGCATAAAGAACCTGATTATATAAAAGCCCTAATAGACATAGAGCCTTTTTAAGGGGTAAAGGAGTTCTATTAGAAAACATAAGCAAAATTATTCTATAGGTGGCTATTGGGTTGAGATTTGCTTGCTGTGTTTTGCTTGCTCTCTTTTGCTTTTAATGTGCTAAGGTAGTGTTATAGAAACTATTGTTAATATAGTTTAAGATCTAGAGAAATAAGGACTTAGCCCTAGTGTGGTAACAATGAGATGGTTGTTAATTGTCAGCCAGGAGTGCTAGGTAGAGGCTGCCTCACTGAAGCCGCAGAGTCTGTATGGGGTAAACTTCCTAGATAAACACAACTGACAACTTTTGCAGAAGGATTAATTTTTGTATTAACAAGGATATAATTCTACTCTGTACTATTTCCCTATGAGACTGCTACCATTCAGTTAAGGTCACCATTAAAACGGAAAACAGGTTTACATTCACCTGACCTGCATAAAATGTTAATGGCCCCAAGGCCAGAAGATCATGTGCTAAGAATTACTATAGAGTTAGAAAGCAAAAAACATCCTGCTTTTCCTAAAAAACAAAATGATGTAATACTAATCCTGTGTAATCATGAGTAAGCATCTTGTACCTTGAAAACGTTCTGTGAAAGGGTGTAAAATCAGTTGCCGAAAAGTAAAACACAGACTTGGCCCTATCAAGGCGGGTCTCAGGTGTCTTCTCTCTCTCTCTCTCTCTCTCTCTCTCTCTCTCTCTCTCTCACCGACGCCGTTCATCCTGAGGGTATACCCTGGATACTGCCAAGGCTGGACCCCGGCACCCTCTGGCTCTGTAAAATAACATGGCCTCCCAACCCTGACAAGAAGGTTACTTTGAGGCATTAGTCTACAATCTTCTCAGCCATCTGTCCAAATAAAGTCATATTCCTTGAATCCCTGCCTTCTTTTTCGCATTCACTGATCTGTCAGTAGCACAACTAGAGAGTCCATGTGCCATAACTAAAGATACCAGCTATGACAAAACAAAGATTTTGTGTGTTGCAACTAAGAACTAGTACAGACAAATATATAAATTCATTAATAAATAAATATAAAAATACATTTTTGTCATAAAAGCTATATACGCACTTACATTGTTTAAAATAGTGGGCTTGTGTTTGATTGTCTCCACTTTAAACGCATTGCAACCTTGGTCATGAATCATTGAGGGAAACTGAAATTTTGAGTGGCCAAGATCAATAGCCTCCTTGCAATGTTTAGTTAAGACTTGTGCAATCTAACATGTAAAAGCAGTGGTTACAGAAAAAAACAGACAAGTAAAACAAAATTAATAACCTATTGTTAGAGACTTCTCAGGTACAAAAGCCTGAATAAATTTGAGGAAGATGTACCAAGAAGGGCTTAGCATTATTTGGAGGGAGATTCATGGGGTCACAAAGAGTTGGACACGATTGAGTGACTGAACTGAACTGAACATCAGTAATGTTTTTGTAAGATGGTTCTGCTTTTATTTATTACTCTATTGCCTACATTTTGACCAATATTAATGAGAGTTGGCATCAAAGGGCATATGAGTTCTTTCAGTAAAAAGCAATAGGATTTTTTTTTAAATCAATTACCCTAAGGATGAAAACTTTTTCCTTTCTATTCTCTCTTTTAATCAGTAGAGAATGTCTTACAATGTTTTCTTGGCTTCTGCCATACAACAATGCAAATCAGCCATAATTATTCATTAATCACCTCCTTTTTGTGCCCCCTCCCCTCACCCCGTCTCACCGCTCCAGTTCATCACAGAGTACATCTCTGGGCTCCCTGTGTTTCACCAGCTTCTCACCAACTACATATTATTTGCAGGGCAGGAACAGAGATGCAGATATAGAAAACAGACTTGTGAACACAGTGAGGGAAGAAGAGTGCTAAGATGAATGGAAACCAACATGACTATTACAACTATTGCACTAATCTCTTAGAAGAACTAGTGTCTAATCTCCCCTTGATTGGCAATTAGAAAGATCTTCCTAAGATGGGATAGTCCTAGGATATACTCCTAGGGGACACGTGTTGGTACGAGTCCAAAACGGAAACCTGGGAATGCTGGAGGTACAAAAGTACAGATGGAAGAGTGATGATTGTATGGTAAGGGGTGTTAGCTGGGATCACGTGACTACTCAAATTTATCTGAATCAGGGACTTCTCTGGTGGTCCAGTGGTAGGATTCTGCACTTTCCCTGCACAGAATACAGGGGCCATGTATGTTTCATCCCCATTGGAGAACTAAGAACTTGCATGCTGCCTGGTGCAGCCAAGATAAACAAATAGACAAAAATAGAAAATTCGTATCTGGATCAAAGACCAAAGACAGGAAACGGTTTCAGGATATTCTGAGATATGAAAACATTCTATCACACAGATTTCACAGCTGAAAATATGACAGGATAATATACAGAGGAAAGTATGAACAAAAGAGATAACATGATATTGCAACTGAAAGAAAAGAGAATAAAAGGAAAATAATATAGATACTATTGTCAGTCCACATGAACATGAAGGGAAGCTATCCTCTGACGACATGAGCTGAAGACACACTTGAGGCAACAAGCTCTCCTCAAAGGTCTGACTTCAATACAAATGAAGGATTCAGAGCTCTGATCTGTCCCAGGAGCAGGCAGCACTGGGTCAGTTCTCACGTAGGTGACTCAGGAACCCTGAATCCCGTTTCTTAATTTCTGTACTAGTGAGAGGGTAACAGGCAGGAAGGCCAGGGGTCTCCAAATGGAGGAAGGAGGTTGCAAGTGCCAGACATTTTTATCTCTCTTAAGTGGCAGAAGGAAACAAACCAGCGATATTTTTTTCTTCTCTATACAAATTTAAAAGAAGGTTTCTCTTAAAATGCTGTGTTGCCATGACACCTGGTTTCACCTGAAGCTAACTACCCTCAAACCTTGAGTTAACCAATACATTTCTTTTTCTTATGGAAATGTTGTCTTAAGCTATGACTCTACCTTCAAGTTGGTTCCGCCAAATGGCCCAACCTACTTACTCAGGTATTGTTCCCCTAATCTGTGTAAATGAAACTATTTATTGGTAATCTGCCCTTCTCCAAGATTCAAGTCAATCTTTTGTGGCCAGGGATGAATTATCTGGTGCCATTCTAAGCTTTATGACCTTCCTTTCTTTTCATTAACAGATTGTGAGTGACTATATAATAATAATGTATCCTGCCTGAGGACAGTCTTTGGATTAGACCCTCTGGCTAATTCTGTTATCTTAAAACATAAATTATGGGAGTAGGTCTGGTCTTTACAAGGATGTATCCTGCCTGAGGCCAATCTTTGGATTAAACCTTCTGGCCAACTCTGTTATCTTAAAGTGTAAATTATGGGAGTGCGTCTGGTGAGGTCTTCACAACCTCCAGACATTCTTTCCAGAGTATATAACTCCATTGCTAACACTAGCAAAGGGGGTACTCTTTTGCCCCCTTCTGATGCCTGTGTCAGAAGCTTTGTCTATCTCCTTTATACTTTAAAAAACACTATTACACAAAAGCTCTGAGCGATCCAGCCTCGTCTCTGGCCCCGGAATGAATCCGTCTCCTCCGGAGGCAAAGAATCGCACGTCTTATCATTCAGCAACAACCTGTCACTAGAACAAAATAAATCTTTTAATGTATTTATTTGATAAAATACCAGGAATGAAGAAGCACATGAGTGAAATTTGATTTAAAAAAAAAAAAAAAAAAACAAGAAAAAATGACTCTCACTGTTTCAGTGACCTTGAGTGAGGAAATTTATTTTTTCCCATCAAAATTCTAAAAATTGCAGGAAATGCTATCCAGTATTTTTGCTCACTGGGAGAAACAGCTGAGTTAGTGAGTACATATTATATTACAGATTAAATGGGTAAAACGGTGTCTGGAAAGAAATCACTGAAAATAAACTACTGATGTGCCTTCTCCAGATGAGTTTAAGTGACGGTTTACCAGACCCTCCTCGTAGTACTTAGGAGAAAAAAGCCCACATTGGGGCAGGAGAAGGTGGTAACTGCTTTGTGCTGACCTGCTCCTCACCTCAGAATAATAGGAGCTTTTCCAAGGGTTTCTTAGGAAATAGTATTCCCTTGTCTAAACCACAGAGTCAATCTTTACTTTTAGAAAATAAATGTTAAAGTATCTCCTCCATGTTAAAGAAACTATGCGGGATTGAGGGATATGTACCTTGGACAGTTCGTCTCATTTTGGATCTCATGATAAACAAGAAAATAAATAACTCTCCCCTTGCAATATTGGATGTACTGCAATTTCTCACTTTAAAGGTCAAATTCCCACATCCACATATGCTTCTCTTAAAACAAATATTATTATTTAATTGACAGAATGCCAGAATAGCTTATCTCTGCCAACCAGGATACTGAAGGTGCCTTGTGTTGTAACTGCGGTCATATTAGGAACAACCATTGGTTCATGATGTGTCACGCCAACAGATGCAGACCATAAAAGTGGCAGCAATTTTGCATCCTTTCCAACCACTGGGACACCCTCAGCTTCTAGAGAATCACGGTCTTGAGAGTCAACAAGATGAAGGTTCTGCTCTCCAGTTTTGTACTTGGTCTGCTTGTGGCCAGTCAAGGTGAAGCTCAGACAGACGCCTCACAGGTACTTGGGCATTTGAATGGTGGTCCAAGCTTGGGAGGAGGTCTTGATGTGCATCCGTGCGACTGTCACGGTTTGGTCATGTGGATCGCTAAGCCTAGCCATCTCCCTGAAATTCAAATTTGCTCCATCCACTGTCTCTTCACCTGTTATTTGTAATGTCTGTGTCATCTCTACCATCTCTTCACTGGCTCTCATAAATGTTCACTGCTGTTGAAAAACTGAAGGAAGATCATACAGCTGTTGGATTAGGGCTCTTGCTTTTGACAAGATAGCTCAAACTCTCTCAGTAATACCTCAATTGTTTCCTTTATCTGACATGAGTTTTCACATGATTTTATACCCAGGGCTGTGTTCATAAAGATAGGTAACTTCTGCTCAAGTGAAAGGGCAGGGAAACTGCTGAGAGATTATGTTGGGCAGAATTGACAGAGATGGACTAAGATTTCTGAAGGGAATTTTATCTGTAGCTCACAGGAAGATGGAAATCCCATTACATGGCAGCTGATAACATAGAGAAGATCACCGAGGGCGGGCCATTCCATGCTTTCATGCGCTACATTGAGATTGATGAAGAACGTGGCACAGTACTGTTCCAATTTTATCTCAAGTAAGTAAAAATCACCCAAAAGGAAAACACTTGTAAACCCCGGCCTAGGGGAGGGTGTCTCCTCCCTGTCTGCAAGGTGCTCTCTGGGAGATGTTGAGGGGAAGACACCCTGAGCTGTGGGGCTGAGCAGGGTCTCTGAGCTGGGGGGAGGGCAGTTCCCCTGTGAGCCTCCAGGGAATGTCCTGAAAATTCTGCCTAGAGGGGGAATCCTGAAGCTCCACTGGCATCAACTCATTAAAGGAAAGAGGGACCAGCCAGAGGGAAGAGGCTCATGTCCTTGAGCCCACAGTCCCCACCAGGGCTTAAACCCTTCCTGCGGATTTGTAAGAGACGATTCCCACTGAGCCCGGAAGTGGGATCCCGGGGAGAGCACACAGTGAGCTCTGCCCTCGGGGCTTCCTCCCGTGATGTTGCATCACCACTGAGTTTCTCAAAGCCGTCAGAGCCCCTAGTGACTTTCCCAGGTGCCTTCCCTGGTGCCTGCCAATGCACGTGACATGAGTTTGATCACGGGGTCGGGTAGATCCCCTGGAGGAGGAAATGGCCACCCACTCCTGCATACTTGCCTGGAGAATCCCACAGACAGAGATTCCTGGTGGGCTACAGTCCAAGGGGCCCCAAAGAATTGGACAGGACTGAGCAATGGATGACACACACACAGATCCAAGTACCATTCCTGGAATTTCCACCCTACCGCAGACTGTTTCCTAGGAACATGCAAGTAATGCAGAAATCAACACATTTATTCACCAGTTATCCTCCACCTCACCCCACCCAAAAAAACAAACAAACAAACAAAAAAACCAGACCATGTAAACTCAGGTATGCATTGTGAGGAGTAAAAATCCTCACACTTGATGAAAGTGAAAGAGGAGAGTGAAAAAGTTGGCTTAAAGCTTATCATTCAGAAAACTAAGTTCATGGCATCTGGTCCCATCACCTCATGGGAAATAGATGGGGAGACAGTGGAAACAGTGTCAGAGTTTATTTTGGGGGCTCCAAATTCACTGCAGATGGTGACTGCAGCCATGAAATTAAAAGACGCTTTCTCCTTCGAATGAAAGTTATGACCAACCTAGATAGCATATAAAGAAGCAGAGATATTACTTTGCCAACAAAGGTCCGTCTGGTCAAGGCTATGGCTTTTCCAGTGGTCATGTATGGATGTGAGATTTGGACTATAAAGAAAATTGAGCACTGAAAAATTGATGCTTTTGAACTGTGGTGTTGGAGAAGACTCTTGAGAGTCTCTTGGACTGCAAGGAGATCCAACCAGTCCATCCTAAAGGAGATCAGTCTTGGGTGTTCATTGGAAGGATGATATTGAAGCTAAAACTCCAATACTTTGGCCAACTCATGCCAAAACGAGTTGACTCGTTGGAAAAGACCCTGATCCTAGGAGGGATTGGGGGCAGGAGGAGAAGCAGAAGACAGAGGATGAGATGACTGGATGGCATCAGCGACTCGATGGGCATGAGTTTGAGTAAATTCCGGGAGCTGGTGATGGACAGGGAGGCCGAGTTTGCTGCAGTCCATGGGGTCGCAAAGAGTCAGACACGAGTGAGTGACTGAACTGAACTGAACTGATTATATATAACCACATATTTCATAACATCAGTTCAGTCAATTATCCCCCACCTCACACCATGTGAGAAAAACAACCAGAACATGAAAACTCAGGTATGCATTGTGAGGAATAAAAATATGAAGAAAAGAAAAAATGAAATGTTCTATGCTTGGAGATATTGATTTATAAATTATATAACTCATTATATATTATATACAACCATATGTTTCATAGCATCTGTTCAGTCTCTCAGTCTTGTCCAACTCTTTGCAATCCCATGGACTGCAGCACGCCAGACTTCCCTGTTCTTCAACATCTTATGGAGTTTTGTCAAACTCATGTTCATTGAGTTGGCTGTGCCATCCAACCATCTCATCCTCTGTCATCCCCTTCTCCTAGTGCCTTCAATCTTTCTCAGTATCAGGGTATTTTCCAATAAGCCATTCTTCACATTAGGCGGCCAAGGTATTGGAGTTCCAGCTTCATCACTTGATAGTATACTTACAATTAAATTTAAATCACTCATACAGGAGCAGGGAGAATGCAATAATGACCCACTCCAGTACTCTTGCCTGGAAAATTCCATGGATGGAGGGGCCTGTTAGGGTGCAGTCCATGGGGTCTCTAAGAGTCAGACACGATTGAGTGACTTCACTTTCATGCATTGGAGAAGGAAATGGCAACCCACTCCAATGTTCTTTCCTGGAGAATCCCAGGGACTGTGAAGCCTGGTGGGCTGCCATCCATGGGGTCGCACAGAATCGGACACGACTGAAGCGACTTAGCAGCAGCAGCAGCATATAGGAACAGACTCAAACACATATATATCCTGTCTCAGGAGAAACATTTATCTGTTTCCACTAATTTTTTAAAAACATCTGTAAACATCCTCTTAGCCATATTGTACAATTTCTGTGTCATACGTTTAAATTTTCATGTAGCTAATCTTTCTGAAATCAATTTTGCCTGGAATAAGAAAAGGCAACCCACTCCAGTATTCTTGCCTGGAGAATCCCATGCACAGAAGACACTGGTGGGCTTCAGTCCATGGGGTTCTGAAGAGTCGGACACAACTGAGCAACTGAACACACAATGAAGTATAGTTACATGTAATTAAATGCACCTTTGTGGAATGCACAGGTCAATGAGCTTGCATATGTGCACAGTTCTTTCACCATCTACACAGTCAAGATATAAAATCCCAGGCTTCAGTTGGTGGCTCAGTGCTTAAGAATACGCATGCCAATGCAGGAGACCTGAGTTCCATCTCTGGTCTGGAGGGACCCCACGTGCCCTGGAGCAAGTAAGCCCATGTGCCGCTATGACTGAGCCTGTGGGATATATATACTCTACCAGGGAAGCCACCACGGTGGCAAAAAGACATAACAGTCTCAAACATATAAACAGTTTTGTTTTTAAGAGGAAAAATATAAAATTTCTCCAGCACACATCCTTTTCTTCAGTTCAGTTCAGTTCAATCGCTCAGTCTTGTCCGACTCTTTGTGACCCCATGGACTGAAGGACTCCAGGCCTCCCTGTCCATCACCAACTCCCGGAACTTGTTCAAACTCATGTTCACTAAGTCGGTGATTCCACCCAACCATCTCATCATCTGTTCTCCTCCTCTCCTCCTGCCCTAAATCTTTTCCAGCATCAGGGTCTTTTCTAAGGACTCAGTTCTTTATATCAGGTGGCCAGAGTATTGGAGTTTTCAGCTTCAGCATCAGTCTTTCCAATGAATATTCAGGACTGATTTCTTTAAGATGGACTGTTTGGATCTCCTTGTCGTCCAAGGGACTCTCAAGAGTTATCTCCAACACCACAGTTCCAAAGCATCAATTATTTGGCACTGAGCGTTCTTTATAATCCAAGCGTCACATCCACACATGACTACTGGAAAAACCATAGCCTTGACTAGATGAACCTTTGTTGGCAAAGCAATGTCTCTGCTTTTCAATATGCTGTCTAGGCTGGTCATAACTTTCCTTCCAAGGAGTAAGCATCTTTTTACTTCATGCCTGCAATCATCATCTGCAGTGATTTTGGAGCCCCCCAAAATAAAGTCTGTCAGTGTTTCCACTGATTCCCATCTGGTGGACGTGAAGTAATGGGACTAGATGCCATGATCTTAGTTTTCTGAATATTGAACTTTAATCCAACTTTTTCATTCTCCTCTTTCACTTTCATCAAGAGGCTCTATAGTTTTTCTTTACTTTCTGCCATAAGGGTGGTGTCATCTGCATATCTGAGGTTATTGATATTTCTCCTGGCAATATTGATTCCACCTTGTGCTTCCTCCAGCTCAGCATTTCTCATGAGGTACTCTGCAGGTAAGTTAAATAAGCAGGGTGACAATACACTGCCTTGACATACTCCTTTTCCTATTTGGAACCACTCTGTTGTTCCATGTCCAGTTCTAGCTGTTGCTTTTTGACCTCCATACACATTTCTCAAGAGGCAGGTCAGGTGGTCTTGTATTCCCACGTCTTTCAGAATTTCCCACAGTTTATTGTGATCCACACAATCAAATGCTTTGGCATAGTTGATAAAGCAGAAATAGATGTATTTCTGGAACCCTCTTGCTTTTTTGATGATCCAGCTGATGTTGGCAATTTGGTCTCTGGTTCCTCTGCCTTTTCTAAAAGCAGCTTGAACATCTGTGAGTTCATGGTTCATGTATTGTTGAAGTCTGTCTTGGAGAATTTCGAGCATTCTGGCTCTTCATGTGAGAAAATCACGCATTATGAATCACTTTTCCCACCTTCCATCACTCAGCACAATGTTTAATACAGTTATCAATGTCTGCATATGCAAGGAATCACGTTTTTGAAGCCAAATCAAAGGAGTTACATTTTTCAAGCCAAATGAAAAGTGATTGTCTGCTGAGATAAAACTTTGTGTATTTGCACTTATATTGGATAATTGTTGTGTTGCCACATTGTTGTTGCTGTTCAGTGATTTCAATGCATTTCAATTCCCTAATGACTAAGAGGGCTTCCCTCGTAGTTCAGTTGGTAAAAAATCCACTTGCCATGCAGGAGACCCCAGTTAAATTCCTGGGTCAGGAAGATCCACTGAGGAAAGGATAAGCTACCCACTCCAGTATTCTGGTCAGCAGAATTCCATGGACTGTATAGTCCATTGGGTCACAAAGAAGCAGACATGACTGAGTGACTTGCATTTTCACTTTTGATGACCAAGAACACTCACCACACTTCAGAGTGGGCATTCATTTCCAAGGTGTCTGTTCAAAAATTTATCCAGTTCCTTTAGGGTTATTTCCCTTTTAGCATTAGTTTCATGAAAATTCTTTCCATGTGCCAAACACACCTTTTTTTCACATACATGTACAGAGGACATATGTGAAGCCACTTACTCTTTTGTTACAGAGGTGACAATATGTACTTATCATCTATTATACACATACATTTTTCATAATATCATATAAGCACATCAGGTGTACTTAAGGGTTTGCCTGTGTTTGTGTCTGTGTGAGTGAGAAATGTGTCTGTATACGGACATGTGTTTTTCAAGTTTAATCCTCATGTGGTATTGTGGAGGAAGAGTGTGTGTTTGGAGAAAATTAAACTTTTTTAAAATTTTGTGATTTTAGGCTCTCAGATTGTCTAATGATGGCTCTGTTGTTGGCTCTTATTTGGCTCTTATGTTGGCTCGCATAGTATCTAATAAGGGCTTCCCTGGTGTCTCAGAGGGTAAAGAATCTGCCTGTAATGCAGGAGACCCGGATTCGATTCCTGGGTCGGGAAGTTCCCTGGGGAAGGTAATGGCAACCCACTCCATTCTGCTTGCCTGAAGAATCCCATGGACAGAGGAGGAGACTGGTGGATCCATGGGGTCGCAAAGAGTTGATCTCTACTGAGTGACAAACACTTTCACTTTCTTTCTTTCTTTCTTTCTTTTTTTTATTAGTTGGAGGCTAATTACTTTACAACATTACAGTGGGTTTTGTCATACATTGACATGAATCAGCCATGGAGTTATATGTATTCCCCATCCCGATACCCCCTCCACCTCCCTCTCCAACCAATTCCTCTGGGTCTTCCCAGTGCACCAGACCCGAGCACTTGTCTCATGCATCCCACATGGGATGGTGATCTGTTTCACCATAGATAATATACATGCTGTTCTTTCGAAACATACCACCCTCACCTTCTCCCACAGAGTTCAAAAGTCTGCTCTGTACTTCTGTGTCTCTTTTTCTGTTTTGCATATAGGGTTATCATTACCATCTTTCTAAATTCCATATATATGTGTTAGTATGCTGTAATGTTCTTTATCTTTCTGGCTTACTTCACTCTGTATAATGGGCTCCAGTTTCATCCATCTCATTAGAACTGATTCAAATGAATTCTTTTTAACAGCTGAGTAATATTCCATGGTGTATATGTACCACAGCTTCCTTATGCATTCGTCTGCTGATGGGCATCTAGGTTGCTTCCATGTCCTGGCTATTATAAACAGTGCTGTGATGAACATTGGGGTGCACGTGTCTCTTTCAGATCTGGTTTCCTCAGTGTGTATGCCCAGGAGTGGGATTGCTGGGTCATATGGCACTTCTATTTCCAGTTTTTTAAGAAATCTCCACACTGTTTTCCATAGTGGCTGTACTAGTTTGCCTTCCCACCAACAGTGTAAGAGGGTTCCCTTTTCTCCACACCCTCTCCAGCATTTATTGCTTGTAGACTTTTGGATAGCACTCATCCTGACTGGCGTGTAATGGTACCTCACTGAGATTTTGATTTGCATTTCTCTGATAATGAGTGAGGTTGAGCATCTTTTCATGTGTTTGTTATCCATCTGTATGTCTTCTTTGGAGAAAGGTCTGTTTAGTTCTTTGGCCCATTTTTTGATTGGGTCATTTATTTTTCTGGAATTGAGCTTCAGGAGTTGCTTGTATATTTTTGAGATTAATCCTTTGTTTCTTCATTTGCTATTATTTTCTCCCAATATGAGGGCTGACTTTTCACCTTACTTATAGTTTCCTTTGTTGTGCAAAAGCTTTTAAGTTTCATTAGGTCCCATTTGTTTATTTTTGCTTTTATTTCCAATATTCTGGGAGGTGGGTCATAGAGGATCTTGCTGTGATTTATGTCAGAGAGTGTTATGCCTATGTTCTCCTCTAGGAGTTTTATAGTTTCTGGTCTTACGTTTAGATCTTTAATCCATTTTGAGTTTATTTTTGAAACACTTTCACTTTCATTGTCTAATGAATCACTGCCAGGGCTGTGACAACGCAGAAGGTTTGTCATGGCGGCTATGCCTCTCAGTTTTCAGAAACTGTATACATAATGGAAAAGTTCATTCTTTTTCTTTTTTCCTAAAATTCTAGATTTCTCGATGTTTATTGGCTTTAAACATGACCTGTTTTTTATTTGCAGGTTATCTTTGGAACTACTGGTCAGATTTAGTGTGTAGACAAGTCATCCTTGTCACTTGATGGTGACTGGATCTGAGACAATGTATTTTGTCTCGTTTAAAGGTCAAATCGTTCACCAGCACTGAGGTGATACTTGACACATATTCTTGGGTGTCAGCAAGAATCCTAATTATCCATCAGATTTTTATTATCTTAATCAACCAATTTGAATATATTTTGTTTTTAAGGGAGAATGGAGAATGCATAGAAAGTTATACCTCAGGCACAAAGGAAGAAGACTATTATGCTTTTGACTGTAAGTATGAATGTTTCACTGGGGAGAGTATGTTCAGGTAGAAATCTTGATCTCAACTTTCTTCAATAACGCGATACACTTGAATTCCACTAAAATTCCTACTATAAATCAGAGGTCAGGGACTGGAACATCTCCCCTCAACGGAATGTTACTCAATGAGACCAGATCCAGACATCCTAGACTGTCAAGTTGAGTGGGCTTTAGGAAGCATTATATGAACAACACTAGTGGAGATGACAGATTTCAAGTTGTGCTCTTTAAAATCCTAAAAAATGATGCTGTTAAAGGGCTGCAAGCAATGTGTCAGCAACTTTGGAAAACTCGGCAGTGGTCACAGAACAGGAAAAGGACAGTTTCATTTCAATCCCAAAGAAGGACAATGACAAAGTATGTTCAAACTTCTGCACCATTTTGGTCATTTCACATGTAAGCAAGCTAGTGCTCAACATCTTTCAAGTTGGGATTCAGCGGTACACGATCCAACAACTTCCAGAAGTATAGGCATGATTGAGAAAAGGGAGATGAACCATATCAAATTGTCAACATTCACTGGATCATGGAGAAAGTAAGGCAATTACAGTAAAAAAAAAAAAAAAGTTTTTTCCTTACTCATTGACTATTGTAAGGCCTTTGACTGTGTGGATCACAACAAACTGTGGAAAATTCTTAAGGATATGGGAATACTGGATTGCTTTCCCTGCCTCCAGAGAAACCTGTAGGTGGATCAGTCAGCAACAGTGAGAACTAGACACGGAACCACAGACTGATTCAAAATTGGGAAAAGAATACAAGATTGTATAAACTGTCATGCTCTTTGTATAACTTATATGCAGAGTACATCATGCTAAACGCCAGGCTGGGTCAATGACAAGGTAGATTCAAGGCTGCTGCCAGAAATATCAACAGTCTCAGACATGCACATGATACCGCTTTAATGGAAGAAAGTGAAGAGCAAATAAAGAGTCTCTTGATGATGGTGAAAGAGGAGACTGAAGAGCTGGGCTGATGCTCAACATTTAAAAACACTAAGATCATGGCATCTGGTCCCCTGATTTTATGGGAAGTGGAAAGTGAAAGAGTGGAAGCAGTGACATATTTTATCTTCTTGGGCTCAAAAATGTATGCGGATTTTGACTACAGCTACGTAATTAAGGATAATTGATATTTGGAAGGAAAGCTATGACAACCCAAGACTGGTTATTAAAATGCAGTGACACCACTTTGTCAACAAATGTCTACTCTGTCAACAGTTGTTGTTGACAGTTGTTTCTTCAGTAATTATGAATAGATTTGAGAGTTGAACCAAAAAGAAAGTTGAGACCAAAGAACAAATGCTTTTGAATTGGGTGCTGGAGAAGACTCTTGAGAGTCTGTTGGACTGCAAGGAGATCAAACCAGTCCATTGTAAAGAAAATCAGTCCTGAATATTCATTGGAAGGACTGATGCTGAAGCTAAAGTCCCAGTATGTTGGCCAACTGATGTAAATGACTGACTCATTGGAAAAGACCCTGATGCTGGGAAAGTTTGAAGGCAGGAGAAGAAGGGAATAACAGAGGATTAGATGATCAGATGGCATTTTGAAGGCAGGAGAAGAAGGGAATGACAGAGGGTTAGATGATCAAATGGCATCATCGACTCAAAGGACATGAATTTGAGCAAACTCTGGAAGATGGTGGAGGACAGGAACTTGGTGTGGTACAGTTCATAGGGTCGTGGAGAGTCAGACATATCATAGCGATTAAATATCAACAAGAACAATGTGACTAAGCATGAGTGTAGAATTTGTATTCCGTAGGGTTCTCACAGATAATTTGCAACAGGCTTAAGAACTGAGGTCTCGGGGTCTATCTTGAGATGGCACATTCGTGCCATTCACTTTTTAAAAACAATCTTATAAAATCTTGGTCCATTCAAGGTGAGATGGTTGAAGTTGAACTCAAGGAGATCATCATGAGTTCAACCATCAAGGCAGCTTATACATAAAGCAATGGGGCTGCTGGCTAAGCTTTGTATCTCTGAGCTCTTAATAATGGCCCTAAATAAGATTCTTATTTTCACATGACCTAAGGGAAACATGTTTGATTAAAATTTAAACATATCAATATGTGATCACAACCCTTGCCTAAACTAAGTAGTTACACAGTACATAAGCGATAGCCACAAATTAGTAAAATTCATGCCTGAAATATTTCCCCATACTTTGATCGATAACTTCTGGTATTTGAGGTGTTCTAAAGTATGCCTTCATTTTTTCTTATTCCCACTATATGGTTTGCTTTGGCTGAATCATGAATGCTTTCACTATGTTTACTCTTCTCCATTTTTGTAACCCTTTTTAGCTTGATTTTTACCCAAAAACTAAACAGGGAGACAAAAAGAAGTGCCAGACTTATTGGAAGGTGTCTTGGGGACCAGCCACTGTAGCCTTCAGGTGTCTTGGGGACTGTGAGGTGTCCCCGCATCAGGCCCAGGATCAGCAGTGGCCTTGATGGTGTCCTGATGCCCAGAAGAAAGGTTTACACTCACTATCGCATTGCTTCATGAACTATACAGTCAACTCAGAGATGCTGCTATGCCCACCTGGGTGAAGCCATGGTTAACCACAGGCGGTCACTGATAATCTGAGGACTTGCATAGTCTGACTTAAGTTGTCTCAACGTGAGCAAGGCTGGTGGATTCAACGTGGCCTTGGGAAAATTACATATTCTTGTCAGAGCTCTGAGACTCTGATGCTGCTTTGGCTGCTTTTTTTTTTTTTTCCAAGCACACTAACAATTTTCAGTGTTTCAGACATGGAACAGTGATGTTTGCATGCTTCAGGGCCACTCATGGGCAGTTTCACATTTCATGCTGCTGAGTAATTGCAGGAAGGTGAGATGGAGGCCAGGAGAGAGAGGATAGATGTATAGGGTGTAGACGGGACACATAGTAGGTCAGAGATGCTTCTTGTGCAGACACATGGGTAGGGCAGAGAGAAGGGGCAGCACTCCAGGTGGGGAAGGAGGTCACCACTAGGTGGTCACTGCCTACACGCCCCATCAGGTAAGCTGTCTTCACACCAACAAACACAGCAGTGGGCATGTCATACCCCAGTCTGAGGGGCTCGGGACGTTGCCTGACCTGGAGTAGGCACTCAGGAACAGAAGGTGATGAATGGTAATTTGCTTTTGATCTAGAGAAACTAATTCCATGGCTGGAGTAACAGAAATACAAAGAAACTTTGAACCTGGATTTGATCATATGTTTATGCTATTTAAAACACTCACAGGGACTTCGCTGGTGGTCCAGGGGATAAGAATCTGCCTGCCAGGGCAGGAGACATAGGTTCAATCCCTAGTCCGAGAAGATCCCACATGCAGTGGGGCAATAAGCTCATGTACCACAACTACTGATCCTGCACTCTAGAACCCCGTGCTGCAACTACTGAAGCCCACGCATCCCAGAAATTGTGTTCAGCAACAAGAGAAGCCACTGCAATGAGAGGCCCGCACACCACAACTAGACTCTACTCCACAGCCACCACAAGTGCAGAAAGCCCATGGGCAGCAGGGAAGACTCAGCAAATCAAAAATAAATAAATTATTTCCAAGGCCAGAAAATAATGTTAGGTTTATCAGAGCACACGTTCTAGAAAGCATTTTAGCAAGACAGCAAGGAGTGACTGGTTAAGTATAGGAAAAGTTGAGGATGAGGACAAGCCATGCCTCTTTTCGTTGCCGTGGTTAACGGTACCACTCTGAGCACGCATGGCGTGAGTGGGCCCATACAGAAAGGGCAGTTCTTCATGCCCGCTATCTCTCACAATCATCTAACTGACAATACGTTAAGGTGGCCTATTTGAATATTTTCTCTCTCTTATAGACGCGGGTTACACTGAATTTCGTGTCGTTAGAGTGGAAAACAACGCTCTCTTAGCCGATGTTTTCAATGTGGATGAACATGGCAAGGAGACACAACTGGTGCAATTGTTTGGTAGGTATGACATCCTAAAATTCCCATTTCCATCCTCATGTAACGCGTCCCCTGTCAGGACTTTCATTCAGAATGTCAGGAGGTGCTGACAGGATTCCATATTCAGGGTGCCAGGCCTGCGTCCTTATGCTCACCGAATTCATGATCCTGGAAGGTAATCTACCAAGAAACAGGAGGTCATCAGGTGCAGAAGATCACACCAGACATTTCAAAATGATTTCTCTCTGCTGAAATTTTAAAAATGAAAATTTACTGGATTATTCTATTTTATGTATGTCAACAAATTTCGAGCCATGTCTATAATCAGGTTGACTTTATTTCACGTTGAAGATTTTATTTAATCTTTAGTTGAAGGATCACTGCTTTATCGATTGTGTTGTTTTCTGCCAAACATCAACATGAATCAGCCATAGGTAACCATGTGCTTGTGTGAAAGTTGCTCAGTCGTGTCTGACTCTTTGAGACCCCATGGATTATACCGTCCATGGAATTCTTCAGGCCAGAATATTGGAGTGGGTACCATTTCCCTTCTCCAGTGTAACTTCCCAACTCACGGATCAAGCCAGGGCTCCCACACTGCAAGAGGGATCTTTACTAGCAGAGACACAAGCGACTTTCATAGGTATATATATGTTCCCTCCCTTTTGAAGCTCCCTCCCATCTCCCTCCTCATCCCACCCTTCGAGATTGATACAGAGCCCCTGTTGAGTTCCCTGAGACATACAGCAAATTCCCATTGGTTATCTACTTTAAATACGGTCATGTAAGATTGCATGGTATTCCCTCCATACATCTCACCATCTCCTCCCCTCTTCCCATGCCCATAAGTCTCTTCTCTATGACTGTTTCTCCACTGATGCCCTGCAAATAAATTCATTATCAGTACCTTCTTTCTAGATTCCATATATATGCAGATTCCATATGTATGTGTTAGTATACAGTATCAGTTTTCTGAGGCACTGTAAGCCTTGGAACAGACACTTGTACGATAAATCTTTCTCCTGTTCCATGATTCAAATGCAATGTTCTTATGAACACTGACATCACCCCATCAAGTAACCACAGAGAAGCACTAAGACGTGTGTGTGCCATGGAGACAACAGGGGTCTATTTCAGAAAAGGCTATTGGGTAGAATGGTAGGTTCATGATAGAGTAAGTCAGCCCCGGTTATTTTGTGTGATGAGGTGAATGTGTCCATGGAAACGGAGAAAGTTGTTTCCTACTAACTTTGGTGTAAAAACAGATATGTGCGGCAGGTACATATATGATGAACGTGGGAGAAGCACATAGACTCCATATTCGGATGGACTGAGCTCCAAGTTCATGGAGATCCTGGCAAGCCTTTGTGGTCCAGCTCCTGATGGTGAGGAGTAGGGTGCCCTGTTCACCAAGTTGGACTGGGGTCAATTCTTCAGACAGAAAGCACATGTCTGTGTTGTGGGAACTGCTTGAAGTTCTTAGATTATACAAGTGAACATCTGATTGCACGTTCCATTTCTTTTCTGTAGATTGAGAAATTTCTGTGGGTTTCCAGGGGTCGGTAATTCTGCTTTTTGCATGGTGATTTTATAGGCATAGGAGATGATGTCGGACCAAAATGCAAAGAAGAGTTCTACAATACGGTGAGAGAAAAAGGGATTCCAGAAGAAAATATCCTGAACTTCATTGATAATGGTAAAGCAATTATACTTTTTCCCCTGACCTTACCATTCACCTGGCGTAACAATATAAGAAAACAAATCAACTTATTCAAAATTTCTTCTCCCACAAGTAATATCTTTTTTAAGGTCCATTATTATAAGAAAGAATGGAAGGAAGGAGGGAAGAAAGGATGAAAGAAAGAAAACTTGGAAATGCTGAGGAATGTTACTTATCGGTGGCTCTTTTATTTCTCCCATTTTGTTTTTCCCCAGATGACTGTCCAGAGGAGTGAAAAAAAAAAAAAAAAGTGACTCTGACACTTTTGTAAGTAAACACAGTCCATGATTAATGCTACCCCTTCCAGATGAAATAATAAGGTCATACTGTCTTTTCATATGTGTGAAATGTTTGTTTCAACAATTAATTGTGTCACTAAAGAATTTTTTGTTACATAATTTCGCTGCTCTTGAGTCATATTATTGCAAACAGCTTGGTTGATTAGCACCAAGAAGCTGTGGAGAGAGAGTCTTATCCTGCAGGAATCTTGGAGACCAGAGTCATCAAAGAGAAACAGGAATCCCCACGAGTTGGTCGAAATTATTAGTGTTCCCATCAGTCCTCACCTTGTGGTTGTACACACACATTCATCCTCTGAGAAAAGCAGTGTTAAAGAGAGCTCTGCTTCCCTGATAGCTCAGTTGGTAAAGAATCAGCCTGCAATGCAGGAGGCACAGGTTCAATTCTTGGGTTGGGAAGATCTGCTGGAGAAGGGCTAGGTTACCCACTCCAATATTCTTGGGCTTCACTTGTGGCTCAGCTGGGGAGACCTGGGTTTGATCCCTGGGTTGAGACAATCCCCTGAAGAAGGGAAAGTCTTCTCCAGGATTATGGCCTGGAGAATTCCATGGACTGTCATGGTCCATGGGATTACAAAGAATTGGGCGCCACTGAGCGACTTCCGCTTGCATGCTTTCTGCAAGACCACTGTTTGATTTCATATGATTCTGACAGAACCAGTAAATGGCTTCCAACCACACTGTCTTAAACATGCATTTGCAATATATTCCCACTCAGAAGATGTTCCAAATGTGAGATATTTAAACTTTCTAAACTAATACAGCCTCCAGAAATGACACTGATCTAAAATATGGTTCTTAATGTTCTGTCGAGAAAAAATCTCAACAAAAAGAGCGACTGAAAGCACTACCATGCAAGTGAATGTGATAACAAAGAGGTGGTACATATATTCAATGGAACATTACTCAGCCAGGAGAAGAAGGATATAGCTCTATTTACAGCAACATGGATGGACCTAGATATTTGTAATGCTGAGTGAAATAAGTCTGAAAGACACAGACAAATACTATAAATGCCACTTATATTTTTCCGTTCATTTCGCTGTCATATCTAACTCTTTGTGACCCTATGGACTGCCATATGCCAGGTTTTCCTGTCCATCATGAACTCAAGCTCCATCATGAGCTTGTCCTAACTCATGTCCATTGAGTCGGTGATGACATCCAACCATCTGATCCTCTCTCGTCCCCTTCTCCTCCCACCTTCATTTATTCCCAGCATCAGGATCTTTCCAAATGGTCCATTACTTTGCATCAGGTAGATAAAGTGTTGGAGTTTCAACTTCAACATCAGTCCTACCAATGAATACTCAGAACTGATTTCCTTTAGGATGGACTGGTTGAATCTCCTTGCAGTCCAAGGAGGTCTTCTCCAATGCCACAGTTCAAAAGCATCAATTCTTCAGCACTCAGCTTTCCTTATAGTCCACCTCTCACTTTAGTGTAGGTAAAATGCCATGGTTCAGATGGTCATGAATCTGCCCACAGGGCAGGAGACTTGCATCCGATCTCTGAGTCAAGAAGATCCCCTGGAGATTGAAATAGCAAGACATTCCAGTACTCTTGCCTGGAGCATCTCCATGGACAGAGGAACCTGTTGGGCTACAGTCCATGGTGTCACGGAGAGTTGGACACGACTGAATGACTTTCACTTTCAGGTAGATATCACTTCTCTGTGGAATTTAAAAAATGACATGTAGGAACTTATTTACAAACAGAAACAGACTGACAGATGTGGAGAACAGTTTTGTGGGTTTCAAGTCAGAGGGTGTTGGGTAGAGAAGGATTGGGATGTTTGTAGTTGAAAAGTGAATGTAGAAGAAATGTTAGCTGCTCATTCGTGTCCGACTCTCTGCAACCCCATGGAACATAACCCTCCAGGCTCCTCTGTCCATGGGATTCTCCAGGCAAAATTACTGGCGAGGGTAGCCATTTCCTGCTATTGATGATCTCAACAACACAGGGATCAAACCTGGGTCCCCTGAATTGCAGGCAGATTCTTACTGTCTGAGAAGCTTGGGGTTAGTAGATGCAGACTATTATATATAGGATGGTTACAGAACAAGGTCCAACTGCATAGCACAGGAGACTAGACGCAATACTCTGTAAAGACCCAAATGGGAAAAGAATCTGAAAAAGAATAGATACTAACTTTTGCATGCATAATCACTTGGCTGTATACCTGAAATTAATGTAACTTTGGTAATCAACTATTCTTTAATATTTAAAACATAAAAGAAAAAATTAATTCTTGAGGACCAAAGTGACAAAAGTTGCAGGATTAGAGTTGAATTATCTTTGGATGAAGCACCAGCATGTACATGCATGTGAAATCATTACTCATAGAATCAATGCCCAACGGTAAATCTCCAACCACATGTGCATCCAGGGGGTAATTCCACAGGGAACCTGCCATCACAGAGATGCACAGCATTGAGGTCCATTTGGAATTGGACACTGGATCATCTAACAGCTCCCTGTACCCTGAACAGCCTATTGCCTGAGGCTCACCCCTGTCAGCCGTCACACAGTCGAATCTACTAAACCTTTGGTTCTGTTTTATTCACCTACAGAAGGAGTCACTGACCAGACACATCCTTGTCTCCATGGAGTCAAGATCAGCAACAAGAAGATGACTTTCCTGGTTCCTGATTAACATGATCCTTCTCTCTTCACACTCACACTCCCTCTCCCATCTCATTTCTTTTGGTCACTAAATCATGTCCTGGTTGGTGTTATTTGATTTCTGAGGGTTTAAATAAATCAATTGACTCTCTGCCCTTCACACGCATGTCTGTGCAAAAGTCGCCTCATTTAAAACACACAAATGTCCACATTAAGTATCCAGGAAACTGTGTCTTTCATAGGACAGGTATTCATCAGAGTCAATCCTTATGTAGATTTGGTAGACATGCCCTCAGGTGTCCAGAGAAGAGGGAGAAAATAGCCTAAGGCATCATTGGGCAGAGTTATGGATGCTCCATGGTACAGCCTTTTCTGATGGCTCAGGTGGTAAAGAATCTGCCTGCAATGCAGAAGACCCAGGTTGTATTCTTGGATCAGGAAAATCCTCTGGATGAGGAAAAGTTAACCCGCTCCAGTATTTCCTGAAGAATGCCACTGACAGAGGGACCTGGTTGACTACAATCCATAGGATCAGAAAGAGTTGGACATGCCTGAAAAACTAACACTTTCATTTTCAGGCTCCTGTATGGAAGGGGAAGTCTGATCAAGGAAAAGTCCCTAAAAAGCTTTTTCTTCATTCCTGAGAAAGGAATGTACGTTCCACTCACTAATGCATATGCACAGAAAGCCCAGACGACATTACCATAACTGAGGGGAAATGTGTAGTCTGATATCACCAGGACTTCTGCCGTTGAGCTGAAGGATTCATATTTATGAACAAGTGAGACAGAAGGAATCAAAGATGGGGCAGCAGCTGACACTTGAGAGCCAAATGAGGCAGCGGTTACTGAACCATAGTCACTGGACCTAAAGCTGGTCTTCCGGCCTCTTATGCTTCAAATGGCAGTGGACACGAGCATTCCCAAGGACTGTCCATTCCCTTGATAATGGGCAGAGCACGCTGGTCAACACCCCTACAGTACTCAGGGCGTTTCGAATCCAAAATATCTAGCAAACACTTAAGATACAAAGATAGTTATGGGGCTTCCCTGGTGGTCCAGGGGTTAAGAATCCACAAAACAGGGCAGGGGACGCAGCTTTGATTCCTGGTCCAGGAAGATTCCACGAGCCAGGATGTAGCTGAGCCCATGAGACAGAACTAGTGACTTGTGCTCCAGAGCCTCTGCTCCATAACAAGAGAAGCCACTGCAATGAGAAGCCCACACATGGCAACTGGACAGTAGCCACTGCTTGCCACAGCTGGAGAAAGTTTGCCTGTAGCAGAGAAGACCCAACATAGCAAAAACAAGCAGATAGCTCTTTAATAAAAAATGCTGTAGAACTTATTCCAATGGTTTGGCCAAAATTCAGACATTTGGTCCAAGTCCTAGGAAAATAATACCAGTCCTAAGCAACATGTAACAGAATAAATGTTTTAGTTCCTACATAGATACAGCCTCCAAATGGGCTACAGCTGGCCATTCACAAAGGCAACAGCGACGAATATTCAGTGGTTTCGTTGAGAGTCATAGAGGTCAAGGTCAATGTTTACATCCCCCCCCCCCCTCCTTGTATAGGCGAGTGTATGCAATTGGGTTTCTGATTCTGGTCCTCACAAAATGTCTGGAAATGCTTGATTAAATCTGTGGATACACACAGACGCAACTGCACACAGAATAACAGGCTGACTATCTTAAGAAACACATAAAGATAGAGCTAGCATAAGCAAGTCAAAAACGTGAATCATCATATATACACGTGTGTTAGTACACATCCTATGTACACATGCATATATATATATATATATATATATATATATATATTACACATACACACATATTAATACAAATATATGTCTTCCTGTGTATATTTATAACATCAATATTAACAAGAAAAAGCAATTTTATTCTTCTTTCCTCTTATTAACTTTTTAAATTTAAGTGGAGGCTAATTACTTTGCAATATTGCAGTGCATTAGCCATACATTGAAATGAATCACCCATGGGTGTACACGTGTCCCCCTGTCCCAAAACCCCTCCCACCTTCCTCCACCTTCCATCCTTCTGGGTTGTCCCAGTGCACTGACTTTGAGTGCTCTTTCTCATGCGTTGAACTTGGACTGGACATCTACTTCACATATGGTAATATCCATGTTCCAATGCTACTCTCTCAAATCATCCCACCTTACTTTCGCCCAGAGTCCAAACGTGTTCTTTACCTCTGTGTCTCTTTTGCTGTCTCTCATACACGGTCATTGTTATCATCTTTGTAAATTCCATATATATGCATTGATATACTATATTGGTGTTTGTCTTTATGACTTACTTCACTTTATATAATAGGCTCCAGTTTCTTCCACCTCACTAGAACTGATTCAAATTTTAATAACTGAGTGATATTTCATTGTATGTACCACAGCTTCTTATGCATTTGTCTGCTGATGGATATCTAGGTTGTTTCCATGTCCTGGCTATTGTAAACAGTGCTGTGATGAACATTGGGGTACACATGTCTCTTTCAGTTCTGGTTTCCTTGGTGTCTGTGTCCAGCAATGGGATTGCTGGTCAAAAGGCTGTTCTATTTCCAGCTTTTTGAAGGAATTTCCACACTGTTCTCCATAGTGGTTGTAATACTTTCCATTCGCACCAAAAATATAAGAGGGTTTCCTTTTCTCCACACCCTCTCCAGCATCTATTGCCAGTAGAGTTTTGGATGGCCATTCTGTCCAGCTTGAGATAGTACCTCATTGTAGTTTTGCTTTGCATTTCTCTGATAATAAGTGATGTTGAGCATCTTTTCATGTGTTTGTTAGCCATCTGTATGTCCTCTTAGGAGAAACATCTGTTTAGTTCTTTGGCCCATTTTTGATTGGGTCATTTATTTTTTCTGGAATTGAGCTTCATGAGCTGCTTGTATACTTTTGAGATTAATTTTTTGTCCGTTGCTTTGTTTGCTATTATTTTCTCCCATTCTGAAGGCTGTCTTTTCACCTTTCTTAGAGTTTCCTTCATTGTGCAAAAGCTTTTAAGTTCAATTAGGTCCCATATTTTTATTTTTGTTTTTATTTCCATTACTCTGGAAGGCGGCTTATAGAGAATCTTTCTTGGATTTCTGTTATTGTCTGTTCTACCTATGTATTCCTCTAGGAGTTTTATAGTTTCTGTCTTACATTGAGATTTTTATTCCATTTTGAGTTTATCTTTCTGTATGCTGTTAGAAACTGTTCTAGTTTCATTCCTCTACAGGTGGTAGACCAGTTTTCCCAGAACCACTTATTAAAGAGGTTGTCTTTTCTCTATTGTATATTTTTGCTTCCTTTGTCAAAGATAAGGTGTCCATAGGTGCGGGGATTTATCTCTGAGCTTTCTATTTTGTTCCTTTGATCTACATTTCTGTCTTTGTGCCAGTACCACACTGTCTTGATGACTGTAGCTTTGTACCATCATCTGAAGACAGGCAGGTTGATTCCTCCAATTCCACTCTTCTTTCTTGAAATTACTTTGGCTATTCGAGGTTTTTTGTGTGTGTGTTTCCATACAAATTTTGAAATCATTTGTTCTAGTTTTCTAAAAATACCGTTGGTAGCTTGAAAGGGATTGTATTGAATCTATAGATTGCTTTGGGTAGTATACTCATTTTCACTGTAGTGATTCTTCTGATCCATGAACATGGTATATATCTCCATCTATTTGTGTCCTGTTTGATTTCTTTCATCAGTGTTTTACAGTTTTCTATATATAGGTCTTTTGTTTCTTTAGGTAGATTTATTCCCAATTATTTTATTTTTTTCATTGCAATGGTGAATGAAATTGTTTCCTTAAATTCTCTGTTTTCTCATTGTTAGTGTATAGGAATGCAAGAGATTTTTGTGTGTTGATTTTATATCCTGCAACTTTACTATATTCATTGATTAGCTCTAGTAATTTTCTGGTGGAGTCTTTAGTGTTTTCTAGGGAGAGGATCATGTCATCTGCAAATGGTGAGAGTATTATTTTTTCCTTTCTAATCTGATTGTTTTGGCTAAAACTTCCAAAATTATGTCGAACAGTAGTGGTGAGAGTGGGCACCCTTGTCTTGTTCCTGACTTTAGAGGAAATGATTTCAATTTTTCACCATTGAGGATAAATAAGGTTTGTTGTGGGTTTATCATACATGATTTTTAATATGCTGAGGTATGTTCTTTCTGTGCCTGCTTTCTGAAGAGATTTTATTGTAAGTGGGGGTTGAATTTTGTCAAAGGCTTTCTGTGCATTTATGGAGATAATAATATGGTTTTTAACTTTCAATTTGCTAATGTGGTATGTCACATTGATTGATTTGCAAGTATTGAAGAATTCTTGCCTCCCTGGCATAAAGCCCACTTGGTCATCATGTATGATCTTTGTAATATGTTGTTGAATTCTGTTTGCTAGAATGTTGTTAAGGATTTTTGCATCTAGGTTCATCATTGATATTGGCTTGTAGCTTTCTTTCTCTGTGGCATCTTTTGTTGGTATTTGGGTGATGGTCGCCTTGAATGAGTTTGGCAGTTTCCATTCCCTCTGCAATTTTCTAGAAGAGTTTGAGTAGGAGAGGTGTTAGCTCTTCTCTAAATTTTTGGTAGAAACCAACTGTGAAGTCATCTGGTCCTGAGCATTTGTTTGTTGGAAGATTTTTTATTACAGTTTTGATGTCTGTGCTTGTGATGAGTCTGTTAAGATTTTCTATTTCTTTCTGGTTCAGTTTTGGAAGGTTATAATTTTCTAAGAATTCATCCATTTCCTCCAAGTTGTCTATTTTATTTCCATATAGTTGCTGATGGTAGTCTCCTGTGATCCTGTGTATTTCAGAGTTGTCTGTTGTGATATCTCCATTTTCATTGGTAATTTTGTTGATTTGATTCTACTCAATTTTTTCTTGATGAGTCTGGCTAATGGTTTGTCTATTTTATTTATCTTCTCAAAGAACCACCTTTTAGTTTTGCTCATTTTTGCTATAGCATTTTTGTTTCTTTATCATTTGTTTCTACTCTTATTTTTATGATTTCTTCTCTTCTACTAACTTTGGGGTTCTTAATTTTTCTTTTTCTGGTTGTTTTACATGTACAGTTAGGTTATTTACTTGATTTTTCTCTTTTTACTTGAGGTAATCTTGTATAGCTAAGTTTCCTCTTAGCACTACTTTTACTAAAACCCACAGTTTTGGGGTTGTCAGGTTTTCATTTTCATTTGTTTCTGTGCCTATTTTGATTTCCTTTTTGATTTCTTCCATGATTTGTTGGTTAATCAGAAGCATGTTATTTAGCCTCCATATGTTTTTATTTTTAAGAGATTTTTTTTTTCCCATCTGTAGTTGACATCTAATCTTACTTCTTTGTACTCTGAAATGGTACTTGAAATGACTTCAGTTTTCTTTTTTTTTTTTTTTTTTTTAATTTACAAAGGCTAGATTTGTGGCCAAGGGTGTGGTCTATCCTGGAAAATGTTCCATTTCAACTTGAGAAAAAGGTGAAATTCATTGTTCTGGAGTGAAATGTACTATAGATATCAATTAGGTCTAACCAGTCCATTGTATCATTTAAAGTTTGTGCTTCCTTGCAAATTTTCTGTTTGGTTGATCTATGCACAGGTGTGAGTGGTGTATTAAAGTCTTCCACTATAATTGTGCTACTGTTAATTTCCCCGTTCATACTTGATAGCATTTGCCTTATGTATTGAGGTGCTCCTATGTTGGATGCATATATATTTATAACTGCTATATCTTCTTCTTTGATAGATCCTTTGATCATTATGTAGTGTCCTTCTTTGTCTCTTTCACGGTCTTTATTTCAAAGTCTTGTTTATCTGATATACGTATTGTTACTCCTGCTTTCCTTGGGTCTCCATTTGCTTGTAATATCTTTTCCAGTCCTTCACTTTCACTCTGCAAGTGTCCTTTGGTTTGAGGTGGGCCACTTGGAGATAGCATATATAGAGATCTTGTTTTTGTATCCATTCACCCAGGCTTTGTCTTATAGTTGGGCATTCAACCCATTTACATTTATTTAAGGTAATTATTGATAAGCATAATCCCATTGCCATTTACTTTACTGTTTGGGGTTCAATTCTATCAACCTTTTCTGTGTTTCCTCTCCAGAGAAATTCCTTTAGCATTTGTTGAAGAGCTGGTTTGTTGGTGCTGAATTCTCTCAGACTTCACTTGTCTGTAAAGGTTTTGATTTCTCCTTCATATCTGAATGAGATCCTTGCTGGGTGTAGTATTCTGGATTATAGGTTTCTCTCTTTCATCACTTTAAGTATGTCCTACCATTTCCTTCTGGCCTGAACATTTTCCATTGAAAGATCTGCTGTTATTCTTATGGGGATCTCCTTGGGAGTTATTTGTTACTTTTCCCTTGAAGCTACTAATATTTGCTCTTTGGGTTTGATCTTTGTTAGTTAGATTAATATGTGTCTTGGGATGTTTCACCTTCGGTTTGTCCTGTTTGGGACTCTCAGGGATTCTTGGACTTGGGTGGCTATTTCCTTCCCCATTTCAGGGAATTATTTCCAAGAAATTAAAAGAAATGTCACTAGACTGAGAAAAGTCATCCATAAATACATGATCATAAGTGTTCATATTAAAGCATTTTTCCATCGTAATTTTCTCCTTAATCCCCTAGAGAGAATTAGGTCCTTCAGACAGATTTCATTAAACTTTGTACACATACGTGTGCTTTTTCATTAACGCACAAGTATACTAACATACTGGAGAGAAGTCTTTGCTTTGCACATACATGAGAATTAAAACATAAAGAGAAACATATTTCTGCTTATGTTTATTTCAAGTACTAGTATTTTTAAAGAGTGTGTTGATTCACACAGTTCTAATTTGCAAATGCAATTTCTTACATTTTTCACTATGGACGTGTCAGTTACTAGACTCTTGAAACTATTTCTAAGTGTTTCCCATTGAAAAGAGCAAACCAGTAATTTTTTGTTTGTGTGCATGAATTATTTCATAATTTCTCTAAATGGAAAGCCTTATCGAAGTGACTGAACAGTTATGGAGTTTGCTGGTGGTGCAGTGGTTAGGACTGCACCTTCCTATACACACGGGGGTGTGGGTTCAATTCCTGGTCAGGGAACTAAGATCCCATAAGCCTCCAGGACAAAAAAACAAAATATAAAACAGAAGCAATATTGGAACCAATCTTATGAAAAGTTTGAAAATGGTTCCGATCAAAAATTAAAAAAAAAACAAAAAAAAACTGTAAAGAAAAAGTGAATACACTTCGAAAATATTGACAGATACAACCAACCAAGGGGACCTTTCAAAACGCATTTCCAGCCCAGATGCTCCTCAGCAGTCTGGGGTGCAGGCTTCAAAACGCATTTCCATGTTTTGTTCTCAAGTCCTACTGTGTTATCCTCAGAGATACACACTTAACTCACTCTTCCAACTACCCTCATGGCATCACGTAAAACTTCTCCATGGAAATATTTCTTCTTTCCAAAACAGGACTAAATATACAGTCTTAGTTCCCTTTTCAATTTTTTCACGTAGCATTTACACTGTATTTACCAACATTTATGTAGTATTTGGATTTCCCTCATAGCTCAGTCAGTAAAGAATCTGCCTGCAATCCAGGACACATCAGTTAATTCCTGGGGCAGAAGGATCCCCTGGAGAAGGAAATGGCAACCCATTCCAGTAATCTTGCCTGGAGAATCCCCATGGACAGTGGACCCTGGCAGGCTACACCCCACAGGATGGCAAGAGGCAGACACTATTTAGTGACTAAAAATCACCACCACCATGTAGTATTTGGGGGATTCCATGTGGCGCTAGTGGTAAAGAACTCACCTGCAAATGCAGCAGACTTGAGAGACACAGGTCAGATTCCTGGCTCGGGAAGATCCCCTGGGGGAGGGCATGGAAACACGCTCTGGTATTCTTGCCTGGAGAATCTCATGGACAGAGGAACCCGGTGGGCTACAGCCCATGGCATCATAAAGAGTCAGACATGACTGAAGCAACTTAGCATGCATGTAGAATTTACCTTTTTTTTTTTTAATATTTAATTGAAGGGTAATTTCTTTACAGAATTTTGTTGCTTTCTATCAAACCTCAGCATGAATCAGCCATAGGTATACATATACCTCCTCCCTTTAAAACTCCCTCCCATCTCCCTCCCCACCCCACCCCTCTAAGTTGAAACAGAGTCCCTGTTTGAGTTTCCTTAATTGGAGGATAATAGTTTCACAATGCTATGTTAGTTTTCACTGTACAGCAACATGAGTCAACCAGATGTGTACACGTATCCCCTCCCTCTTGAGCCTCCCTACCCCACCGCCATCCCGCCCCTCTAGGTCATCACAAGGACCGAACTGAGCTCCCTGTGCTATACAGCAGGTTCCCACCAGCTGTCTATTTTACACACGGTGGGGTGTAGATGTCAGCGCTGCTCTCTCAGTTCCTCCCACCCTCACCTTCCCTTCCTGTATCCATGTGTCCATGTTCTATGTCTGCATCTCCATTCCTGCCCTCCAAACCGGTTCATCTGTACCACTTCCTACATTTCTCTATTTTCATCCTATAACTTAGAAAGAGGCATTGATTTGGCAATTGTCTATTAACTTCTGTATATTCTATCTCCTTTCCCAGGAAGACTGATCCCTGGATAATGAACTCAGTCTCTCTGCTTCCTGCTGAGTTCTGAGAATTAGGCTCTCACTGGATTTAGTAATCTGACCTTACTGAATTCAGGACAGAAACCATGGACAGGAGGAATCTTACACAACACACATTCTTTATGATTCATGTGTTTCATCTTTGTACATTCCTTTTTGTGTAGCTGAACCTTGTTAGCAGTCTTTTCCCGCGGTCCTAGGTCTCAGGACAAACAGTCACAGAGCCAGGGTGCTAGGTGACTCCTAGAGACACTTGGGCCTCTGCCCACACAACCTTCTAGAGCCTTCTTCCTTGTCTGTCCACTGGACAGTGCTGACCAGGATCCCTTCTACTGAAATAATATGCCCATGTGGGTGACTAAAGACGCTTGGATATGACTCTGGATTCAAGACCTTAACAGGTCCTTTGGCTTTTCTTTTCATCAAGAAATGCCCGTTATACATATGATTGCCAAAATTTGCCCATCAAGAAACAAAATCCCCATGAAAAACCTGGACTTATTCATTCAGACACAAAATCTCCATGAAACACCCGGATATTTTCATTCAGAAAAAAAAAAAAAAAAAGTAACACCTGGACTTAATTCATTCACCAGCTCTAGCAGTGGGGGCTCAGCAACACCACGGTGCGAAGACCATGGTTGGTATCGTGCAAGTGACTCATCAGTACATGAAGACCGCTTAAAAAACAGAAGAGATGATGAAGTGGGAAGGAGAAGGAGTTAGGGAGCATAGGCTGTGACACTGGATGGAGAACCACATCCTATAGAAATCTACAGATTCCTACAAAGACTGAGGCTTCATTCTGGCCAGAGCAGCAGGTTAACTCAGAGGTGATTCAGGATTTCTCAGTCTCTCCATGATGGACACGACTGGATAATTTTCTGTGAGGTGCTGATCTACACATTATAGGCTGTTAGGCAGCCTGATTCCTCTCCAGTGCCCACATGGAAGGTGTAACCTCTCACTTCTCCCACTGTGATCCAGGAAACCTCACCATACATGCCAACTGTCATTCCTGGGAGGAACGTCCAGTTGAGAAGCAATATCGTGCAAGCAGTCTTATAAAGGCTTCTAAGACATGGTCCAACCAAAGCCAGTGGTTAAGGACAGAGATACCTACAAGGGGAAACAGTATCACAGAGAGCTTTAAAACAGGACAAGTTTTGGGAAGACTTCCTGCTAAAAAGTGTGGTTTGGAATGAGAAACAGTGACATCTCCTAGAACGCCTGTTAAAAATGCAGGTTCCAGGCTCAACATAAAACATGTTCTATCAGAACCAGCATCACCGATAACCTTCTCTGTGGGTACTTGAGCATGTTCCTATTGGGAGAGTCACTATGTACAGAATGTCACCCGGGTCAGAGCTCAAAATGTGTGCTTCTGAGACTTCCCTGATTGTCCAGTCATTAAGAACCCACCTGGAAAATCAGGAGTCAACAGTTCAATCACTGACTGGGGAACCATGACCTTGAATGCCTTGTGGCAACTAACCCCCGGCATTTCAACTATTGACCCTTGGAGGCCATAAGTAGAGAATCCATGCACTGCCACTAAAGACTCTTGCATTGCATGATGGAACAGAGATCCTGTGTGCCACAACTAAGACATGGCAAAGACAAATGAATGAATAAATAAATCAATAAATGTTTAAAAAGAAACTTTCTTGGGAATACAAGCTATATACATAATCAATTTCTTAAAAAAATTAAATAGTGGGATTGTGCTTTATTATCCAAACTTGGATTCAAACTACACTGCAACTTTGCTCAGGAATCCTTGAGGGAACTGGGTGTTTTTGGTGGCCAGGGTCAAAAGATTCACTGCATTGTTTAAGACAAGAGTCATGCAACCAAAGATATAAAAATAAGGATCACGGAGAAAGTAAAAAAGTAAGACACACTTAATCTGGGAGAAAGAGCCTCCATCGAAACAGAAACCTGGATAAATCTGAGGACACACCAGGAAGACATTCTAGCACAGCTTAGCATTATTTTGGAGCAGTTACAAGAGCAAAGTTTGCTCAGGAGTGTTCCATTTTTATTTAGTATTCTATTATCTACATTTTGATCAACATTGATGAAAGAGAGCTGGGATTAAAAGTCCCATGACTTCCTTCAGTTACAAAATGACAGAACTGTCACAGCCTTTTACTCTTGGAGTAGCTCTGTTTAATGTCCCGTTGATTAGCACTTAGAAAGGTCTTCCTAAGATGGGATAGTCCTAGGACACATTCCCAGGGGACACATGTTGGTAAGAATCCAAAAGGAAAACCTGAGAATGCTGGAGGTACCTAAGGAGAGACAGAAGGGTGATGGCGGGTGAATAAGAGTTGTTAGTTGCATCACATCCCTACTTGAAAATATCTGTATCAGGCTGACCCTGTCATTCCAATGGTTAAGACTCTGCACTTCCACTGCAGGGAGCATGAGTTGGGAAATTAAGATCCTGCAACAGCTCGTGGTGGCACAAAACAACTAACCAAATGACTATATGAATTAGAGACTTCAGAGAGTAAAAAGTTCAGAATGTTTTAAGATATGAAAACCTTCTATTGCATAGATTTTACAGCAGATGTTTAGAAAGGGCACCAAAGAAGGTGTTTGTCAACGAAAGAGAAAATATGATATTGCAACAAAAAGCAAACAAAGAATAATAGGTAAAATTGTTGGTCCATGTGAGTATGAAGGGAAGGGGCCAACTGAAGATGTGAGCTGAAGACACCCTTGAGCCAAGCTCCCCTCAAATATAAAAAAAAGCTCCCCTCAAAAATAAAAAATATTTTATATATAAAATATAAAAGGGGGAGCTTATATTAAAGCTCCCCTTCAACATAAAACAAGGATTCTAAGTTCTGATCTGTCCCGGGAGCAGCCAGTACTGGTCAGGACTCTGGCTGTTCTTGCTCAACTGACACAAGAATCCTGAATCTCAGTTTCCTCATTTCTATAATCCGATCAAGATACATCTGGAGGGTATCTACTTGATAAGTTACCAAGATTGAAGATGAACTTAAGTAAAATTAGATTAAAAAAACACAAAGAATAGATTCTTTGCCAGTCTGATCATGGATATAAGTATGTGAATAGAGTTAGGAAAATTGTTCTTTCCTTCAAAATTCTAAAAAAAGAACAAGAGCTACTGCCCTGCTTTCTCGCCTGCCTGAGAAACAACTGAGTCAGTGAGTAGATAATATACTGCAGAGCCAAGGAGCCAAGAGGGCGGAGGAATAGGATGGGGAGACCAGTTTCTCCCCTACAAATTCATCGAAAGAACATTTGAACGCTGAGCAAACTTCACAAAACAACTTCTGACCACTAGCAGAAGACATCAGGCGCCCAGAAAAGCAGCCCATCGTCTTCAAAAGGTGGTAGGACAAAATATAAAAGATAAAAAGAGAGAGAAAAGAGCTAGGAACGGAGACCCGTCCCAGGAAGGGAGTCATAATAGAGGAAGTTTCCAAACACCAGGAAACCCTCTCATGGGCGGGTCTGGGGGTAGTTTTCAACTCTCAAAGAGCAGCCTAACTGGGAGGAAAAATAAATAAAACCCACAGATGACATGCCTAAAAGCAACTCCCAGCAGAAAAGTACCCCAGATGCCTGCATCCGCCACCAGCAAGTGGGGGCGGAACGGAGAGGAGCGGGCGGCATTGCTCAGGGTAAGGATCGGACCTGAGTGCCCTGAGGGCAATCGGAGGGAGCTAACTTGAGATAGCAACTTAAACTGTGGGATAGCGAGAGAGAGAGAGAAAATTAACCGGCCTGAACACACTGCTGGCCGTTCGCAGAACAAAGGGACTGAGCAATCCCAGAGAAGAGCTAGCCCTCGGCGGACCGGCACATCCCCCGACGGAGATAGGAGGCAGGGGGGAGGGGAAAGGGGCAAACTCGGCCCAGAGACGGCATGCCCTACCAAACTGCAAACAGGCCTCCAGTTTCTAACCAAAGACTTGCTGAGATTCTGGATGGTCGACATCCGCCGGGAGGGTCAAGGCTAGAGGCCAGCCCAAGAATAGACACAAGGTGCTCACACCTGACAGGCGCGTGTGGAAACTGAGGCTGGGCCCGTGGAGGGGAGAAGGCACACCGCACCCAGGGAGAGTGCGCCCGTCAAGCTCTTGGCTGCCTGAGCTGCTCCGGCTGGGAAGGCACAAGACGCAGGCGCAACCGAGTCCACGCTTTTGTGGAATACCTGAAAACGTGAACCGCACAGGGCCCGCTCCATGTAGAGCAGCCAGGAGACTCAGCAGTGTAGACGGGGAGAGCACACACCCGTGAGCGGGGGCAAACCCAGTGTGGCCGGAACTCTGCGAGTGCTCCCCACACACAGCGATATCTGCCTGCAGCGCCCCCCATCCCCGCAGCAGGACTGAACCAGCGAACCTGAGCAAGAGACCACCTCCGCCCGCCTGTGTCAGGGCGGAATTTAGACACTGAAGAGACCGGCAAACAGAAGCCAAATACACAAAGGGAACCGCTTCAGAAGGGACCAGTGCAACAGATGAAAATCCCTGTAGGTAACACCGACTACACCGGAAGGGGACTGTAGATATCGAGAAGTGTAAGCTGGAACGAGGAGCTATCTGAAACTGAACCAAACCCCCACTGAACACAACAGCTCCAGAGAAATTCCTAGATATATTCTTACTTTTTTATTTTTAATCAAAAATTTTTTTCTTTTCTTTCCTTTTATTTCGTTTCTCTCTCTTTTTTTTTAAAGTTCTCTATGACTCCTCCATTACTCCTTAACTTTCATTTTCATTTTGATATATTTTTACTATTTGTTTTTAATTAGGAAATTTTTTTTCTTGTTTTATTTTTTTCTCTTATTTTCTTTTAAAGTCCTCTATTACTCCTTAATTTTCATTTTCATTTCACTATAACCTTTCCAAAAAAAAAAGGAGAAACCCTATTTTTAAACCGAAATTCATATATATTTTTAAAATTTTTGTGTTTTTGTTTTCAATATTGTATTTTTAAGAGTCTAACCTCTACTCCAGGTTTTTAATCGTTGTTTTTCAGTATTTGATATCAATTTTGGACATTTAAAAATCCAATAGTCAGTTCCCATTTTTACTCAGGAGTGTGTTGATTACTCTCTCCCACTTTTGACTCTCCGTTTCCTACCTCAGAACACCTCTATTTCCTCCATTTCCCCTCTCTTCTCAATTCAACTCTGTGAATCTCTGTGGGTGTCTGGGCTACGGAGAACACTTTGGGAACAGACAACTGCATTGATCTGTCTCTCTCCTCTTGAGTCCCCTTTTTTCTCCTCCTGGTCATCTCTATCTCCCCCCTCCCTCTCCTCTTCTGCATGTAACTCTGTGAAATTCTCTGGGTGTCCCTCATGGTGGAGAATCTTTTCACCACTAACCTAGAAGTTTTATTATCCGTGCTGTGTAGTTGGAGACGTCTTGAGACCACTGGAAGAATAAAACTGAAATCCAGAGGCAGGAGACTTAAGCCCAAAACCTGAGAACACCAGAGAACTCCTGAGTACATGGATCTTTAAGTAATAAGTGACCGTCCAAAAGCCTCCAAACCTACACTGAAACCAACCACCACCCAAGAGCCAATAAGTTCCAGAGCAAGACATACCCCACAAATTCTCCAGCAATGCAGGAACATAGCCCTGAGCGTCAACATACAGACTACCCAAGGTCACACCTAACACATAGACCCATCTCAAAACTCATTACTGGACACTCCGTTGCTCTCCAAAGAGAACAAATCAAGATTCACGCACCAGAACACTGACGCAAGCTTCGCTAATCAGGAAACCTTGACAAGCCAATCGTCCAACCCCACCCACTGGGAGAAACCTCCACAATAAAAAGGAACCACAGACCTCCAGAACACAGAAAGTCAACTCCAGACACAGCAATCTAAACAAGATGAAAAGGCAGAGAAATACCCAACAGGTAAAGGAACATGAAAAATGCCCACCAAGTCAAACAAAAGAGGAGGAGATAGGGAATATACCTGAAAAAGTATTTACAATAATGATAAGAAAAATGATCCAAAATCTTGAAAACAAAATGGAGTTACAGATAAATAGCCTGGAGACAAAGATTGAGAAGATGCAAGAAATGTTTAATAAGGACCTAGAAGAAATAAAAAAGAGTCAATTAAAAATGAATAATGCAATAAATGAGATCAAAAACACTCTGGAGGGAACCAAGGGTAGAATAACAGAGACAGAAGATAGGATAAGTGAGGTAGAAGATAAAATGGTGGAAATAAATGAAGCAGAGAGGAAAAAAGAAAAAAGAATCAAAAGAAATGAAGACAACCTTAGGGACGTCTGGGACAATGTGAAACGCCCCAACATTCAAATCATAAGACTCCCAGAAGAAGAAGACAAAAGGAAAGGCCATGAGAAGATACTCGAGGAGATAATAGCTGAAAACTTCCCTAAAACGGGGAAGGAAATAGGCACCCAAGTCCAAGAAACCCAGAGAGTCCCAAACAGGATAAACCCAAGGCGAAACACCCCAAGACACATATTTATCAAATTAACAAAGATCAAACACAAAGAACAAATATTAAAAGCAGCAAGGGAAAAACAACAAATAACACACAAAGGGATCCCGATAAGCATAACAGTTTCAATAGAAACCCTTCAGGCCAGAAGGGAATGGCAGGACACACTTCAAGTAATGAAAGAGAATAACCTACAACCTAGTTTACTGTACCCAGAAAGGATCTCATTCAGATATGAAGGAGAATTCAAAAGCTTTACAGACAAGCAAAAGCTGAGAGAATTCAGCACCAGCAAACCAGCTCTTCAACAAATGCTAAAGAATCTTCTCTAGACAGGAAACACAGAAAGGTTGTATAAATGCGAACCCAAAACAACAAAGTAAATGACAACGGGACCACACCTATCAATAATTATCTTATATGTAAATGGGTTGAATGCCCCAACCAAAAGACAAAAACTGGCTGAATGGATACGAAAACACGACCCCTATATATGCTGTCTACAAGAGACCCACCTCAAAACAAGGGACATATACAGACATATACAGACTAAAAGTGAAGGGCTGGAAAAAAATATTTCACGCAGAGACCAAAAGAAAGCAGGAGTCGCAATACTCATATCAGATAAAATAGACTTTCAAATAAAAGCTGTGTAAAGAGACAAAGAAGGACACTACATAATGATCAAAGGATCAATCCAAGAAGAAGATGCTAACGAGTATGAAAGAGGAAATTAATAGTAACACAATAATAGTGGGAGACTTTAATATCCCACTCACAACTATGGATAGACCAGCTAAACATAAAATTAACAAGGAAACACAAACCTTAAAGGACACAATGGACCAGCTAGACCTAATTGATATCTATAGGACATTTCACCCCAAAACAAAACAATCAATTTCACCATTTTCTCAAGTGCACACGGAACCTTCTCCAGAATAGATCACATCCTGGGCCACAAATCTGGTCTTGGAAAAGTCAAAAAAATTGAAATAATTCCAGTCATCTTTTCTGACCACAGTGCAGTAAGATTAGATCTCAATTACAGGAAAAAAATTGTTAAAAATTCAAACATATGGAGGCTAAATAACACGCTTCTGAATAACCAACAAATCATAGAAGAAATCAAAAAAGAAAATAAAAATATGCATAGAAATGAATGAAATGAATGAAAATGAAAACACAACAACCCAAAACCTATGGGACACCGTAAAAGCAGTGCTAAGGGGAAGGTTCATAGCATTACAGGCTTACCTCAAGAAACAAGAAAAAAGTCAAACAAATAACCTAATTCTACACCTAAAGCAACTAGAGAAGGAAGAAATGTAGAACCCCAGGGTTAGTAGAAGGAAAGAAATCTTAAATATTAGGGCAGAAATTAATGCAAAAGAAACTAAAGAGACCATAGCAAAAATCAACAAAGCTAAAAGCTATTTTTTGAAAAAATAAACAAAATTGATAAACCATTAGCAAGACTCATTAAGAAACAAATTAACAAATTTGAGAAGAATCAAATTAACAAAACTAGAAATGAAAATGGGGAGATCACAACACACAACACTGAAACACAAAGGATCATAAGAGACTACTACCAACAGCTCTCTGCATGGGTAAATTCTTAGAAAAGTATAACTTTCCAAAACTGAACCAGAAAGAAATAGATCTTAACAGACCCATCACAAACAAGGAAATCGAAACTGTAGTCAGAAATCTTCCAGGAAACAAAAGCCCAGGACCAGATGGCTTCACAGCTGAATTCTACCAAAAACTGGAGAAGAGCTAACACCTACCTATCTTACTCAAACTCTTCCAGAAAATTGCAGAAGAAGGTAAACTTCCAAACTCATTCTATGAGGCTACTATCACCCTAATTCCAAAACCAGACAAAGATGCAACAAAAAAAGAAAACTACAGGCCAATATCACTGATGAACAGAGTTGCAAAAATCCTTAACAAAATTCTAGCAAGCAGAATCCAACAACATATGAAAAAAATCATACATCATGAGCAAGTGGGCTTTATCCCAGGAATGCAAGGATTCTTTAATATCTGCAAATCAATCAATGTAATACACCACATTAACAAATTGAAAGATAAAAATGATATGATTATCTCAATAGATTCAGAAAAAGCCTCTGACAAAATTCAACATCCTTTTATGATTAGAACTCTCCAGAAAGCAGGAATAGAAGGAACATACCTCAACATAATAAAAGCTATATATGACAAACCCACAGCAAGCATTACCCTCAATGGTGAAAAATTGAAAGCATTTCCTCTGAAATCAGGAACAAGACAAGGGTGCCCACTCTCACCACTACTATTCAACATAGTTTTGGAAGTGTTGGCCACAGCAATCAGAGCGAAAAAGAAGTAAAAGAAATCTAGATAGGAAAAGAAGAAGTGAAATTCTCGCTGTTTGCAGATGACATGACCCTCTACATAGAAAACCCTAAAGACTCTACCAGAAAATTACAAGAGCTAGTAAAGTTGCAGGATATAAAATTAACACACAGAAATCCCTTGCATTCCTATATACTAACAATGAGAAAATAGAAAGAGAAATTAAGGATACAATACCATTCACCATTGCAACAAAAAGAATAAAATACTTAGGAGTATATCTATCTAAAGAAACAAAAGACCTATACATAGAGAACTATAAAATGCTGATGAAAGAAATCAAAGAGGACACAAACAGATGGAGAAATATACCATGTACATGGATTGGAAGAATCAATATTGTCAAAATGACTATAATACCCAAAGCAATCTATAGATTCAATGCAATCCCTATCAACCTACCAGTGGTATTTTTCACAGAACTAGAACAAATAATTTCACAATTTGTATGGAAATATAAAAAATCTTGAATAGCCAAAGTAATCTTGAGAAAGAAGAATGAAACTGGAGGAATCAACCTGCCTGACTTCAGACTATACTACAAAGCCACAGTCATCAACACAGTATGGTACTGGCTCAAAGATAGAAATACAGATCAATGGAACAGAATAGAAAGCCCAGAGATAAATCCACGAACCTATGGACACCTTATCTTCGAAAAAGGAGGCAAGAATATACAATGGAAAAAAGACAACCTCTTTAACAAGTGGTGCTGGGTAAACTGGTCAACCACTTGTAAAAGAATGAAACTAGAACACTTTCTAACACCTACACAAAAATAAACTCAAAATGGATTAAAGATCTAAATGTAAGACCAGAGACTATAAAACTCCTAGAGGGGAACATAGGCAAAATACTCTCCGACATAAATCACAGCAGGATCCTCTATGACCCACCTCCCAGAATATTGGAAACAAAAGCAAAAATAAACAAATGGGACCTAATGAAACTTAAAAGCTTTTGCACTACAAAGGAAACTATAAGCAAGGTGAAAAGATAGCCCTCAGATTGGGAGGAAATAATAGCACACGAAGCAACAGACAAAGGATTAATCTCAAAAATATACAAGCAACTCCTGCAGCTCAATTCCAGAAAAATAAATGACCCAATCAAAAAATGGGCCAAAGAACTAAACAGACATTTCTCCAAATAAGACATACAGATGGCTAACAAACACATGAAAAGACGCTCAACATCACTCATTATCAGAGAAATGCAAATCAAAACCTCAATGAGGTACCATTACACGCCACTCAGGATGGCTGCTATCCAAAAGTCTATAAGCAATAAATGCTGGAGAGACTGTGGAGAAAAGGGAACCCTCTTACACTGTTGGTGGGAATGCAAACTAGTAAAGCCACTATGGAGAACAGTGTGGAGATTCCTTACAAAACTGGAATTAGAACTGCCATATGACCCAGCAATCCCACTCCTGGGCATACACACCGAGGAAACCAGATCTGAAAGAGACACGTGCACCCCAATGTTCATCACAGCACTGTTTATAATAGCCAGGACATGGAAGCAACCTAGATGCCCATCAGCAGACGGATGGATAAGGAAGCAGTGGTACATATATACCATGGAATATTACTCAGCCATTAAAAAGAATTCATTTGAATCAGTTCCAATGAGATGGATGAAACTGGAGCCCATTATACAGAGTGAATTAAACCAGAAAGATAAGGACCAATAGAGTATCCTAACGCATATATATGGAATTTAGAAAGATGGTAACGATAACCCTATATGCAAAACAGACAAAGAGACACAGATGTACAGAACAGACTTTTGGACTCTATGGGAGAAGGCGAGGGTGGGATGTTTCGAGAAAACAGCATCAAGTCATGTATATTATCTAGGGTGAAACAGATCACCAGCCCAGGCTGGATGCATGAGACAAGTGCTTGGGCCTGGTGCACTGGGAAGACCCAGAGGAATCGCGTGGAAAGTGAGGTGGGAGGGGGGTTCAGGATGGGAAATACATGTAAATCCATGGCTGATTCATGTTAATGTATGACAAAAACCACTACAATATTGCAATTAGCCTCCAACTAATAAAAATAAATGGGAAAAAAAAAAAGATAACATACTACAGATTCGATGGGTAAAAAGGTGTCTGGGAAAGGAGTGATGGAATTGGATTGTGGACAGGTCTTTTTCAGACGAGGTTAAGGGTCACTTGAATGGATCCAAGTCTTAGTTACAAGGAGGACAGATCCCACTGGGGGGCAGGAGTTGATGGTGAACACGTAGTTCTGATGTGAACGTCCCCTCAGGGAAATAGGAGGTTCTCCAAAGGTCTCTTAGGAAATCAGTTTACCCTGCCTAATCCACACAGTCAATCTTTACTTTTAGAAAACAAACTGTAAACTGTCTCCTAAATGTTAAGGAAACAATACAGGAGTGGGGGATATGTAACTTGGACAGTGTATCTCAGTGTGATTTCAGGATATAAACGAAAATAAATACTCCTGACCTTGAAATATTACATGTGTTTTGTGATTTCTCATTCACTCTAAAGGTCAAATGTCCAGATTGCCTCAGCTTCTCCTAAAACCGTCATCATGACAAAAAATGACAAAATGACATGAAAAATGATTCCTGCCAAGCAGGATACTGAAAATGACTTCTGTGTAACCTTGGTCTTAGGAGGAACAACCATTGGTTCACGATGCATTGCACCAACACAATGACCATATAAGAGGTGGCAAGTCACAACCTCTCCAGCTACTGGGACAACATCAGTTTTGACCAAAGAAAGACTACAGGAGCATCAAAATGAAGGCGTTTCCCTGAGTTTACTACTTTTTGTGGTTTGTGCCGCCCAAGAAGAGGAAGCTCAGACAAGTCTCTCAGAGGTACCAGGGATGGTCTGATCTGGGAGGAGGTCTTGGGCGTGTGTGTGTTTCTTTTGTGGTTTTGTTATGTGGATGCATGAGCTGAGTCATCTCCCTCCATCTCAACACTGCTCCATTTACTGGCTCTGTACCTGTTCTGTTTGGTCTCTGTAGCATCTTTACTGTGTATTAGTTGCCTCTTATGCATTTCTCCTGCTCTTGTAACATAGAAAGAGGATCCATCAGACAATTGTTAGAGTTCTTGCATTTGACATCTGAGCTCAAGCTATCTCAGAAAAGTCTCAATTCTTTCTTTCACTCTGACATCAGTTTTACATTATTGTCAATCTTGATAACATCTCTGATTTGTACAAGTGATGGGAAACTCATGACTGATGAATAGTGAAGTCACTCTGTGTCCAACTCTTTGCGACCCCATGGACTGTAGCCTACCAGGCTCCTCCGTCCATGGGATTTTCAAGGCAAGAATACTGGAGTGGGTTTCCATTCCTGCTCCAGGAGATCCTCCCAACCCTGGGAATGAACCTGGGTCTCTCGCATTGTAGACAGACGCTTTACCATCTGAGCCACCAGGGGAGATCATGACCTATGATGCTGGATGAAATAAAAAGTCAAGGGCTACAAATTTGAAGGGGAATTTTTCTGTTTGCTTTCAGGACAATGGAGAACCATGTATATTGCACCCAGTAACCTGGAGAAGATCAACCCGAATGGGCCATTCCAGATTTACCTCTAGAAACTTCTGTTTGATGATGAACAGGGCACAGTAGACGGCTACTTTTATGTCAGGCAAGTAAAAGTCACCCAGAGGGAAAATAGAGGTAAACCCCGAGCCTCCAGGAGGGTGTGTCTTCCCCATCTTCAGAGAACTCTCTAGATGATCCTGAGAGCATGGCGCCCTGATTTGTGGGAATGAGCAGCGTCTCTGAGCTGGGGCAGCAGTTCTCCTGTCAGCCTCCAGGGAATGTCCCGGAGCCTGCTTGAAAGCGGGCCCCAGAATCTCCACTGGAATCAAGTCATTATAGGAATGAGGGACACAGATATAATCTCCTTCCGTGAAATAAGCATATAATGTTACCTGTGTGTTTCCTTGTGTGTGTATATGTCTCAACGTTCATGTCTTTCAGGGTTTAATCCTCTTAATGACACTGTGATGGAAGAAGGGTATGTGTTTTGATGAAATCAAGTGTTTCTTTTCCCAAGTTTGTGATTTTTTTCCCCTATCATATTATTTAATGAATCATTTCCAGGGTTGTGATAACTCCCAAGGTCTGTCATAATGGCCACAACTCACTGTTTGCATGAAGTATTTTTTAAAAACAGGTATACTTTTATTTTCCCAAAATTCTAGATTCTTCCATATTCAGCTTTAAACATGATTTATTTTGTGGTTGTAGCTTATCTTTGGCACTACAGCTCTGATTTAATAAACAAGCCCTCCTTGTCCCTTGATAGTGACTTGGCCTTAGAGACCATGTTTCTTCTCTTTTCAAGGTCACATTGTTACAGGCACTAACCTTGCAAGTCACAGCTAATCTTTGGGGAGAAACAAAAATCCTCATTTTATATCAAACTTTTTCATGACTTTAATCAACCTGCTTGAATGTGTTTTGTTTTTAAGACACAAGGGAACATGGGAACATAAACACATCATGGGAATAAAGCAAGATGATGGTACTTATGCTGCTGACTGTAAGTATGAGTGTTTCATTGGTCAGTGTATGCTTGGGTGGGAATCTTGGCACAACTTCCTTCCATAATCCCACACAGCTGAATTATACTGCTATGAGCAATCAGATGGTTGAGCAGCCTCTAGTCCCTAATTCTCCAATCAGTTTATTTTGCTATGAGACAAGGGTTAAAACACACGGCTTGGAGGTCTCCACCCAGTTATGAGTGTTACCCAATTATATAGCATGTGGAGACCTGTATTTCATATGGTTCTCACAGATAATTGACAACAGCTTTATGAACTGACATCACAAGAGATGAAATTTTGCACATCAGTATCATTCACTTAAAAAATATATATTAAAACATCTTACTCCACTCAAGGCTCAGTGAATGAGCTTAAATCCAAATAAATCATCCTGAGTCCAACTACATATTCAGCTTCTGTTGAAAACCATGGGGATGATGGCTAACATTTATATCCCTCAGTTCTTTAATAACAGGCCCCAAATATATTCCTAATATTACATGGCCTACTTGGTACATATTTCACTACAATTTAAGTGCATCCAATCAACTGTATGAAAATTTGGAATGGAAAAGTCTTGCCTGCTTTTATTTCTGTCATAACAACCATTGCATTCAGACCACCCATGGTGTAAGACACAGATCAATATCACATGTACTGCTGCTACTACACTCAAAATGTCACAATATATTCAACTGAAAATAAATTAAGACATCAGACATGTAGTGTGTATCTTTTCTCTCTCACACAGATGAGGGTAAAAATGTATTTGAAGTTGCTTATGCATCTGAAAATATCCTGGTAGCACGTAACAATAATGTGGATGAACATGGCAAAAAGACAGCACTGACTGGAATATTTGGTTCGTATGACATCCTCCTATTCACAAGGACATGATCATGTAACATTTCCATCCTCACTATTTTCATCCATAAAATCGTTGTATAGTGACAATATCCATTGCCCAGTCTAGAGAACCTAGGTCTTTTTGTTCACGGAATTAAGGACTCTGGAACGTAATCTACCAAGAAAGAGGAGCTCGTAGAGTTAGAGGGGGTCAGATCATCAGAAATTTCAAACTTTTCCAACCTGTGGTCATTTAAAGATAAGCTGACTTTTACTAAATATGGTTAATTATTTTTGATTCTTAATGAGAGGACAATTAAAATGTTGCATTGGTGTCTACTTTCCTTTTTTTTTTTTTAACACCACAATTTATTTCAAGGCATGGCTCTAATGAGGCTATTCTCAATTTCTTCAGGTGGTACCAGTTTCACAGTACACTTAAAGCCTTGGAACAGAAAGTTTCAGAATAAATATTCATCCTGTTCGGTTTTTCAAATCAGTATTTTTATGAACATTGACATCAGCCCAAATAACAACATAGAAGCACTGAGAGGTGTGAATACCATTGGAACAACATGGGTCTATTACAGAAACATTACTAGTGAGAACAGTGAGCTCATTGAACACCACCAACAAAAAAAACCATCTCCCCTGTCATGTCTGATGTAGTGAACTTATCCCTCTCAGCGGAGAACCCTGTTCCCTATTTATCTGGGAACACAACAAGACAGGAGTGGCAGATATAGAAATTAGGAATTTGATTTAAAAAAAGCAAGAAGGTTCTATACTGTGATGGATGGAGCCAAAAATCCATGGAGCTCCTGTGAGTCTTTGGGTCCTGCTGCCTATGCTGGTGGGGATAAGTTACAGAGTTGGATGGGGATTAATTCTTAATTCAAACAGAAGACATAGGTGTCATGGGAAATGGAAACTGATTGACGCTTCATGGTAACAAGATCTGACTTGCACACTCAAACTTCTTGTTCTATATCCACAAACTTCCCTGGGATCTAAGACAAAAAAATTCTGTTTTCTGTATGGTGCTTTTCCATTAAACCAAATATTGAAGAGGAAGGCTTGCAGAAGTTCAAGGAGCTGATGGAAGAGAAAGGGATTGATGAGAAAAATATAGTGAATTTCACTGAAAGTGCAAATGGAATTATACTTTTCCCTAAATGTATCATTCACCCAATAGGTAAATACATTATTAGGAAGCAACTCAAATTATTTAAAATTTCTCTCTCCATAAATAATCTTTTATATAATCTCTTACTTAAAAAACAAAAACAAAAACTTGAAATTCTGAGGAATGGTAGTAGTCTTGTGCAAATTTTTTCTGTCCTTTTCATCTTTCCCAGATGACTAGCTTCCCTGAGGAAAGCTACGTATTTCAAAACATCCTCAGTGTAAGTGAAAACTGTCCGTCACTACTGCTGTTCCCATTAAATACTTCACAATGAAACTTAGTGATTTTGTACCTGCCAAATTTTATAGGTAATCATTTTTTTGTCCCAACAACTAACATTCTATCACTAGAGAACTTGATTACATTAGGTTATTTTTCTTCTCCTGAGCTATATTAAATTGCAAATTTGTTGGTTGATTAATGCTGAGCATCTTTGGTAAGAGAGCCTTATCCTGCAGGAATCATGCAGAACAACGTTGTCAGAGAGAAGCAGCAATACCACAAGCTGGTAGAATTACTAATTCGTGGTCCCATCAGTCCTGACTTCATGGTTGTCCACACACATCCCTCCTCTAGGAGAAATGGATTAAACAGAGCTCATGACTTCTGCAACACCAGTGTTTCATCTCACATGGTTTTGATAGAACCAACAAGGGCCCTCCAACCACACTGAAACGTGTCTTTGAAATATATTCACCCTCAGAAGACTTTCTTAAAATGAAATCTTCAAACTTTCTAAATTAAGCCTCAGAGAGATTTGAAAATGACCCTGATCTAGGCTAATGTGTTGCTTTTAAATTTCTGTAGAGAAAAAAATAAAAAATAAAGATCAAAAGCAAAGGAAAACTTTAGCTTCCAGGTGAACATGATACAATATATGTGTTGCATATATTCAATAGAGTATTACTCAGTCATAAAAGAAGGAAATGATGCCGATTGCAGAGACACGGATGTAACTAGAGATTACCATACTATGTGAAGTGAGTCAGGATGAGAAATAGAAAAATCACATGGTACTATTTATACACGGAATCTAAAGTAGAAAATGAAGACAATATTTACAAAACAGAAATGGATTCACAGGCAAAGAGAACACGCTTGTGGTCACCAATGAGCAGGAGGCTGGGTAAAAAGAGGATTGGAAGTTTGGGATTAGCAGATGTAAGCTATTATATACAAGATGGATACACCAGAAAGTCATACTACACACCACAATAAGCTAAACCCAATATTTTGTTTTAAAAAAATTAAATGGGAAAAGAATCTGAAAAAGAATAAATATTAACATGTGTATGTATAAATTATTCACCTTGCAGTACTACTGAACTAATACAGCTCTGATAATCAGCTATACTTGAATTTAAAATAAAATTTTAAACACTGATTCTTTGAAGACCCCAAAGTCAAAGTCTTGGAGTTAGAGGAGCTTGCCCCAATCACAGATCCAGGAAACCATCTTTAGATGAAACTTTCCCATGAACGTGAACGCAGAAACCATTCCCCCTAGAATCAACCTCAAATGGGTAAGGTCGCCCCATATGTATGTCCTGCGGGAATTTCCACAGGGACCCCCCTCCCACCCACATCAGAGAGGTGTGGACTAGTGAGGTCCACCAGGATTCTGACATTGGATCAGTAACCAGCTACTCTACCCTGGACAGTCTACTGCCTGAGCCTCACCCCTGCTGGCCATCACAAAGTTGACTCTACTGATAATTTGTTTTTGTTTTGTTCACCTACAGAAGAGTCACTGAGATCAGACACATCCTCGTATCCCTGGAATCAAGACCAACAACCAGTAGATGACTTTCCTGGTTCCTGGTTAACATGATCCTTCTTTCTTCACACCCACACTCCATTTCGCCTCTCATCTCTCCTGGTCACAAATCACGTCCTGTTTGGTGGCATTTGATTTCGGGGGGTTTAAATAAGTTAGTTTACTATAAAATGGACATGCTTGTGCTTTACTGAACGTCTCCGTTTTACAACACACAAATATGCCTACTAAATTCACCCATCCAGAAACATGCCTTTTAAGGGATAGGTGTTCCATCAGAGACAATTCTGAAGGTGGGTAAATAGAGATGCCCTAGAGGTACTGAGGAGAGGAGGAAAAAGAGTAAACCATCACGAGGCAGGGGGCAGAGATATGGATCCCCTGACTACAGTGGGAGGAGGCAATCTGTTCCAGAAAGATGTCCCTAGAAAGCACCGTATTCATCACAGGGAAAGGAGCTTGTGCTCCACTCTCTGAGCTTCATGGAGAGCAAGTGGGAGATGCCATGGGCACAGCTGAGGAAACATGTGCATTCTGACCACACCGGCACTCCTGAAATTGAGATGAAAGGCTGATTTGGTAACATCCCCTCACTAGGAAGCAAATGTGTGCAGCAGCGGCGTCTCAGTCAATACGTAGCAACAGGAAGTCATGGCAGCGTCTGCAGGAACACGAAATTGACAACTCAGTCAGGAAGTTGGAATTATTCACATCTAAAGATGATCATCCATCCTCTTAGGCTTAGAAGAGCAGTGGACATTAATATCTGGAAGGACTGGACATTCCCACTGTCATGGGCAGAACACAATGCTCACCTCCCCATGGTTGTTGAGCTCTTTACAACATAGATCTAGCAGACACTCAGGATGGACAAGTTATTCCTAGCATTGGGCCAAAGCTCACAATTTGTTCCAGGAGCTTGGGAAATAGGACTAGACCTAAGTAATATTTAAGAGAATAAATGTTTCAGTTTCTACATAGACATGGCCTGCAAATGGGCTAAGTTGGCCAAGTTGAAGCACCAGTAATGAATGTTTCTATGGTTTAGTTTGTAGTAATGGAGGTCAAGGACAATGTTTAAGTTCTTGCACTTCTTTAGCAGAGTGTATGTGGTGAAGTTCTGACTCTGGTCTTCACACTACCTCTGGAAATGCTGGATTGGATGAGTAGAATTACACATAGGCAACTGAGCCCAAAGGAACAAAGTGAATATATTAAAATGATATTGAAAGCTGAAATGTAATATAAACAACTCAAAAACTGTGAACTCTCATATATATGCATGTGTTTCCCTGATTGTTCAGTGGGTAAAGCATCTGCCTGCAATGCATGAGACCCCGGTTCAATTTCTGGGTCAGGAAGATTGACTGGAGAAGAGATAGGCAGCCCACTTCAGTATTCTTTCCTTTCCTTGTGACTCTGCTGGTAAAGAATCAGCCTGCAATGCAGGACACGTGGGTTGGGAAGATATCTTGGGGAAAGGAAAGGCTATCCACTCTAGTACTCTGGTATTCTGGCCTAGAGAATTCCATGGACTATATGGTCTATGGGGTCACAAAGAGTCAGACACAACTGAGCTAATTTCACTCATGTACATATATGCACACACATATGTGTTTGACTGTGTGTCTTCATAACTATAGTTATTAGAAACAGTTTATCACCACAAACTACACAAATTAAGTGCATGAAAAAACTATAAACAGATTTATGATGTTGAAATGAACATTCCATGGAAATGGACACATTACTTGAAAAATGTGTCATGACAATTAATGCAAGATAAAGCAGAAAAATTCTACTATCCTTTATCTATCAAGGACATTGAGTAGAATGCTTCATAAAATTGCAGGTCAAGAAGATTTTATTCAAACCCAAGAAGTAAACAAGAAATATCACTAAACTTGGAGAAAGTCATTCATTGACGTATGATCCTATTAATCATATTAAACTATTTTCCTTTCCTGAAAATTCTACATAAGTGAACGTCGCTCAGTCATGTCTGATTATGTGTGACTCCATGACTGTAGAGTCCATGTAATTCTCCAGGTGAGAATTCAGGAGTGGGTAGGCTTTCCCTTCATCATGGGATCTGTCCAACCCAGGGATTGAACTCATGTCTCCCGCATTGCAAGCGGATTCTTTACCAACTGAGCCACAAGGGAAGCCCAACAATATTGGAGTGGGTAGCCGATCCCTACTCCAGCATATCTTCCCAACTCAGAAATTGAACTGGGGTCTCCGGCAATGCAGGCTGATTCTTTACCACCTGAGCTCTCATGGAAGCCCTATATGATCATAGCGGATTTGGTCTGGGTCATACCTGAATGATCTAGTGGTTTTCTTTACTTTCATCAATTTAAGTCTGAATTTTGCAATAAGGAGCTGATGATTTAAGCCACAGTCAGCACCAGGTCTTAGGTTTGCTGACTGTATATTCCTTCTCCTTCATCAACTGCAAAGAATATAAACAATTTGAATTTGGTACTGACCATCTGGTGACATCCATGTGTAGAGTCACCTCTTGTGCTGTTAAAAGAGGCTGTTTGCTGTGCATTCTCTTGCCAAAACTCTGTTAACCTTTGCCCTGCTTCAATTTGTTGTCCAAGGCCAAACTTGTCTGCTACTCCAGGTAAATCTTGACATCCAACATTTGCATTCTAGTTCCCTATGACGTAAAGGACATTTATCATGGTGTTAGTTCTAAAAGTTCTTGTAGATCTTAGATCAATAACATCTAAAAGGTCTTAGATCTAATAGAATCATTCAACTTCAGCTTTTTCAGCATTAGTGGTTGGGGCATAGACTTGGATAACTGTGATGTTGAATTGCCTTGGAAATGAACAGAGATCATTCGGTCATTTCTGAGATTGCACCAGAGTACGGCATTATGGAATTGTTGACTGTGATGGCTACTCCATTTCTTCTAAGGGACTCTTGCCCACAGTAGTAGATATGATGGTCAGCTGAATTAAATTCACACATTTCAGTCCATTTAAGTTCACTGATTCCTAAAATGTCAGTGTTCACTCTTGCCATCTTCTGTTTAACCACTTCCAATTTACCTTGACTCATGTACTTAACACTCCAGGTTCCAATGCAATATTGTTCTTTACGGAATTGGACTTTACTTTCAGCACCAGGCCCATGCACAACTGAGCAATATTTCTGCTTTAGCCCAGCCTCTTAAGGGGAAACAGTGGCTGACTTTATTTTGGGGGGCTCCAAAATCACTTCAGATGGTGACTGCAGCCATGAAATTAAGACACTTACTCCTCAGAAGAAAAGCTATGACTAACCTAGATAGCATATTACAAAGCAGAGACATTAGGCTTTGCCAAACAAGGTCCGTCTAGTCAAGGCTATGGTTGTTCCAGTGGTCATATATGGGTGTGAGATTTGGACTATAATGTTGAGTGCTGAAGAATTGATCAGTCCTGGGTGTTCTTTAGAAGGACTGATGTTGAAGCTGAAACTCCAATACTTTGGCCACCTGATGCAAAGAGCTGACTAATTTGAAAAGACCTTGATGCTGGGAAAGATTGGGGGCAGGAGGAGAAGGGGACGACAGAGGATGAAATGCTTGGATAGCGTCACCGACTCAATGGACACAAGTTTGGGTAAACTCTAGGAGTTGCTGATGGACAGGGAGGCCAGGCAAGTTGAGGCCCATGGGTTCACAAAGAGTCAGACATGACTGAGCGACTGAACTGAACTGAACTGGATTCCTAATGAAGATGTTTCTCTATGCTTCCCTAGTTTTATATTGAACACCTACTAACCTGGCAGACTTTAAAAAAAAAAAAAAAGCAAAATGGTTTTCTGAGGCGGCCTTACAAATTGCTGTGAAAAAAGGGAAGCAAAAAGCAAAGGAGAAAAGGAAAGGTATACCCATTTGAATGCAGAGTTCCAAAGAATAACAAGGAGAGTTAAGAAAGGCTTCCTCAGCGATCAATGGAAAGAAATAGAGGAAAACAACAGAATGGGAAAGACAGAGATCTCTACAAGAAAATTAGAGATACCAAGGGAACATTTCATGTGAAGATGGGCTCAATAAAGGACAGAAATGGTAGGGACCTAACAGAAGCAGAATATGTTAAGAAGAGGTGGCAAGAATACACAGAATAACTGTACAGAAAAGATCTTCACGACCCACATAATCACGCTGGTGTGATCACTCACCTAGAGCCAGACATTCTGGAATGTGAAGTCAAGTGGGCCTTAGAAAGCAAAACTACGAACAAAGCTAGTGGAGGTGATGGAATTCCAGTTGAGCTATTTCAAATCCTGAAGGATGATGCTGTGAAAGTGCTGCACTCAATATGTCAACAAATTTTAAAAACACAGCAGTGGCCACAGAACTGGAAAAGGTCGGTTTTCATTCCAATGCCAAAGAAATGCATGCCAAAGAATGGTCAAACTACCAAACAATTGCACTCATCTCATTAGCTAGTAAAGTAATACCTAAAATCCTCCAAGCCAGGGTTCAGCAATATGTGAAATGTGAATTTCCAGATGGTCAAGCTGGTTTTAGAAAAGGCAGAGGAACCAGAGATCAAATTGCCAACATCCGCTGGATCATCGAAAAAGTAAGAGTTCCAGAAAAACAACTATTTATGCTTTATTGACTATGCCAAAGACTTTGACTGTGTGGATTGCAATAAACTATGGGAAATTCTGAAAGAGATGGGAGTCCCAGACCACCTGATCTGCCTCTTGAGAAACATGTTTTTCAGATCAGGAAGCAACAGTTAGAATTGGACATGGAACAACAGACTGGTTCTAAATAGGGAAAGGAGTACTTCAAGGCTGTATATTGCCACTATGTTTGTTTAACTTATATGCAGAGTACATCATCAGAAACCCTGGGCTGAAAGAACTAAACGGACATTTCTCCAAAGAAGACATACAGATGGCTAACAAACACATGAAAAGATGCTCAACATCACTCATTATCAGAGAAATGCAAATCAAAACCACAATGAGGTACCACCTCACGCCAGTCAGAATGGCTGCTATCCAAAAGTCTACAAGCAATAAATGCTGGAGAGGGTGTGGAGAAAAGGGAACCCTCTTACACTGTTGGTGGGAAGGCAAACTAGTACAGCCACTATGGAGAACAGTGTGGAGATTTCTTAAAAACCTGAAAATAGAACTGCCATATGATCCAGCAATCCCACTCCTGGGCATACACACTGAGGAAACTAGATCTGAAAGAGACACGTGCACCCCAATGTTCATCGCAGCACTGTTTATAATAGCCAGGACATGGAAGCAGCCTAGATGCCCATCAGCAGACGAATGGATAAGGAAGCTGTGGTACATATACACAATGGAATATTACTCAGCCATTAAAAAGAATTCATTTGAATCAGATCTAAAGAGATGGATGAAACTGGAGCCCATTATACAGAGTGAAGTAAGCCAGAAAGATAAAGACCAATACAGTATACTAACAGATATATAGGGAATTTAAAAATATGGTAATGATAACCCAATATGCAAAACCGAAAAAGAAACAAAGATGTACAGAACAGACTTTGGGACTCTGTGGGAGAAGGCGAGGGTGGGATGTTCTGAGAGAAGAGCATTGAAACACGTATTCAATCAAGGGTGAAACAGACCACCAGCCAAGGTTGGATGCATGAGATGGGTGCTCAGGGCTGGTGCCCTGAGAATACCCAGAGGGATGGGATGGGGAGGGAGGCAGGAGGGGGGATTGGAATGGGGAACACATGTAAATCCATGGTTGATTCATGTCAATGTGTGGCAAAAACCACTACAATATTGTAAAGTAATTAGCCTCCAACTAATAAAAATAAATGAAAAAGAAAGAAAGAAAGAAACCCTGGGCTGGAAGAAGCACAAGCTGGAATCAAGATTGCCGGGACAAATATCAGTAACCTCAGCTATGTAGATGACATCACCCTTATGGCAGAAAGTGAAGAGGAACTAAAGAGCCTCTTGATAAAAGTGAGAGGGGAGTGAAAAGTGAAAGAGGGGAGTGGCTTAAAGCTTAACATTCAGAAAACTAATATCATGGCATCCGGTTAAATCAGTTCATGGCAAATAGATGGGGAAACAGTGGAAAGACTGGCAGCCTTTATTATTTTATTTGGGGGAGCTCCAAAATTACTACAGATGGTGATTGCAGCATTGAAATTAAAAGATGATTACTCTTTGGAAGAAAAGTTATGCCCAACCTAGACAGTATATTAAAAAACAGAGTCATTACATTGTCAACAAAGTTTCATCTAGTCAAGCCTATGGTTTTTCCAGTAGTCATTTGTGGATGTGAGAGTTGGACTATAAAGAAAGCTGAGCTCAGAAGAATTGATGCTTTTGAACTGTGGTGTTAGAGAAGACTCTTGTGAGTTCCTTGAACTGCAAGGAGATCCAAACAGTCCAATCCAAACAGATCAGTCCTGAGTGAACTTTGGAAGGACTGATGGTGAAGCTGAAACTCCAATACTTTGGCCACCTGATGGGAAGAGCTGATTCATTGAAAAGACCCTGACGCTGGGAAAGATTGAGGGCAGGAGGAGAAGGAGACGACAGAAGATGAGATGGTTGGATGGCATCACTGACTCTAAGGACGTGTTTTGGTAAACTCTGGGAGTTGATGATGGACAGGGAAACCTGGCGAGCTGCGGTTCCTGGGGTCACAAAGAGTTGGACATGACTGAGCAACTGAACTGAACCGAACTTGATTCCTTATGGAGCTTTATCTCCACTTTTCCATAGCAGTGTATTAGACACCTATTAAACTGGTTCCAAAATCACTGCAGACGGTGATTGCAGCTATGAAATTAAAAAAGGCTTATTCCTTGGAAGGAAAGCTATGACCAACCTAGACAGCATATTAAAAAGCAGAGGCATTACTTTGCCAACAAAGGTCCGTCTAGTCAAGGCTATGATTTTTCCAGTGGTCATATATGGATGTGAGGGTTGGACTGTGAAGAAAGCTGAGTGCCGAACAATTGATGCTTTTGCACTGTGGTGTTGGAGAAGACAAAGGATGAGACGGCTGGATGACATCTCCGACTGGATGGACATGAGTTTGAATAAACTCTGGGAGTTGGTGATGGACAGGGAGGCCTGGCGTGCTGTGATTCATGGGATTGCAAAGAGTCGGACTCAACTGAGCAACTGAACTGAGCCTGGCTAGCTCAACTTTCAGTGTTCTATGTTTTTGCCTTTTCATATTGTTCATGGGGTTCTCAAGGCAAGAATACTTAAGTGACTTGCCATTCCCTCCTCCAGTGGACCACGTTTTGTAAGGCGCTGACTATCAGGGACATGCCCTTTGGTCACTCTACATAGCCAGCAGACATGCCTGGCACCCTGGATGTCCCACTGCAGGTCTTCATTGAGCTCGGAAAGTGTCAACGTCCAGTGAGTGTTGATCAACGTGCTGCCTGGGGCTGGGGCAAAGGCCCTGTTGGTATCACCAGGAAGTGGATGTAGGACTGGAACCACGGTTGTAGGATGCCCTCGAGTGGAGAGCTCCCTGGCCTCACTGCCGTCACTAGTCACCCTGAGACCGATCTGTCACCCTGGAGTGGAAGGCTCCCCTCCTCATTTGTTTTGGTAGGGTAAGAGTTTATCTACCTAGAACTGGTCCAATTGGAACTGGTTCATTAGGGAAATTGTTCCGGTGGATGTGGGTAGCCTATTAGGAATTAGTTCATGTTTTGTAGGGCAAATTTATTTACATAATTTGTGAAGTGGTTTGGCAACCCACTCCAGGATTCTTGGCTGGAGAATCCCATGGACAGGAGGGATGGGTGGACTACAGACCATGGGGTTGCAGAGAGTGGGGCACGACTGAGTAACTAGCACTTCACTTTATTAGAAGGGCTTCCTTGGTGGCTTAGACAGTAAAGAATCTGCGTGCATAGCAGAAGACCCAGGTTCAATTGCTAGTTTGGGAAGATCTCCTGGAGAAGGGAATGGCAAGCCACTCCAGTGTTCTTGCCTGGAGTATCCCACGGACAGGGGAGCCTGGTGGGCTGCAGTCCCCAGGGTCACAAAGAGTCAGACTCAACTGACTGACTGATAACACATGCTCCTCTGTGCATTGATGTTGGACTTTGCTTGTGCCTTCTTTGGTGGAGCTTGCCTACATTCCTTTGTGTCTTGGTGCTATCAAACTTATAAAAATGGGAGGCATTAAATTTATTCCAAAGGAACGTTCTTCAGGATGTACATAACATAGGTTAAGACCAAAAGAGCAATGGCACCTGATTGACTCACATTTAGAAAATCTGGCAGTTTGAAGCACTTTACAAAGAAGAGCAAAATACTGCTAATAAATGAAGAGGCCCAGGGACTCCCAGTGACTCCCAGGGCATAGAGGTTACTGATTCTAATTTCCCTAGAGGAGCCCCAGGTAACTTTGACAGTGGGAAGCTTCAGCTCCAGTTGGGAGGGGGGGGGGGGCACCTCCTGCAAAGGAAAACTCCAACCTTTTGGACAAAGATCAAAACTCTTATGGGGCTGGGAAATCATGTTTCTGTTACTTTCCAGCTGCCTAGGTTTGATTTTATTATGGCTACTTTGGTAATGTGCAGGCATTTGGTACTAACAGCTCAAACTAAAATGAGAGGTAATTCTTCAAAGGTCCTCCTGCCCACACGCTTGCATTTCTCTTTCCTTGAATCCTCGGACAGGCTGTTGACGATGGAAGCAATTGAGGAAATCTGGCCAGCGTTACTCTCTCGTGTGTTCCGAGCCACACAGCCCACTGTGCCCCAGGAGGAGCTGCCACCCAACAAGTGAGGGCTCTCATTTCCGCTTCCTCCCTGGAGCCGAGAACCAGGTCAGCTAGTATCCTGCAGGCATGAGTTAGGCACGTAAAATCCATTAGGCCTTCTGCCACTTGTAGCTTCCTGTGAGCTCATAAGGAGTAAGGGAACAGGCCAGCCTCTCAGTGTCCGCCCCCAGTAGGACAACCTCTGGGCAAATGAGGTAAATGTTGGTTCAGGAAAACACTGAGCCCATGTCCCCTGGCTGCTCCCCGTGGGGTAGAAAGAGGCAGATTCCTCCATCTCTCTCTCTCCTGGTACCTTCACCTTTTCCCCCGTCATTTCAGACTGAATTACAGGAGCCAAGGTGTTGCCTCTGAGCCTTCCCAAGAGTTCTCCTCACCTAAACTAGATGAGGAAAAGTAAAGCTGTCCAACACAGATAAACAGGTATGTCAAGTCCCTCAGTCTCACTGAGGTGGCCACCAAGTTCTCTCAAGAAGTGAAAGCTGTGAGGCTGTCACGGCTAACGCCATGACAGGCAGCCTAGAGTAGGAGCAGGCCTGGTTTCCCAGGGTAACATAATTATCAGGCCACCTGGAGCCAGCCAATCAACATGTGCCTAGCAAGAAAAAGGGAACCTATCAGGGGAAAGCTGAGAGCCCACGAAGGATTGGACCAACAAAAATTGCCTTGCAACTGTGTAACCAATCCGCTTGCGCCAACTAATAATTGTACCCAATAAATACCCAAGAGAACTGGGGCTCGGGACCTTTTCATCCTTACACCCTTGATGAGGGCGGGAGGACCTGGCTCGAGTCAGTAATAAATTCCCCTATTGCAAGTTGCATTGTCTCGAGGAGTCTTCTTTCCCGACCGGGGATTCGGACTACGGGCAGAACAAAAGCCTACCCTTGTTTCACAACCATAGTCTTTATAGCACCACCAGAGTGGCTCCAAAAATCCTTTACACTCCAAAAATCATCCCCATTTACCTTGAGATCCTTGTGAACATTAAACAAGGTGGGTGGGGTGGAGATGGGATGTCATTCTAGGCAGAACAGGTTTATATTTTTGAGATGAAAATGTCCTATTGGTCTCTCAGCAACACTCATCTGTGAGTCCTTTTTTACATGTGAATTTTAGAGAGTTTAATGTGATTTAGACGTTGGTTTGTCAAAGGTGATTAGAAACTTCTTTTTCTGCAAATATCTCACCATCTCATCAAGGGAGCTTGACTTGTTCCACCTGTCAGACACCCGATTTTAATCCAAACTCTTTTGAAAACTGATGGGTTTCACAATGTCTTACGTGACTTAGACTGAAATCTTCAAATGGGAATTCAGATCTCTCTTTGTATGGATCTTTGTCTTTGGATAACCATGCCATGGTTGATTTGTAAAAGAATTCTAACTAATTGGCTTAAAAAGGATTAAGCGCTTATAAACTTCCAATCCCAACAATTCAAAATACAAGAGAAATTAAGCTAAATGAATTTCAGGTTCCTGTGAACTGGGAAATAGTATTAAACTAGTATTTAGTATTAAAGTTTAAATTTATTGATCTAAGTAATATACATGCCTTAGGTCACCACAATAAAACATAATATTAAGCAGAATATTTTCATTGTGCCTAGATGGTGATTGCATCCATGAAATTAAAAGATGGTTACTCCTTGGAAGGAAACTTATGACCATCCTAGACAGCATATTGAAAAGCGGAGACACTACTTTGTCAACAAAGGTCCGTCTAGTCAAAGATATGGTTTTCCCAGTGGTCATGTATGGATGTGAGAGTGGGAATATAGAGAAAGTTGAGCGCCGAAAAATTGATGCTTTTGAACTGTGCTGTTGCAGAAGACTCTTGATGGTCCCTTGGACTGCAAGGAGATCCAACCAGTCCATCCTAAAGGAAATCAGTCCTGGATATGCATTGGACAGACTGATGCTGAAGCTGAAACTCCAACACTTTGGTCACCTGATGCGAAGAGCTGACTCATTTGAAAAGACCCTGATGCTGGGAAAGATTGAGGGCAGGAAGAGAAGGGGACAACAGAGGATGAGATGGTTGGATGGCATCACCGACTCAATGGACATGGGTTTGGGGGAACTCCGGGAGTTGGTGATGGACAGGGAGGCCTGGTGTGCTGCGGTTCATGGAGTCGCACAGAGTAGGACACGACTGAATGACTTGACTGAACTGAACTGAGCTTTAATGTAAGCAAAATAAGATCTTATTATGTCTGTTACAAGGAAAGTAACTCAGAGTGAAAAAAACCTCTGTGGAAAGAGTGCAAATGAGATATAAGTTTTCAGTGAATTTTTGGAAATAATTAAATGTTTAAGGATCTCTCCAAATATTCTACAACTTGAAGGTTAAAACTGTGTTAAAATACATTAAGTGATGTAATGTTTGTAGAAAATGAGCCAAAAAAGTGTTTTGTACATGATCAGTCAGCACTGACTGAGTCTAAAACAACTTTAACTGAGTAAATGACCCTCTAAACTAAGCAGAGGTAAAATGTAAATTTAACTTTTCTCTCTTTTAAAAAAAACTCAAGCTTTCAAAAATGATAAGGAATTTTAAGTACTTTTTTTCCTTTTTAACTGATCTGTATTTGCCTTTGAAACTTTTTAATTGTCATTTTGTCTAAGAAAATTAGTATTTTTCACAGTGACCTAGGAATTTACTGTGTTTTAAAACACTTCATTATTTCTGAATGCACTTTTAACAAAACTTCTAAGATCAAATTACCTCTAGCTGACTATGGGATGCTTGGAAGGGTCCCTAAAAGAACCGAAAGACATTAAGCTAATTAGTTTCATGTGGTATGATAAATTAGGTAGGAGGAGTTTTCAGATAAAAAATAGATCTTAAGTTATATTCTAAATGATGCAGATATTCTAGAGATTATATGGGGTGCCTAAAATATGCGGTCACAAACAGTCGGACACGACTGAGCTGAACTGAACTGAAAACCATGATATGTCCTGGTCAAATATTAGTCATATTTCTAGGTATTATCTGAAAGTGTCGTATGTCACTGCAATAACCAGGTTCGGCGTGAATTGCACTGTAGTCAGATTTAAACTTGCCTTCTTGAGTCTTTTGTCATTAAGGATAGCTACAGTTCCACTCTGATACCTTGTAAAAATGCCTCCTCTTCGAATCGGGTGGAAAGGGAGGTGGGAGGGGGGATTGGGATGGGGAATACATGTAACTCTATGGCTGATTCATATCAATGTATGACAAAGCCCACTGAAAAAATTAAAAAAATTAAAAAAAAAAAAAGCCTCCTCTTCAAGAGGAGTGATTAAAGGGGGGGGGGGGGCAGGCTTTGAGTAATTGCAAGTTGATGACTTTCAGACCATAATGTTGAACTGAGTAAAAATAAATAAATACATAATTCTAATGGGAAACCTGATGGCTTCATAAAGCTGCTAACATAAAGAATTAGTTGCATAGGACTGAATGCCTAACAAATATGGTTATAATCTTTATGGTTTATATCCAAAAAATTACTTGTTTAAACCTATGCTTTCCAGGTGTAAAAAAAAACCGCCTCAAACTAATAATGATGGCTAGTAACTTGGTAATTTATGCCTTCTGTGAGTAAAATTGAAGAACTTATCTTTTCCTCCCTACCTGCCTGATCCTGCCATATGCTTGTCTCAAAGATTAAGCCTTGCATAATTGTGCATGACCAGTACAATGAAACTGCAGATAGCTCATTAAATCGGTTATTCCTCTCCCAAGGTCACTTGATTACTGAAACTGGATACAGTTCAATTCAGTCGCTCTGTCATGTCCGACTCTTGGCCACCCCACGGGCCGCAGCAGGCCAGGCCTCCTTGTCCATCACCAACTTTTGGAGTTTACCCAAACTCATGTCCATTGAGTCAGAGATGCCATCCAACAATCTCTTCTTCTGTCGGCCCCTTCTCCTCCTGTCTTCAGTCTTTCCGAGCATCAGGGTATTTTCAAATGAATCAGCTCTTTGCATCAGGTGGCCAAAGTATTGGACTTTCGGATTCAACATCAGTCTTTCCAATGAACATTCAGGACTGATCTCCTTTAGGATGGACGGTTTTGATCTCCGTGCATTCCAAGGGACTCTCAAGAGTCTCCTCCAATGCCACAGTTCCAAAACATCAATTCTTCAGTGCTCGACTCTCTTTATAGTCCAACTCTCACACCCATACATGACTTCTGGAAAAATCATAGCTTTGACTAGATGGACCTTTGTTGGCAAAGTTATGTGTCTGCTTTTTCATATGCTGTCTAGGTTGGTCATAACTTTCCTCTGCAAGAGTAATCATCTTTTAATTTCATGGCTACAGTCACCATATGCAGTGATTTTGGAGCCCCCGCCCCCCCAAATAAATTCAGCCACTGTTTGCCTATTTATTTGCCATGAACTGATGGGAGCATATTCCATGATCTTAGTTTTCTGAATGTTGAGCTTTAAGCCAACTTTTTCACTCTCCTCTTTCACTATCACGAAGAGGCTCTATTGGTCTTCTTCACTTTCCTCAAGAGGTTCTATAGTTCTTCTTTGCTTTCTGCCATAAGGGAGGTGTCATCTGCATAGCTGAGGTTATTGATATTTCTCCCAGCAATCTTGATTCCAGCTTGTGCTTCATCCAGCCCAGTGTTTCTTAAGATGCACTCTGCATATAATTTGAATAAGCAGGGTGACAATACACAGCCTTGGCGTACTCCTTTTCCTATTTGGAACCAGTCTGTTGTTCCATGTCCAAGTCCAATTGCTGCTTCCTGACCTGCATACAAATTTCTCAAGAAGCAGGTCAGGTGGTCTGGTATTCCCATCTCTTTCAGCCGCTGCTCACCACTCCAGCACCGCAGAAACCACACAAGTAGTTATAGTCATCATTGTTTACATTTGTTTTTTGTTTTCAAATTGTGCTTTGTATCTCTGCGCTGAACAATGCCATTGTCAATGTCACTAGCTTCATTTTTTATATAGGGTCTCATTTAAGGGCTGTTGCCTCTTGCAGTACCCAAAGGATAATCAGGCCTCCAACAATACTTCCATGGCTAAACATCTTGAGAAAATCACATTCATAACATAAAATACTTGTAACATTGTGATTCTACGTATGGGATGAAGCAATAAGGGAAAATGTCACTTGGATTTTAGTTAGCCAGAATCCACAGAGATTTTTTAATTACTGATGGGACCTGGTCCAAAACTTAACACCGGGAGTGGCACATCAAAAATTTTTGCCTAAACTAGATGGAGCCTTCCAGTGCCGTGTGACAAGTCTTGATAATGAAATGTCTCCCAAATATTGGTCACATTCATGACCAAGAGGGGGAAGCCTGAAAATTGGAAACAACAATCGCAGCCCTCCAACATGAGCTGGTCAGACGAGAGGAAGAATATCCGGTATCTAGGATCCATCAGTCTACAGCCACTTCCTATGGTGAACCCTGAAGAAATGCTTCGAATATAGGATCCCGTGCCCTCAGAGAGCTGAAGTATATACCAAGGAAGTTATTTTAATGAGCCCTGACTCTTGTGTCTTCCCATGCCTGGAAAAGTGCTCAGTTCCTTAACTTGAGTTATTCTCTCCTGGATTTCAAGTGCAGAATTTTGAGGGTGACAGTAGGTGTACAGTAGACACTTTCCAAAGAGGAAAACAAGAAGCAAAATCTCAACCTATGAAGCACTGACACCAGTGGTAAACACTCCCAGAACGATCCTTCTCATGAAGCAGAATGGTCACTGCCCCCTTTTTCCACAAGACTGTGGAATGGACTTTGAGAGTGGGGAACTGTAGTGAGGAACCACGGGAGGCTCCATGTTGGAACTGCTTCTTTGGCTTGCTTTTTGTTGCCACTGTGGTTATAATCATACATTATGGCCTGCCTCAGAAGACCCTACCCTTCAGTCTGACTGTTAAAGTGCCTTTTCTCAGCTCACAGGGAGATAAACTGAAGCTGCCCAGCTATGAAAAGAAGAAATTAACACAGACATTCCATAGGCTGGCCCATCCTGAGATGTTCTGCAAGACTGAAAATCCTTTTTACTTTGCTTCCTCACTGTTTCTAGCTCTCTATTCTGCTTTTTGACTTTAGTTTCTCATAACTTCTCTTCCTCTGGCTCTGTAAAAGAATGTGGCCTCCAAACCCTGATAAGGCGATTACTTTGAGACTGTACTACTTTTAGTCTACCATCTTCTCAGCCAACTGTTCAAATAAAGCCTCATTCCTTGCCTCCCCACCTCCTTTTTTGGATTCACTGGTCTGTCAGTAGCCCAACTAGAAAGTCCATGTGCCATAACTAAAGATCCCAGCTATGATGAAACAAAGACTTTGTGTGTTGCAACTAAGACCTAGTGCATACAAATGTATAAATGCACTAATAAATAAATATAAAAATACATTTTTGTCATAAAAGGTATATACACAATTACTTTCTTTAAAATAGTGGGCTTGTGTTTGATTGTCTCAACTTTAGACTTTAACTGCATTGCAACATTGGTCATGTTTCCTTGAGGGAACCTGAAATTTTGAGTGGCCAAGATCAATAGCCTCCTTGCAATGTTTAGTTAGGAGTTACACAATCTAAGATGTAAAAGCAGTGGTACAGAAAAAAAACAGACATGCAAAATAAAATTAATAACCTGTTGTTAAGAGTTCTCAGTTACAAAAACCTGAATAAATTTGAGGAGAAAATAGGAAGATGTATCAAGCAGTGCTTAGCGTTATTTGGAGGGAGTTACAGCAGTAATGTTTTTGTAAGGTGTTTCTGCTTTTATTTATTACTCTATTGCATACATTTTGACCAATATTAATGAGAGTTGGGATTAAAGGGCATTTGAGTCCTTTCAATACTAAGCAGGAGGATTTTTTTTTTTTTTCAGTTCCCCTAAGGATGAAAACATTTTTTCGTTTCTATTCTCTCTTTTAATTGGTGGAGAATGCTTTACAATGTTTTCTTGGCTTCTGCCATTCAACAATGCAAATCAGCCAAAATTATTCATTAACCACCTCCTTTTTGAGCCCCCTCCCCTCACCCCATCTCACTCCTCCAGGTCAATACAGAGCACCTCTCTGGGCTCCCTGTGTTTCACCAACTTCTCAACAGCTACATATTATTTGCAGGGATGGAACAGAGATGCAGATACAGAGAACAGACTTGTGAACACAGTGAGGGAAGATGAGTGCTAAGATGAATGGAAACCAACATGATTATTACAACTGTTGCAATAATCTCTTAGAAGAACTAGTGTTTAATCTCCCCTTGATTTGCAGTTAGAAAGATCTTCCTAAGATGGGATGGTCCTAGGATACACTGCTAGCGTACACATGTTGGTAAGGGTCCAAAACGGAAACCTGGGAATGCTGGAGGTACAAAAGTACAGATGGAAGAGCGATGATTTTATGGTAAGGGGTGTTAGCTGGGATCACGTGACTACTCAAATTTATCTGAATCAGGGACTTCTCTGGTGGTCCAGTGGTAGGATTCTGCACTTTCCCTGCAGAGAGTACAGGGGCCATATGTGTTTCATCCCCACTGGAGAACTAAGAACCTGCATTCCGCATGGTGCAGCCAAGATAAACAAATAGACAAAAAGCAGAAAATTCGTATCTGGATCAAAGAAAGACCAAAGACAGGAAACGGTTTCAGGATATTCTGAGACATGAAAACATTTTATCACGCAGACTTCACAGCTGAAAATACGACAGGATAATATACAGAGGAATGCATGAACAAAAGAGATTACATGATACTGCAACTGAAAGAAAAGAGAATAAAAGGAAAACATATAGATACTATTGTCGGTCCACGTGAACATGAAGGGAAGCGATCCTCTGAAGACGTGAGCTGAAGACGCCCTTGAGATGACAAGCTCTCCTCAAAGGTCTGACTTCAATGCAAATGAAGGATTCTGAGCTCTGATCTGTCCCAGGAGCAGGCAGCACTGGGTCAGTTCTCACTTAGGTGACTCAGGAACCCTGAATCCCGTTGCTTAATGTTTATACTAGAATGAAATAAATCTTTTAATGTATTTATTTGATAAATTGCCATGAATGAGATAAATATAAGAAAATTTTGATGAAATATACAAAAGCAAATGACTCTTTCACTCTTTCAGCGATCCTGAGTTAGGTAATTTATTTTTTTCATTCAAAATTCTAAAAATTGCAAGAACTGCTGTCCAGCTTTTTTGCTCACTGGAAGAAACAGCTGAGTTAGTGAGTACATATTATATTACAGATTAAATGGGTAAAAGTGTGTCTGGAAAGAATCACTGAAAGTAAACTACTGATGTGCCTTCTCCAAGTGAGTTTAAGTGGCATTTTACTAGATCGTCCTCTTAGTACTTAGGAGGAAAAAGCCCACATTGCGGCAAAAGAAAGTGATAATTGCTTTGTGCTGACATGGTCCTTACCTCAGAATAACAGGAGTCTTTCCAAGGGTCTCTTAGGAAATAGTATTCCCTTGGCTAAACCACACAGTCAATCTTTACTTTTAGAAAATAAATGTTAAACTACCTCCTCCATGTTAAAGGAACAGTTCAGGAGTGAGGGATATGTACCTTGGACGGCTCATCTCATTTTGGATCTCATCATAAGCAGTAAACTAAATAATTGTCTCCTTGCAATATTGGATGCACTGCAATGTCTCACTTTAAAGGTCAAATCCCCACATCCACATATGCTTCTCTTAAAACAAATATCATTATTAAAATGACAGAATGCCAGAAAAGTTTACCTCTGCCAACCAGGATACTGAAGGTGCCTTGTGTTGTAACTGCGGTCGTATGAGGAACAATCATTGGTTCATGATGTGTCATGCCAACAGATGCAGACCATAAAAGTGGCAGCAATTTTGCATCCTCTTTAACCACTGGGACACCCTCAGCTTCTAGAGAATAAGGGTCTTGAGAGTCAACAAGATGAAGGTTCTGCTGTTCAGTCTTGTCCTTGGTCTGCTTGTGGCCAGTGAAGGTGAAGCTCAGACAGACAACTCACAGGTACTGGGGCATTTGAACGGTGGTCCAAGCTCGGGAGGAGGTCTTGACATGTACCCGTGTGAGTGTCCCTTTGGAGGTTTGGTCCTGTGGATCGCTAAGCCTAGTCATCTCCCTGCAATTCAAAATTGCTCCATTCACTGGCTCTTCACCTGCTATTTGTGATGTCTCTATCACCTCTGCCGTTGATTCATTGGCTCTCATGCATGTTCACTGCTCTTGTAAAACTGACGGAATGACACATAGCTGTTGGATTAGGGCTCTTGCATTTGAAAAGACAGCTCAAGCTAGCTCAGTAATACCTCAATTCTTTCCTTGAGGTGACTTGAGTTTTCACATGATTTTACACCTAGAGCTGTGTTCATAAAGATAGGTAAGTTCTGCCCAAGTGAAAGGGCAGGGAAACTCCTGAGGGATGATTTCGGGAAGATGGGCTGAGATATCTGAAGGGAATTTTGCCTTTAGTTCACAGGAAGATGGATAAGCCATTACATCGCAGCCAACAACATAGAGAAGATCACTGAGGACGGGCCATTCCACATTTTCATGCGTTACGTGGAGTATGATGAAGAAAATGGCACAGTACTGTTCCGCTTTTATGCCAAGTAAGTAAAAATCACCCGGAAGGAACAAAGCTATAAACTCAGACCTGAGGGAGGGTGTGTCTTCTCCGTCTGCAGGGAGCTCTCTGGGTGATGGTGAGAGCAAGACGCCCTGAGCTCTGGGGCTGAGCAGGGTCTCTGAGCTGGGGGAGGGGATCAGTTCCCCTTTGGGCCTCCAGGGAATGTCCTGAAAACTCTGCTTAGAGGGGGGGACCCAGAAGGGCCACTGGCATCAACTCATTAAAGGAAAGAGGGACACGGCTGAGGGAAGAGGCCCATGTCCCCACCAGGGCCTTGACCCCTTCCTGCGGAATTTGTAAGAGATGGTTTTCACTGAGTGAAGAAGTTGAGGGTGGGGGGAGATAACCCAGAGAGCTCTGCCCTCGGGGCTTCCTTTCGTGATGCTTCATCACCACTGAGTATCCCAGAGCCGTTAGAGCCCGTAGTGACTTTCCCACGTGCCTTCCCAGGTGCCTGTCAATGCACGTGCCGTAAGAGACACGAGTTTGATCCCTGGGTCGGGAAGATCCCCTGGAGGAGGAAATGGAAACCTACTCCAGTACTCTTGCCTGGAGAAATCTATGGACAGGGGAGCCTGGCAGGCTACAGTTCAAGGAGTCACAAGGAGTTGGACACACCTAAGCAACCAACCAACCACACACACACACACACACACACACACACACACACACACACACACAGATCCAAGTACCATTCACGGGATGTCCACTATATCACAGACGGTTTCCTACGGACATACAGTTATGGTAGAAATCAACACGTTTGTTCAGCAATTATCCTCCACAACCACCGCCCCCAAATTAGGGGAAAAAAAAAAAAAGAGAAAGAGAGAGAGAACATGTAAACTCAGGTATGCATTCTGAGGAATGAAAACGTTAAGAAAAAAAAAACTAAATATTTTATGCTAGGAGAGATTGATATATATATATCAATGATTATACATTATATATATCCATATGTTTGATAGTATCAGTTCAGTCCCTCACTCTTGTCCGACTCTTTCAGACGCCATGCACTGCAGCATGCTAGGTTTCCCTTTCCTTCACCATCTCCCGGAGCTTGCTCAAACACTTGTCCATCAAGTCAGTTATGCCATCCAACCATCGCATCCTCTGTCATACCCTTCTCCTCCTGCCCTCAATCGTTCCCAACTGGAGGGTCTTTTCAGAGAAGTCAGTTCTTTGCATCAGGTGGCCAGAGTAATGGAGTTTCAGGTTCAGCATCAGTTTTTCCAATGAATATTCAGGACTGATTTCTTTATGATGGACTGGTTGGATCTCCTTGCAGTCCAAGGGACTCTCAAGAATCTTCCCAAACACCACAGTTCAAAAGCATCAGTTCTGTGGTGCTCAGCTTTCTTAACAGTCCAAGCCTCACATCCAACATGACCACTGGAAAAACCATAGCTTTGACTAGATGGACATTTGTTGAAAATGTAATGTCTCTGCTTTTTAATATGTTGTCTAGATTGGTCATAACTTTTCTTCCAAGGAGTAAGTGTCTTTTAATTTCATGGTTGAAATCACCATCTGCAGTGATTTGGAGCCCCCCAAAATAAAGTCAGCCACAGTTTCCCTCATTCCCCATCTATTTGCCATGAAGTAATGGGACCAGATGCCATGATCTTAGTTTTCTGAATGTGGAGCTTTAAGCCAGCTTTTTCACTCTCCTCTTTCATTTTCATCAAGAGGCTCTTTAGTTCTTCTTCACTTTCTGCCATAAGGGTGCTGTTATCTGCATATCTGAGGTTATTCATATTGCTCACAGCAATCTTGATTCCATCTTGTGCTTCCTCCAGCCCAGCGTTTCTCATGATGTACTCTGCATAGAAGTTAAATAAGCAGGGTGACAAACAGCCTTGACATGTTCCATTTCCTATTTGGAACCAGTCTGTTGTTCCATGTCCAGTTCTAACTGTTGCCTCTTGAAATGAATACAAGGTTCTCAAGAGACAGGTCCGGTAGTCTGGTATTCCTATCTCTTTCAGAATTTTCCACAGTTTGTTGTCATCCACAGAGTCAAAGGCTTTGGTATAGTCAATAAAACAGAAAGAGATGATTTTCTGGAACTCTTGCTTTTTCAATGATACAGAGGGTGTTGGAAATTTGATCTCTGGTTCCTTTGCCTTTTCTAAAACCAGCTTGAACAACTGGAAGTTCCCAGTTCACATATTGCTGAAGCCTGGCTTGGAGAATTTTGAGCATTACTTTACTAGTGTGTGAGATGAGTGCAATTGTGCGGTAGTTTGAACATTCTTTGGCATTGTCTTTCTTTGGGATTGGAATGAAAACCGACCTTTTCCAGTCCTGTGGCCAGTGCTGAGTTTTCCAAATTTGCTGGCATATTGAGTGCAGCACTTTCACAGTGTCATCTTTCAGGATTTGAAATAGCTCAACTGGAATTCCATCACCTCCACTAGCTTTGCTCATAGTGATTCTTCCTAAGGTCCACTTGACTTCACATTCCAGGATGTTTGTCTCTAGGTGAGTGATCACACCATCGTGACTATCTGGGTCATGAAGATCTTTTTTGTACAGTTCTGTTATGTATTCTTGCCACCTTTTCTTAATATCTTCTGTTTCTGTTAGGTCCCTACCATTTCTGTCCTTTATTGAGACCATCTTTGCATGAAGTGTTCCCTTGCTGTCTCTAATTTTCTTGAAGGGATCTCTAGTCTTTCCCATTCTATTGTTTTCCTCTATTTCTTCGCAGTGATAGCCAAGGAAGGCTTTCTTATCTCTCCTTGCTATTCTTTGGAACTCTGCATTCAAATGGGTATATCTTTCCTTTCCCCCTTTGCTTTTTGCTTCCTTTCTTTCACAGCTAATTGTAAGGCCCATCAGACAGCCATTTTGCTTTTTTGCATTTCTTCTTCTTGGGGATGGTCTTGCTCCCTTTCTCCCATGCAATGTCATGAACCTCCATTCATAGCTCATCAGGCACTTTATCAGATCTAGACCCTTAAATCCATTTCTCACTTCCACTGTATAATCATAAGGGAATTGATTTAGTCATACCTGAATGTTGTAATGGTTTTCCCTACTTTTTCAATTTAAGTCTGAATTTGGCAATAAGGATTTCATGATCTGAGCCACAGTCAGCTCCTGGTCTTGTTTTTCCTGACTGTATAGGACTTCTCCATTTTTGGCTGCAAAGAACATAATCAATCTGATTTTGGTGTTGGCTATCTGGTGATGTCTATGTGTAGAGTCTTCTCTTGTGTTGTTGGAAGAGGGTGTTTGCTATGAACATTGCCTTCTCTTGGCAAAACTCTGTTATCCTTTGCCCTGCTTCATTCTGTACTTCAAGGCCAAATTTACCTGTTACTCCAGGTGTTTCTTGACTTCCTATTTTTGCATTCCAGTCCCCAATAATGAAGAGGACATCTTTTTTGGGTGGTAGTTCTAAAAGGTCTTGTAGGTCTTCATAGAACCATTAAACTTCAGCTTCTTCAGCATTACTAGTTGGGGGCATAGACTTGGATTACTGTGCTATTGAATGGTTTGCCTTGGACATGAACAGAGGTCATTCTGTCGTTTTTGAGATTGCATCCATGTACTGCATTTCTGACTCTTTTGTTGATTGTGATGGCTAATCCATTTCTTCTAAGGGATTCCTGCCCACAGTATAGATATAATGATCATCTGAGTTAAAATCACCCATTCCAGTCCATTTTAGTTTCCTCATTCCTAAAATGTTCACTCTTGCCATCTCCTGTTTGACCCCTTCCAAGTTGCCTTGATTTATGCACCTAACATTCCAGGTTCCTATGCAAAATTGCTCTTACAGCATTTGACCTTGCTTCTATCACCAGTCACATCCACAAATGGTGTTATTTTTGCTTTGGCTCCATCCCTTCATTCTTTCTGGAGTTACTTCTCTACTCATCTCCAGTAGCATATTGGGCACCTACAGACCTGCGGAGTTCACCTTTCAGTGTCCTATCTTTTTGCCTTTTCATACTGTCCTTTTCTTCACTCATCATTCAATGTCTACCCTTAGAGCCATAGGTAAGCCACAGCAGCAGAGCCATAGATAAGAACAAATTTGCATAATCTAAACTTTTCTAGCTCTTCACACGAACAGAGGACATGTGTGAAACCACTCACGATCTTTTTACAGAGGTGACAATATATACTAATAATATATACATAAATTACTTCATAATACTATATAAGCACATCACATGTACTTAAGTGTTTACTTGTGCTTGTGTCTGTCTGAGTGTGAAATGTGTCTATATATGTACATATGTCTTTGAAGTTTAATTCTCATATGGCATTGTGATGGAGGGAGAGTGTGTTTTTAGAGGAAATTAAAGTTTTTTTAAAATTTTGTGATTTTTGGCTCTCATATTTTCAAATGAGGGATTCCCTGGTGGCTTATATTGTGTAATAAGGCCTGGTGACTCTCATATTGTCTAATAAAGGCTTCCCTGGAATCTCAGAGGATAAAGAATCTGCCTGTAATGCAGGAGACCCAGAATCGATCCCTGGGTCGGGAAATTCGTCTGGAGAAGGAAATGGCAGACTACTCCAGACTTCTTGCCTGGAGAATCTCATGGACAGGGTTGGAGAATGGCAGGCTACAGTCACGGGGTCACAAAGACTAGGACACAACTGAGTGACTAACACTTTCACTTTCATTGTCTAATGAATCACTGCTACAGTTGTGACAATGTCCAAGGTCTGTCAGGACGGCTATGCCTCTCAGTTCTCAGAACATATATATAAAGAAAAAGTTCATTCTTTTTCTTGTTTCTTAAAATTCTAGATTTCTCCAAGTTTACTGGCTTTATGCATGACCTGTTTTGTATCTGCACGTTATCTTTAGAACTACTAGTCAGACTTACTGTGTAGACTAGCCATCCTTGTCACTTGATAGTGACTGGATCTGAGACAATATATTTTGTCTCTCTTGAAGGTCAAATTGTTCACCAGCACTGAGGTGATACCTGACACATATTCTTGGGTGTCATACAGAAAGAATCCTAATTATCCATCAAATTTCTTTATCTTAATCAACCAACTTGAATATGTTTTGTTTTTAAGAGAGAATGGAGAATGCATAGAAAAATATGTCTCAGGCACAAAGGAAGAAAACTTTTATGCTGTTGACTGTAAGTATGAATGTTTCACTGGAAAGAGTATGTTCAGGTAGAAATCTTGGTCTCAAATTTCTTTAATAACCCCATACACTTGAATTCTACTAAAAATCAGAGATCGGGGACTGGAACATCTCCCCTCAATGGAGTGTTCCTCAACGAGACCAGATCCAGACATTCTAGACTCTGAAGTTAAGTGGGCTTTAGGAAACATTATATGAACAACGCTAGTGGAGGTGACAGAATTCAAGCTGTGCTCTTTAAAATTTAAAAAAAAATGATGCTGTTAAAGGGCTGTAAGCAATGTGTCAGCAACTTTGGAAAACTCGGCAGTGGCCACAGAACTGGGAAAGGTCAGTTTCATTTCAGTCCCAAAGAAGGACAACGACAAAGAATGTTCAAACTACTGCACAATTGTCCTCATTTCACATGTGAGTAAGGTAGTGCTCAACATCCTTCAAGTTAGGATTCAGCGGTACACGATCCAACAAGTTTCAGAAGTATAGGCACGATTTAGAAAAGGCAGATGAACCAGATCAAATTATCAACTGGATCATGGAGAAAGCAAAGCAATTCCAGAAAAAAAAAATTTTTTTTTTCTGCTTCATTGACTATGGTAAAGCCTTTGACTGTGTGAATCACAACATACTATGGCAAATGCTTAAAGATATGGAAATACTGGATTGCTTTACCTGTCTCCAGAGAAACCTGTATGTGGATCAGTCAGCAACAGTGAGAACTCGACGTGGAACAACAGACTGGTCTAAAAATGGGAAAAGGGTACAAGATACTATAAACTGTGATGTTGCTTCGATAATTTATATGCAGAGTATATCATGCTAAATGCCAGGCTGGATGGATGACAAGCTAGAATCAAGATTGCTGCCAGAAATATCAACAGTCTCAGATATGCACATGATACCACTTTAATGGGAGAAAGTGAAGAGGAAATAGAGAGTCTCTTGATGATGATGAAAGAAAAGACTGAAAGAGCTGGTCTGAAACTCAACATTAAAAACACTAAGATCATGGCATCTGGTCCCCTCACGTTATGGGAAATAGAAAGTGGAAAGAGTGTAAGCAGTAACAGATATTATCTTCTTGTGCTAGAAAATCTCTGTGGATTGTGACTGCAGCTCCGCAATTAAAGATAATTGATATTTGGAAGGAAAGCTATGACATCCCAAGGCAGCTTATTAAAATGCAAAGACATCACTTTGCCAACAAAGGTCCATTCTGTCAACAGTATGGTTGTTTCTTCAGTGATTATGTATGGATTTGAAAGTTGGACCATAAAGAAGGCTGAGCTCCAAAGAACTGATGCTTTTGAATTGTGGTGCTGGAGAAGACTCTTGAGAGTCCCTTGGACTGCAAGGATATCAAACCAGTCCATTGTAAAGGAAATCAGTCCAGAATATTCATTGGAAAGACTGATGTTGAAACTAAAGTCCCAGTTAGTTGGCCACCTGATGTGAAGAACTGACTTATTGGAAAAGACCCTGAGGCTGGGAAAATTTGAAGGCAGGAGGAGAAGGGGATGACAGAGGATTAGATGGTCAGATAGCATCATCGACTCAAAGGACATGAATTTGAGCAATCTCTGGAAGATCATGGAGGACAGGAATTTGGTGTGGTACAGTTCATGGGGTCGTGGAGAGTCAGATATGTCATAGCGATTAAATATCAACAAGAACAATGTGACTAAGCATGAGTGTAAAATTTGTATTTCGTAGGGTTCTCACAGATCATTTAAAACAGGTTTATGAACTGAGGTCTCTGAGTCTATCTTGAGGTGGGACATTAGTGCCATTCACTTTTAAAAACAATCTTATAATACCTTGGTCCATTCAAGGTGACATGGATGAACTTGAACTCAAGGAAATCATTGTGAGTTCAACCATAAATGCAGCTTCTATAGAAATCAATGGGGATGCTGGCTAAACTTTGTATCTCTGAGCTCTTAATAATTGCCCTAAATAACATTCTTATTTTCATATGGCCTAAGGGAGACATGTTCAATTAAAATTTAAACACATCAATATGTGATCACAACCCCTGTCTAAACTAAATAGTCACACAGCACATATGCGATAGCCACAAATTAGTAAAATTCATGCCTGAAATATTTCCCCATACTTTGATTGATAACTTCTGATATTTGATGCTTTCTAAATTATAGCTTCATTTTCTTATTCCCACTATATGGTTTCCTTTGGCCGAATCATGAATGCTTCCACTGTGTTTATTTTCTCCATTTTTGCAATCCTTTTTAGCTTGACTTTTACACAGTGACTAAGCAAGGGAGAAAAACAGAAGTGCAAGACTTATTGGAAGGTCTCTTGGGGACCAGCCACTGCAGCCTTCAGGTGTGTCTTGGGGACTGGGAGGTGTCCCCACATCAGGCCCAGACCAGCAGTGGCCTTGATGGTGTCCTGACGCCCAGAAGATAGGTTTACTCTCACTGTCCCATCCCTTCAGGAACATCATAGTCAACTCAGTGATGCTGCTATGGTTAACCACAGGAGGTCACTGAAAATCTGAGGACGTGCATAGTCTGACTTAAGCTGTCTCAACGTGAGCAAGGCTGGTGGAATCAGCGTGGCCTTGGGAAAATTGCATATTCTTGTCAGGGCTCTGAGACTCTGAAGCTGCTTTAGCTGCTTTTTTTTTTTTTTGTCCAAGCACACTAATAATTTTCAGTGTTTCAGACATGGAGCTGTGGTGTTTGCATGCTTCAGGAATACAGATGGGCAGCTTTACATTTCATGTTGCTGAGTGATTGCAGGAAGGTGAGATGGAGGCCCGGAGAGAGACAATGGACATAGAGGGTGTAGAGGGGACACAGAGTAGGTCAGAGATGCTTCTTGTGCAGACACATGGGCAGGGCAGAGAGGAGGGGCAGTCTCCAGTTGGGGACCGAGGTCACCACTAGGTGGTCACTGCCTACACGTCCCAGCAGGTAAGCTGTCTTCACACCAACAAACACAGCAGTGGGCTCTGTCATATCCCAGTCTGAGGGGCTCGGGAAACACAACACTTAAAGTGTTCAAAAGATTGCCTGGCCTGGCATAGGCACTCAGGAACAGAAGGTAATGAACACAAGGTCAGTTGATTTTGGTCAAGAGAAACCAACACCATGGCTGGCATAACAGAAATAAAAAGAATTTTTGGACCTGGGTTTGATAATAAGTTTATGCTATTCAAAACACTCTCGGGGACTTCCCTTGTGGTCCAGGGGATAAGAATCTGCCTGCCAGGGCAGGAGACACAGGTTCAGTCCCTAGTCTGAGAACTAGGACTAGGACTACGACTAGTCCCTAGTTGTAGTCCTAGATCCCACATGCCGTGGGATAACTGAGCTCATGCACCACAACTACTGATCCTGCACTCTAGAACCCTGAGCTGCAACTACTGAAGCCCACACACCCCAGAGCCTGCGCTCAGCAATAAGAGAAGCCACTGCAATGAGAAGCCCGCACACCACAACTAGACTCTACTCCACAGTCACCACAAGTGCAGAAAGCCCATGGGCAGCAGGGAAGACTCAGCAAATCAAAAATAAATAAATTTAAAAGCCAAAAATAATCTGTTAGGTTTATCATTCAGAAAACTTAACATTCAGAAAGCTAAGATCATGGCATCTGGTCCCATCACCTCATGGGAAATAGATGGGGAGACACTGGAAACAGTGGCAGACTTTATTTTGGGGGGCTCCAAAATCACTGCAGGTGGCGACTGCAGCCATGAAATTAAAAGATGCTTACTCCTTGGAAGGAAAGTTATGACCAACCTAGATAGCATACTAAAAAGCAGAGACATTACTTTGTCAACAAAGGTCTGTCTAGTCAAGGATATGGTTTTTCCAGTGGTCATGTATGGATGTGAGAGTCGGACTGTGAAGAAAACTGAGTGCCGAAAAATTGATGATTTTGATCTTTGGTGTTGGAGAAGACTCTTGAGAGTCCCTTGGACTGCAAGGAGATCCAACCAGTCCATCCTGAAGGAGATGAGTCCTGGGTGTTCATCAGAAGGACTGATGCTGAAGCTGAAACTCCAGTACTTTGTCTACCTGATGGGAAGAGTTGACTCATTGGAAAAGACCCTAATGCTTGGAGGGATTGGGGGCAGGAGGAGAAGGGGGCAACAGAAGATGAGATGGCTCGATGGCATCACTGGCTCGATGGGCATGGTTTGAGTAAACTCTGGAAGCTGGTGATGGACAGGGAGGCCTGATGTGTTGTGATTCATGGGGTCGCAAAGAATCAGACACGACTGAGTGACTGAACTGAACTGAACTGAGGTTCATCAGAACACACATTCTAGAAAGCATATTAGTACGACAGCAAGGAGTGACTGGTTAAGTATAGGAAAAGTTGAGGAAGTGGAAAAGTCATGCCTCCTTTCCTTGCCGTGGTTAACGGGAGCACTCTGAGCATGCATCGCGTGAGTGGGCCCATAACATGATGGGCAGTTCTTCATGCCCGCCGTGCGCCACAATCATCTAACTGACAATATGTTGAGGTGGCGCTATTTGTATCTTTCCTCTGTCTCATAGATGCAGGTCACAATGAATTGCGACTCGTTAGTGCGGACAACGACGTTCTCATAACCCATATTATCAATGTGGATGGATATGGCAAGAAGACAGAACTGATGGATTTGGTTGGTAAGACATCCTGTAATTCCCGTTGCCATTCTCATCTAACATGTCCACTGTCAGGACTTTCATTCAGAATATCAGGAAGTGCTGACAGGATTCCATATTCAGGGTGCCAGGCCTGCATCTTTATGCTCACCGAATTAGGGATCCTGGACGGTAATCTCCCAAGAAACAGGAGGTCATAGGATGCAGAATATCACATCATCAGACATTTCAAAATGATTCCTATCTGGCGAAATTTTTAAAATGAAGTTTTACTAGAATCTTTTACTTTTTGTATGTCAACGAATTTCAAGCCATGTAAATAATGAGGCTGACTTTATTTCATGTTTAAAAATTTATTTAATTTTTAATTGAAGTATCACTGCTTTATAGATTGTGTTGTTTCCTACCAAACCTCAATATGAAGCAGCCATAGGTATACATGTGCTTGTGTGAAAGTTGCTCAGTCGTGTCTGACTCTTTGTGACCCCATGGACCACACAGCCCATGGAATTCTTCAGGCCAGAATACTGGAGTGGGTAGCCTTTCCCTTCCCCAGGGTAACTTCCCAACCCATGGATCAAGCCCAGAACCCCCACATTGCAGGAGGGTTCTTTACTAGCAGAGACACAAGGGAAGCTCATAGGTATACATATGTCCCCTCCCTTTTGACATTCCCTCCCATCTCCCTCCCCATCCCACCCCTGGAGATTGATACAGAGCCCCTGTTTGAGTTCCCTGAGACATACAGCAAACTCCCATTGGCTATCTACTTTAAATATGATCATGTAAGTTTGCATGATACTCCCTCCATACATCTCACCATCTCCTCCCCTCTCCCCATGCCATAAGTCTCTTCTCTATGACTGTTTCTCCACTGATGCCCTGCAAATAAATTCATTATCAGTACCATTTCTCTAGATTCCATATATATATACAGATTTCAGGTGTATGTATTATTATACAAGATCAGGTTTCTGATGCACTGTAAACTTTGGAACAGACTCTTATATGATAAATTTTGGTCCTTTTCCATATTTCAAATGCATTGTTTTTATGAACACTGACATCACCCCCTCAAGTAACCACAGAGAAGCACTGAGAAGAGTGTGTGTGCCATGGAGACAACAGGAGTCTATTTCAGACAAGGTTATTGGGTAGAATGGTTGGTTCATGAAAGAGTAAATTGCCCCCAGTTATTATGTGTGATGAGGTGAATGTGTCCACGGAAATGGAGAAAGTTGTTTACTACTAAGCTTGGTGTACAAACAGATACGAGTGGCAGGTACGTATTCAAGGAAGGTGTGAGAAGCAAGTAGGTTCCATGTTAAGATGAAGTGAACCCCAAATTCATGGAGATCCTGGCAAATCTTTGCAATCCAGCTCCTGATGCTGAGGGGTAGGGTGTCCTACTCACCAAGTTGGACTGGGGTCAATTCTGAGGACAGGAAATACATGTCTGTGTTATGGGAACAGTTTGAAGCTCTTAGATTATACAAGTGAACATCTGATTGGCCCATTGCATTTCTTGTTCTGTAGATTCAGAAATTCCAGTGGGTTCCCAGGGGTCAACAATTCTGCTTTCTGCACGGTGATTCTACAGGTTCAGGAGATAATGATGACCCGGAACACAAAGAAGAGTTCAACAAAGCAGTGAGAGAAAAAGGGATCCCAGAAGAAAATATCCTGAATATTATCGATTATGGTAATGGAATTATACTTTTCTCCCTAGCCGTATCATTCACCTGATGTGTAAATATCAGGAAACAAGTCAGCTTATTCAAAATTTCTTCTTCCACAAATCATCTCTTTTAAGAATCATTATTTAAAAAGAGAAAGAAAGAATCCTTGGAAATGCTGGGGAATGTTAGTAATCGGTGGCTCTTTTATTTCTCCCATTTTGTTTTTCTCTAGATAACTGTCCAGAGGAGTGAAAAAAAGTGACTCTGACACTTTTGTAAGTACACACACTCCATTATTAATGGTGACCCTTCCAGATGAAGCATTAGGTACGCACTGTTATTTCATATATGTGAAATGTTTGTCCCAACAATTTACATGTGTACTAAAGCATTGTTTTGTTCCATAATTTACATGTACACTAAAGCATTGTTATGTTCCATAATTTCACTGCTCTTGAGGCATATAAAATAGCAAACAGTTTGGTTGATTAACGCTGAGCAGTTGTGGTGAGAGAGTCTTATCCTGCCAGAATCTTGCAGACCAGAGTCATCAGAAAGAAGCAGGAATCCAGATGAGTTGGTGGAAATTATTAGTGTTCCCGTCAGTCCTGACCTCATGGTTGGCCAGACACATCCCTCCTCGAAGAGAATCGGTATTTAGGAGAGCCCTGCTTCCGATTGGTCAGTTGGTAAAGAATCCACCTGCGATGCAGAAGACCCTGGTTCGATTCCTGGGTTGGATAGATCCGCTGGAGAAGGAATAGGCTACCCATTCCAGTATTCTTGCCCTTGTCGCTTAGCTGGAGAGACCTGCATTTGATCCCTGGGTTGGGAAGATTCCCTGGAGAAGGGAAAGGCTTCTGCAGTATTCTGGCCTGGAGAATTACATGGACTATCATGGTCCACGGGATTACAAGGAGTTGGACACGACTGAACAACTCCAACTTTCATGCTTTCTGCAAGACCACAGTTTAATCTCATGATCCTGACAGAACCAGAAAGTGCCTTCCAACCACACTGTCTGAAACATGCATTTGCTTTATATTCCCACTCAGAAGATGTTCCAAAAGTCAGATGTTTATACTTTCTAAAGACAGACTCAGGAAATGACACTGCTCTAGACTAAAGTATGGCCTTTAAATTTTTGTTGAGAAAGAAAATTAAGAAATAAAGTGAGTAAAAGCACTAGCTTTCAGGTGAATATGATAACAAAGACGTGGAACATTGCTCAGCTGTAAAAAGAAGCAAATAACTCCTTTATAGCAAGATGGATGGACCTAGATATTTGTCATGCTGAGTGAAGTAAACAAGAGAAAGATAAATACAGTAAATGTCACTTAAAGTTTTCAGTTCAGTTCAATTGTTCAGTTGGGTCCAACTCTTTGTGACCCCAAGGACTGCAGTACACCAGGTTTTACTCAGGTTTTACATCAGGTTTGACTCATGTCCATTGAGTGGGTGATGCCATCCAACGGTTTCATCCTCTGTTATCCCCTTCTCCTCCTGTCCTCAATCTTTCACAGAATCAGTATCTTTTCCATGAGTCAGTTCTTCACATCAGGTGCCCAAAGGATTGGAGTTTCAATTTAATCCTTCCAATGAACGCCCAGGACTAATCTCCTTCAGGATGGACTGGTTGGATCTCCTTGCAGTCCAAGGGGCTCTCAAGGGTCTTCTCCAACACCACAGTTCAACAGCATCAATTTTTTCACACTCAGCTTTCCTAACAGTCCAACTCTCACTTTAGTGTAGGTAAAAGTTGTGCCTCAGATGGAGAAGAATCTGCCAACTATGCAAGAGACCAGCCTTCGATCCCTGGGTCGGTAAGATCCCCTGGAGAGAGAAATGCCAACACACTTCAGTATTCTTGCCTGGAGAATCTCCATGGACAGAGGAACCTGGTGGGCTATAGTCCATGGGGTTATGAAGAGTCAGACACCACTGAGTGACTTTCACTTTCACATGGATATCACTTCTGCATGGAATCTAAAACATGACACGGAGGAACTTATTTACAAAGCAGCAACAGACTCGCAGACATGGAGAACATACTTGTGGTTGCCAAATGGGAGAGGATTGTGGAAAAGAAGCACTGGGATGTTTGCTGTTGAAAAGAGAAAGTGAAAGAAAGGGTTAGTTGCTCAGTCGTGTTTGACTCTCTGCGACCCCATGGACCAGGGCCCTACAGGCTCCTCTCTCCATGGGATTCTCCAGGAAAAAATACTGGTGTGGGTACACATTCCCTTCTATAGAGGACCTTACCAATAAACGGATCAAACCTGGGTTCTCTGAATTGCAAGCAGACTCCTTACTGTCTGAGAAGTTTGCAGTTAGTAGATGCAAACTGTTATGCACAGGATGTATAGAGAACAAGGTCTAACTGCATAGCACAGGGTACTATACGAAATACTCTGTAAAAACCCAAATGGGAAAAGAATCGGAAAAAGAATAGATACTAGTTTTTGTGTGTATAATCACTTGATTGTACACCTGAAATTCATGCAACATTGAGAATCAACTATACTCTAGTATTTAAAAAAGTAAAAAAAGTAAATTATTGAGGACCCTGAAGACAAAAGTCGGACTATTACAGTTCTCTGGTCCAATTACAGAGCCTGAAATTCATCTTTAGATGAAACACCACCATGTACATGCATTCTGAAATCATTACTCCTAGAATTGAGCCCCAGGGGGAAATCTCCAACCACTGTACATGCTGGGGACAATTCCACATGGAACCTGCCATCACAGAGAAGTGCAATGTTGAGGCTCACCTGAAACAGGACATTGGAACAGCTACCAGCTCCCTGTACCCTGGACAGCCTATTGCCTGAGGCTCACCCCTGTCAGCCGTCACACAGTCGAATCTACTAAACCTTTGGTTCTGTTTCATTCACCTACAGAAAGAGTAACTGAGAGTAGACATGTCCTCGTCTCAGTGGATTCAAGATCAACAACACAAAGATGATTCTCCTGGTTCCTGATTAACATGATCGTGCTCTCTTCACATTCACACTCCCTCTCCCATCTCATCTCTCCTGGTCACTAAATCATGTCCTGGTTGGTGTTATTTGATTTCTGAAGGTTTAAATAAATCGATTAAATATCTGTCTTGCACATGCATGTCTGTGCAAAAGTTACCTCATTTAAAACACACAAATGTCCACAATAAGTAAACAGGAAACTGTGCCTTTCATCGGACAGGTGTTCATCAGAGACAATCCTTGTGAAAATTTGATAGACATGCCCTCAGGTGTCCAGGGAAGAAGGAGAAAATAGACCAAACCATCACGGGACAGGGTTATGGATCCTTTTATGGAAGAGGCTTCCCTGGTGGCTCATGAAGTAAAAAACCTGCCTGCAATGCAGAAGACCCAGGTTCTATCCTTGGGTCAGGAAGATCCTCTGGATGAGGAAATGCTAACCCACCCCAATATTTCCTGAAGAATGCCACTGACAGAAGAACCTGGTTGGCTACAATCCGTAAGATCGTAAAGAGTTGGACACGCCTGATCAACTGACACTTTCACTTTCAGTCTTCTGTATGGAAGGGGGAGTCTGATCAAGGAAAAGTCCCTAAAAAGCTTTTTCTTCATTCCTGAGAAAGGAATGTGTGTTCAACTCACTAAGGCATATGCCTGGAAAGCACAGGATGACATTAGCTTAACTTGGGGGAAATGTGTAGTCTGATATCACCAGGACTTCTGCCGTTGAGCTGAAGGATTCATATTTATGAACAAGTGAAACAGAAGGAATCAAAGATGGGGCAGCAGCTGATACTTGTGAGCCAAATGAGGCAGCAGTTACTGAATCATAGTTCACTGGATGTAAAGATGATCTCCTAGCCTCTTATGCTTCAAATAGCAGTGGACGGGAGCATTTCCAAGGACTGTCCATTCCCTTGATAATGTGCAGAGCACGCTGATCTGCATCCCTACAGTACTCAGGGTGTTTCGAATCCAAAAATCTAGCAAACACTCAAGATACAGAGAAAGTTACAGGGCTTCCCTGGTGGTCCAGGCGTTAAGAAATCACAGTCCATGGTAGGGGATGGGGCTTTGATTCCTGGTCCAGGAAGATTCCACGAGCCAGGATGTAGCTGAACCCATGAGACAGAACTAGTGACTTGTGCTCCAGAGCCTCTGCTCCATAACAAGAGAAGCCACTGCACTGAGAAGCCCACATATGGCAACTGGCGAGTAGCCACTGCTTGCCACAACTAGAGAAAGTTTGCCTGTAGCAGAGAAGACCCAGCATAGGCTCCAGTTTCTTCCACCTCACTAGAACTGATTCAAATTTTAATAACTGAGTGATATTTCATTGTATGTACCACAGCTTCTTAGGCATTTGTCTGCTGATGGATATCTAGGTTGTTTCCATGTCCTGGCTATTGTAAACAGTGCTGCGATGAACATTGGGGTGCACGTGTCTCTTTCAGATCTGGTTTCCTCGGTGTGTGTGCCCAGAAGTGGGATTGCTGGGTCATATGGCAGTTCTAATTCCAGTTTTTTAAGAAATCTCCACACTGTTCTCCATAGGGGCTATACTAGTTTGCATTCCCACCAACAGTGTAAGAGGGTTCCCTTTCCAAGGTGATTTTAAAAAACAGCCACTGAGTTCCCAAATTTCATGTGCATCACAATCAACTGAAAATTTTGCTTAAAATACATGATTTGCAGGGCCCCACATCAAACTTTTCTGATTCATTGGGTTTGGGTGGGGCCCATGGTTTACAACAAATTGAATTCTTTTTTTTTTTTTTTTCTATTAGTTGGAGGCTATTGCTTTACAATATTGTAGTGGTTTTTGTCATCCATTGACATGAATCAGCCATGGATTTACATGTATTCCCCATCCCGATCCCCCCTCCCACCTCGTTCTCTACCCGATCCCTCTGGTTCTTCCCAGGGCACCAGGCCCGAGCACTTGTCTCATGCATCCAACCTGGGCTGGTGATCTGTTTCACCTTAGATAATATGCATGTTTCGATGCTGTTCTCTTGAAACAACCCACCCTCACCTTCTCCCACAGAGTCCAAAAGTCTGTTCTGTACATCTGTGTCTCTTTTTCTGTTTTGCATAGATAGTTATGTCTATATGTACATATATATTTATATGTTTATGTATATAGAAATTGATGTCTCAATGAACCTAGGTATTTATATATCTATGTACCTAGAATGTATATTTCTATGCATATAGACATTTGTATATCTACATACCTAGACATTAATATCTCTATCTGGACATTTACATATCTATGTTCCCAGATATTTACAATTATGTACACTAAAGTATATACAAATAGATGTCTTACCAGTATAACAGGGCTTGTAGAAAAGGGAACGCTACTACAAGAAGACCTGACTTGGCAACTGAACAACAACAAAGTAGAAAAAAAATTCGGTTCACCTGCCACCGACAACACATGGTATATCAATGTTACCACAATATGAAATAAAGGTTACTTTAAGAAAATAATGCCCTACAGTACTCAGGGTGTTTCGAATCCAAAATATCTAGCAAACACTTAAGATACAAAGATAGTTATGGGGCTTCCCTGGTGGTCCAGGGGTTAAGAATCCACAAAACAGGGCAGGGGACGCAGCTTTGATTCCTGGTCCAGGAAGATTCCACGAGCCAGGATGTAGCTGAGCCCATGAGACAGAACTAGTGACTTGTGCTCCAGAGCCTCTGCTCCATAACAAGAGAAGCCACTGCACTGAGAAGCCCACACATGGCAACTGGAGAGTAGCCACAGCTTGCCACAGCTGGAGAAAGTTTGCCTGTAGCAGAGAAGACCCAACATAGCAAAAACAAGCAGACAGCTCTTTAAGAAAAAATGATGTACAACGTATTCCAGGGGCTGGGACAAAACTCAGACATTTGGTCCAAGTCCTTGGAAAGTAATACTAGCCCTAAGCGATATGTAGCAGAATAAATGTTTCAGTTCCTCATAGACATGGCCTCCTAATGGGCTACAGGGGGCCAGGGACAAAGGCAACAGCAATGAATGTTTCCATGGCTTATTTGGGAGTCATGGAGGTCAAGGACACTGTCTAAGTTCTTCCCTTGTATAGCAGAGTGTATGCGGTTGGAGTTCTGACTCTGGTCTTCACAGAATGTCTGGAAATGCTGGATTGGTTGGGTGGATACACACAGAGGCAACGGCACACGGAGTAAGAGGCTGAACATCTTAGGAAACGCTTAAGGGTGGAGCTGTCATAACCAAGTCAAAAATGCGAAATATCATATACACATATATGTGTACATATACCTGTGTACACACGCGCATATATATACACATATTCATACAAACATGTGCTCCTGTGTAAATTCATAACATCAATATTAACAAGAAAAAGCATTTTTTTCTTCTTTCCTCTTGTTGTATTTTAAATTTATTTTTTTATAAGCGGAGGCTAATTACTTTGCAATATTGCGGTGCTTTTTGCCACAGATTGACATGAATCACCCATGCGTGTACACGTGTCCCCCTGTCTCAAAACCCCTCCCACCTTCCTCCACATTCCATCCCTATGGGTTGAACCAGTGCAATGGTGTTCACTGCTCTGTCTCATGCGTTGAACTTGGACTGGTCATCTAATTTACGTGTGGTAATATACATATTCCAATGCTACTCTCTCTAATCATCCCACCCTACTTTCACCCACAGAGTCCAAAAGTCTGTGCTTTACATCTGTGTCTGTTTTTTCATTCATATCGTCTTTGCAAATTCCATATGTATGCATTAATACACTGCATTGGTGTTTTTCTTTCTGCCTTTCTTCACTCTGTATAATAAGCTACAGTTTCACCCACCTCACTAGAACTGATTCAAACTTTAATAGCCTAGTAGTAATTCATTGTTTGTATGTACCACAGCTTCTTATGCATTCACTGCTGATGGACATCTAGGTTGCTTCCAAGTCCTAGCTATTGGAAACAGTGCTGTGATGAACACTGGGGTACACGTGTCTCTTTCAATTCTGGTTTCCTTGGTGTGTGTGCCCAGCAAGGGGATTGCTGGTCAAAAGGCCGTTCTATTTCCAGGTTTTTCTACGGAATTTCCACACTCTTCTCCATAGTGGCTGTAATAGTTTGCATTCCCCCCAACAGTATAAGAGGGTTCCCTTTGCTCCACACCCTCTTCAGCATTTATTGTTTGTAGACTTTTGGATAGCAGCCATTCTCTCCAGCGTGAGATGGTACTTCCTTGTGGTTTTGATTTGCATTTCTCTGATAATGAGTGATGTTGAGCATCTTTTCATGTGTTTGCTAGTCATTTGTATGTCTTCTTTGGAGAAATGTTTGTTTAGTTCTTTGGCCCATTTTTTGATTGGGTTTTCCTGAAATCCAATTTTTCCTGAAATCCAATATTTTCCTGAAATTGACCTGCATGAGCTGCTTGTATATTTTTGAGATTACTTTTTTGTCCATTGCTTTGTTTGCTATTATTTTCTTGCATTCTGAAGGCTGTCTTTTCACCTTTCTTATAGTTTCCTTCATTGTGCAAAAGCTTTTAAGTTTAATTAGGCCCCATTTGTTTATTTTTTCTTTTATTTCCATTACTCTGGGAGGTGGCTCATAGAGGATCTTTCTTGGATTTATGTTATTGAGTGCTCTACATGTATCCCTCTAGGAGTTTTACAGTTTCTATCTTTACATTGAGATCTTTAACCCGTTTTGAGTTTATCTTTCTGTATGGTGTTAGAAACCATTCCAGTTTCATTCCTCTACAGGTGGTTGACCAGTTTTCCCAGCACCACTTATTAAAGATGTTTTTCCTTTTTTTTTTTTTTCTTTTTTCTATTGTATATGCTTACCTCCTTTTTCAAACATAAGGTGTCCATAGGTGCGTGGATTTATCTCTGAACTTTCTATTTTGTTCCTTTGATCTATATTTCTGTCATTGTGCCAGTACCACACTGTCTTGATGACTGTAGCTTTGAACTATCATCTGAAGACAGGCAGGTTGATTCCTTCACTTCCATTCTTCTTTCTTGAAATTACTTTCGCTATTTGAGGGTGTGTGTGTGTGTGTGTGTGTGTGTGTGTGTTTCCATACCAATTGTGAAACTATTTGTTCTAGTTCTGTAAAAATACCATTGGTAGCTTGATATGCATTGCACTGAATCTCTAGATTGCTTTGGGTAGTAAAATCATTTTCATCCTATTGTTTCTTCTGATCCATGAACATGTCTCCATCTATTTGTGTCCTCTTTGATTTTTTTCCTCACTGCTTTACAGTTTTCTATACGTAGGTCTTTTGTTTCTTTAGGTAGATTTATTCCTGATTATTTTATTCTTTTCATTGCAATGGTGAATGGAATTGTTTCCTTAAATTCTCTTTCTGTTTTCTTATTGTTAGTGTATAGGAATGAAATGTATTTTTGCATATGAATTTTATATCCTGCAACTTTACCATATTCACTGATTAGCTCTAGGAATTTTCTGGTGGAGTCCTTAGGGTTTTCTATGTAAAGGATCTGTATTCCAAGGTCAAATTTGCCTGTTACTGCAGGTGTTTCCTGACTACATACTTTTGCATTCCAGTCCCCTATAATGAAAAGGACATCTTTTTTGGGTGTTAGTTCTAAAAGGTCTTTTAGGTCTTCATAGAACTGTTCAACTTCAGCTTCTTCAGCATTACTTGTTGGGACATAGGCTTGGATTACTGTGATATTGAATGGTTTCCCTTGGACACGAATAGAGATCATTCTGTCATTTTTGAGATTGCATCCAAGTACTGCATTTCAGACTCTTTTGTTGACCATGATGGCTACTCCATATCTTCTAAGGGATTCCTGCCCACAATAGTAGATATAATGGTCATTTGAGTTAAATTCATCCATTCCAGTCCATCTTAGTTCGCTGATTCCTAGAATGTTGACTTTCACTCTTCTCATCTCCTGTTTGACCACTTCCAATTTGCCTTGAATCATGGACCTAGGATTCCAGCTTCCTATGCAATATTGCTCTTTACAGCATCGGACCTTGCTTCTATCACCAGTCCCATCTACAACTGGGTATTGTTTTTGCTTTGGTTCCATCTCTTCATTCTTTCTGGAGTTATTTCTCCATTGATCTCCATTAGCATATTGGGCACCTACAGACCTGGGGAGTTCATCTTTCAGTGTCCTATCTTTTTGCCTTTTGATACTGTTCACAGGGTTCTCAAGGCAAGAATACTGAAGTGTTTGCCGTTCCTTTCTCCATGGACTACAGGTATATTTGGCCTTGGAATACAGAATGAAGGAGGGCAAAGGTTAATAGAATATTGCCAAGAGAAGGCATTGGTCATAGCAAACACCCTCTCCCAACAACACAAGAGAAGATTCTACACATGGATATCACCAGATGGTCAACACCAAAATCAGATTGATTATATTCTTTGCAGCCCAAGATGGAGAAGCTCTATACGGTCAGCAAAAACAAGATGGGGAGCTGACTGTGGCTCAGATCATGAACTCCTCATTGCCAAATTCAGACTGAAATTGAATAAAATAGGGGAAACCACTAGACCATTCAGGTATGACCTAAATCAAATTCCTTATGATTGCACAGTGGAAGTGAGAAATAGATCTAAGGGACTAGATCTGATAGAGTGCCTGCAGAACCATGGATGGAGATTTGTGTCATTGTACAGGAGACAGGGATTAAGACCATCCCAGTGGAAAAGAAATGCAAAAATCAAAATGACTGTCTGAGGAGGCTTACAAATATCTGTGAAAACAAGAGAAGTTTAAAGCAAAAAGAAAAAGAAAAGATATCCCCATGTGAATGCAGAGTTCCAAAGAATAGCAAGGAGAGATTTTAAAAAAAAAAAAAAAAAAGCCTTCCTCAGCGATCAGTGCAAAGAAATAGAGGAAAACCACAGAATGGGAAAGACTAGAGATCTCTTCAATAAAATTAGAGATACCAGGAGAACGTTTCATACAAAGATGGGCTCAATAAAGGACAGAAATGGTATGGACCTAACAGAAGCAGAATATATTAAAAAGAGGTGGCTAGAATACACAAAATAACTGTACAAAAAGACCTTCATGACCCAGATAATCACAATGGTGTGATCACTCACCTAGAGCCAGACATCCTGGAATGTGAAGTCAAGTGGGCCTTAGGAAGCATCACTATGAACAAAGCTAGTGGATGTGATGGAATTCCAGTTGAGCTATCTCAAGTCCTAAAAGATGATGCTGTGAAGGTGCTGCACTCAATCTGTCAGGAAATTTGGAAAACTCAGCAGTGGTCACAGGACTGGAAAAGGTCAGTTTTCATTCCAATCCCTAAGAAAGGCAATGCCAAAGAATGTTCAAACTATCACATAATTGCACTCATCTCACACGCTAGTAAAGTAATGCTTATAATTCTCCACGGTATGCCTCAGGAATACATGAACTGTGAGCTTCCAGGTGTTCAAGTTGGTTTTGGAAAAGGCAGAGGGACCAGAAATCACACTGCCAACATCTGCTGTATCATGAAAAAGGCAAGAGAGTTCCAGAAAAATATCAATTTCTGCTTTATTGTCTATGCCAAAGCCTTTGACTGTGTGGATCACAATAAACTGTGTAAAGTTCTTAAAGTGATGGGAATACAAGACCATCTGACCCATCTCTTGAGAAACCTGTATGCAGGTCAGGAAGCAACAGTTAGAACTGGACATGGAACAACAGACTGGTTCCAAATAGGAAAAGGAGTACGTCGAGGATGTATATTGTCACCCTGCTTATTTAACCTCTATGCAGAGTACATCATGAGAAATGCTGGGCTGGAGGAAACACAAACTGGAATCAAGATTGCCGTGAGAAATATCAATAACCTCAGATATGCAGACAACACCACCCTTATGGCAGAAAGTGAAGAGGAACTAAAAAGTCACTTGGTGAAAGTGAAGGAGGAGAGTGAGAAAGTTGCCTTAAAGCTCAACATTCAGAAAACTAAGATCATGGCATCCAGTCCCATCACTTCATGGAAAATAGATGGGGAGACAGTGGAAACAGTGTCAGACTTTAATTTTGAGGTCTCCAAAATCACTGCAGATGGTGATTGCAGCCATGAAATTAAAAGACGCTTACTCCTTGGAAGGAAAGTCATGACCAATCTAGAGAGCATATTAAAAAGCAAAGACATTACTTTGCCAACAAAGGTCCATCTATCAAGGCTATGGTTTTTCCTGTAGTCATGTATGGATATGAGAGCTGGACTGTGAAGAAAGTTGCACGCTGAAAAATGATGCTTTTGAACTGTGATGTTGGAGAAGACTCTTGGGAGTCCCTTGGACTGCAGGGAGATACAATCAGTCCATCCTGAAGATCAGTCCAGGCTGTTCATTGGAAGGACTGATGTTGAAGCTGAAACTCCAGTACTTTGGCCACCCTATGCAAAGAGTTGACTCACTGGAAAAGACCCTAATGTTGGGAATTAATGGGGGCGGGAGGAGGAGGTCATGACAGAGGATAAGATGGCTGGATGGCATCACTAACTCGATGGACATGGGTTTGGGTGGGCTCCGGGTGTTGGTGATGGACAGGGAGGCCTGCTATGCTGTGATTCATGCAGTCGCAAAGTGTGGGACACGACTGAGTGACTGAACTGAACTGAACTGAACTGATGCAGAGCATCATGTCATCTGCAAATGGTGAGAGTATTATTTCTTCTTTTCCTACCTGAATTTCTTTTATTTCCTTTTTTGCTCTGATTGCTGTGGCTAAAACTTTCAAAACTGTGTTGAATAGTAGTGGTGAGAGTGGTCACCCTTGTCTTGTTCCTCACTTTAGGGGAAATGGTTTCAGTTTTTCACCATTGAGGATAATGTTTGTTGTGGGTTTATCATATATGGTTTTTAATACGCTGAGGTGTTGGGGTCCTTTAATGGATCAGAACCTGGTGTTCTGGAGTCGATGATAAAAAAGTAAAAGAGAGAAAGAGGCTGATATTCCCTGGTTTATGCAGAAAACCAATAAAGCCCTTGACACAGGACTTGCATCGCCCACGAAGGCACCAGGCACCCCCTCGAGGAGGGGGTGAGGGAAGGCTCAGAGTGTCTTCTTGAGAGGGTCTTAGAAGCCCGGGCAGGATAGTGAGCATGACGGGTCTCCACGCTCCAGAGAATTGGCCAAAGAGAGAGAGAGAGAGAGAAAGGAGGAGAGAAAACAAAACAAAACAAAAAAGACACAGGGACCTAAGCTCTGATGCAGCAAAGGTGCTTTAATTCATATTCATGCAATAACTGTTCTCTCTGTTGTCGCATATCGTGACGGCTAGAATTACCTTGAAATGGCAGCATTCCAGCTTTAATGAGAGCCCATAGGGGCCAAAAATCAATTGGAATATTTTCTCCTTGCCTGGCAGCTCGTTCAACATTTTATTTGACCTGGTGCCAAATTTCTGAATCAAAACTGCCTTCATCAGGGAATTAGGGATTATGTTCGACTACTGTTTGAAGGCAAGCCTCTATTCGTTGGTTTGAAACCAGAAGTCCCTGAACTTTAAACAAATGGTGAAGTAAAGTAGAAAAATGATGAGGCTTTCCAGCCGTTTGATCCATGCCTTCAATAGGCCCTGACCTCAATAAGCCCAGAGTCATTCGGCCCAAAATGCCACATATACCAGTGTCCCTGTTCTTGGCATCACTTGTTGGGGTTCTTTAATGGACCGGAACCTGGTGGTCCAGAGTCAATGATAAGAAAGTAAAAGAGAGAAAGAGGCTGATATTCCCTGGTTAATGCAGAAAACCAATAAAGCCCTTGACAGAGGACTTGTATCGCTCATGAAGGCACCAGGCGCCCCCTCGAGGCGGGAGAAGGCACATAGAGCCTTCTCGAGATGTTCTTAGAAGCCCAGGCAGGAAAGTGAGCATGATGGGTCTCCACGCTCCAGAGAATCAGCCAGAGAGAGAGAGAGAAAGAAGGAAAGAGAAACAAACAAACAAAAAAGACAAGGGGACCTAAGCTCTGATGGAGCAAAGGTGCTTTAATGATTTTCCTATGAGCATATATAGGCTGTGGTACAAGAAACTTCTTTCGGCAATGATAGAAACCAGAAAACCAAAGGTACAGCAACCGTTACCAAGGGAACAAGGGGTAATAATAGTCACAAGGTCAGGAGACAATCCGTATCTCAAGAAACGGGAGCAAGGCTAAGCAGTTTTGTCCTAAAGAGAATGTTTCCGAAAGGAGACCCAAGTCTGCCTCACACAACGACCTCAGTCCCTGGGAGCTGCGTGCTGTTCCGCTTGAAGAGGGACAAGGGACTCATGAGAGACAGCACGGAGGAATCCTCCCGCCAAACACTCCCCGACAGTGAGGTATGTTCCTTCTGTGCCTGCTTTCTGTAGAGTTTTTGTCATAAACGGGTGTTGAGTTTTGTCAAAGGTTTTCTCTGCATCCATGCAGATAATTGTATGGTTTTTAACTTTCAATTTGCTAATGGGGTGCATCACATTAATAGATTTGCAAATATTGAAGACTCCCTGCCTCCCTGGGATAAAGCCCACTTGGTCATGATGTATGATGTTTGTAATATGCTGCTGGATTCTGTTTGCTAGAATTTTGTTAAGGCTTTTTGCATCTCGGTTCATCTTTGATACTGGCCTGTAGCTTTCTTTTTCTGTGGCATCTTTGTCTTGTTGGCATCAGGGTGATGGTGGCCTCATCAAATGAATCTGGCAGTTTACATTCCTCTGCATTTTTGTAGAAGAGTTTGAGTAGGATAGGTGTTAGCTGGTAGAAATCCACTGTGAAGCTATCTGGTCCTGGGCATTTGTTTGTTGGAAGATTTTTGAACAGAGTTTGGATGTCTGTGCTTGTGACGGGTCTGTTAAAGTTTCCTATTCCTTTCTGGTTCGGTTTCGGAAGGCTATACTTTTCTAAGAATCCATCCGTTTCTTCCAAGTTGTCCATTTTATTGCCATATAGCTGCTGATGGTAGTCTCTTACGATCCTGTGAACTTCAGTGCTGTCTGCTGTGATATCTCCACTTTCACTTCTACTTTTGTTGATTTCATTCTGCTTCATTTTTTTCTTGATGACTGTGGCTAATGGATTGTTTATTTTATTTATCTTCTCAAAGAGCCACCTTTCAGCTTTGCTGATTTTTGCTATAGTCCCCTTTGTTTCTTTTTCATTTGTTTCTGTTCTGATTTTTATGATTTCTTCCTTTCTGTTAACTTTGGGGTTCTTCATTTCTTCTTTTTCTAGTTGTTTTAGATGTAAAGTTAGGTTATTTATTTGATTTATTCTCTTTTTACTTGAGATAAGCTTGTATAGCTATAAACTTTCCTCTTAGCACTGCTTTTACTAAAACCCATAGTTTTGGGTTTGTTGTGTTTTCATTTTTGTGTGTTTCTGTGGATATTTTGATTTTCCTTTGGATTTCCTCTGTGATTTCTTGGTTATTCAGAAGCATTTGTTTGGCCTCATTATGTTTGTATTTTTAATATTTTTTTCCCCTGTAGTTGACATCGAATCTTACCTCCTTGTGCCCAGAAAAGATACTTGAAATGATTTCAAATTTTTTTTTTTTTAATTTACCAAGGCTAGATTTGTGGCCAATGGTGTGATCTATCCTGGAAAATATTCCATGTGCACTTGAGAAAAAGGTGAAATTCATTGTTCTGGAGTGAAATGTACTATAGATATCAATTAGGTCTAACTGGTCCATTGTATCATTTAAAGTTTGTTATTCCTTGCTAATTTTCTGTTTGGTTGATCTATCCACAGGTGTCAGCAGCATGCTAAAGTCTTCAACTATTATTGCGTTACTGTTAATTTCCCCTTCCATACTTGTTAGCATTTGCCTTATGTATTGAGGTGCTCCTATGTTGGAAGCATATATATTTATGATTGTTATATCTTCCTCGTGGATTGATCCTTTGATCATTATGTAGTGTTCTTCTTTGTCTCTTTTCACAGTCTTTATTTCAAAGTCTTTTTTGTCTGATATGAGTATTGCTATTCGTGTTTCTTTGGGTCTCCGCTTGTTGTAATATATTTTTCCAGTCCTTCACTTTCACTCTGCAAGTGTCCTTTACTCTGAGATGGGCCACTTGTAGACAGCATATATAGAGATCTTGTTTTTATATCCATTTACCCAGTCTTTGTCTTTGGGTTGGGGCATTCAACCCCTTTACATTTAAGGTAATTACTGATAAATATGAGCCCATTGCCATTTACTTTACTATTTGGGGTTCAATTTTATCCACCTTTTCTGTGTTTCCTTTCTAGAGAAGTTCATTTAGCACTTGTTGAAGAGCTAGTTTGTTGGTGCCGAATTCTTTCAGCTTTTGCTTGTCTGTAAAGGTTTTGATTTCTCCTTCATATCTGAATGAGATCCTTGCTGGGTGTAGTATTCTGGATTATAGGTTTCTCTCTTTCATCACTTTAAGTATGTCCTGCCATTTCCTTCTGGCCTGAACATTTTCTATTGAAAGATCTGCTGTTATCCTTATGGGGATCTCCTTGGGAGTTATTTGTTACTTTTCCCTTGAAGCTATTAATATTTGCTCTTGCGTTTGATCTTTGTTAGTTTGATTAATATGTGTCTTGGGATATTTCACCTTTGGTTTATCCTGTTTGGGACTCTCAGGGATTCTTGGACTTGGGTGGCTATTTCTTTCCCCATTTTAGGGAATTTTTTCAAGAAATTAGTGAGAAAGATCACCATCAGACAAAAGACTAATGATAGCTTGTGAAGAATAGGACGTGTTCAATTGAAAAGGAGAGTAGTGAATTGTATTGAGGTTTGAATTTTTTTTTTTTCTGTTACAGACATGGGTGAAAATTCTTTCAAAGTGATTCATGTATCAGAAAATATGGTGATACTCTGTGCTGAAAACTTTGATGGAGTAAAGACGACAAAAGTGACTCATGCTCTCAGTATGAAGCATAGCTTACTCCATGGAAACTAGTCATGTTCATATTATCAGTATTTTTATACAAAGGACAGAAGTGCATACAGACGTTATATTTTATTAAGCACACCGAAGCAGATGTGTTCACACGGGGAACTCAGACATCATGTGACATGAGTTAGGACAGAGAAAAGGTTGTCTATTAAGAAATTGAACAAATGTATCGACTGGCGATTTTATCATGTGGATTTTTTAAAAATTTAGTTACACTTACCCTGGAGGTGCAATGAAATATTCCAGGATGGTCCATGGACTTCTTGTCAAATATCTCATATTGGAGTTGCCATATTCTGACACCAAAGTGAACCAAAATTTGAATTTGAGTTTAGCAGACACACAGTTCCCAATTATGAATGCATTCCTCTCCACCACAAATGTTTTATTCTTTATCACAATTGTTAAAATAATTCCTGAGACCTGAACTCAATGGTCTTCAAATAACCACTGGATCATATTGAATACTTCAGAGGCATTTGGTCAGTCATGTCAATCACTCTGCCTTGCAGACAACCCCATGTGGTCACTGCTAAGGCTCTTTATCCTTTATGATATTACATATGCATTGGGGGTGGGTGGGGGTTGTGCCTGGTCCCTGAGAGTGACAAATATGCGTTTTTCTCTCAGCAGCATGTGTGATGAAATTAGTGTGCCTGGTGAAAAGTTCAAATCATTTCTCCCCCATCGTTTGAATATTGTCATTCAGTCAGTAAGTCATGCCTGACTGTTTGTGACCCAATGGACTGCAGAACACAAGGCTCCTCTGTCCTCCACTATCTCCCAGAATTTGCTCAAAATCATGTCCACTGATGCTCTCTAACCCACCACATTTGACTGGAGTTCATGAAAATCCCAGGGACAGAGTTCTAGGATGCAGACAAAGTGAACAGGAAGAGTGAGAATTGGGAGGAGTTCTAAGTCTCGAGCCCCACCATGACCTTCTCGGATGTACCACTAGAGACAGGTTGACTTGGGGCTGCTCAAGCTCACAGGTGAGTGGTCTGTAGTTCTCTCAATAATTGTGAGAGCTGGAATGTGGTAACATGTTAACTATGTGGACTCTATCCCATGGACCCACCTGAAGACCTGTGTGCACACTCGGGCACCTCTGTAGAAAATGACCAGGTGAGCAGGGTTTAGGTGATCGGGGAGGGGAGCGGTGATCATGAGACGTATCGATCACTACCGGTATGAACCAGGGGACACTCTGGAACCTAGGAAGGATTCTAATGCACACCTCTCTTGCTCTGTTTGTTATAAAATCCTGGCAAAGGACACAGTTTGACTCAAAAAGATATACAGAAGGGTGAGTAACTGAACAGTGAAAGGAGGATTCCAAAAGAAAATATAGATGATGCCACCAAAACAGGTAAACTCCAAAGGACCACAGGTATCAGAGATGAAAACACATCACAAGAATTCTTGATTCAAACTTCGTATTCACCCATTCATCTTTTATAAAGGCTGTTATGAAATAATTATTTGAAATAGAGGCATATCAATGGTCATTTTCCCCCTTATTCATTCTCTTTCACAGACAACTGTCCTAAATAAGAACTGAGAACATCTATTGGGTGAGTAGAAACGTGATACCTAACAATGCTGAGTATTTTTTAGCAGGTTAAGACGTTTTTTCCCTGAGGCATACTGCTTTAAGAATGGGTTATAGATACAGTGGACTATTACCCAACCATAACAAAGACTGAAATAATGCCATTTGCAACAACACGGAAGGACTGAGAGATGATCATATTAAGCAAATACATCACAAAGAGGAAGTCAAATATCATATGATATCCCTTAAATGTGCAACATAAAATATGATGCAAATATTTACAAAACAGAAACTCACAGACACAGGAATCAAACATATGGTTACCAAAGAGAAACGTGGGGGGAGGGGGGATAAATTAGGAGCTTGGGATTAAGAGATACATAGTACCAAACATAAAATAAACAACTAGAATCTGCCATCGAGCAGAGAAATCTATACCCAATGTCTAGAAATAACTTATAAAGAAAAAATCTAAAAATGTATATATTTACCTACTTCTGTGTGTAACTGAGGGCGTCCCTGGTAACTCAGTATAAACAATCGCCCTGCTAATGCAGGAGACGCAGAGCCAATCCCTCGGTCGGGAAGATTCCCCAGAGAAGGAAATGGCAAGCCACACCTGTATTCGTTCCTGGAGAATCTCAGGGACAGAGGAGTCTGGTGGGCTACAGTCTATGGGAAACAAAAGAGTGGGAGACGATTTAGCGGCTGAACAACAAGAAACGTATAAACTAATCACTTGGTTGTATGCCTGAAACTAACACAACATTGCAAATCAACCACATTTCAGTATCAGTTCAGTTCAGTCTCTCAACCATGTCCGACTCTCTCTGACCCCATGGACTGCAGCACGCCAAGTTTCCCTGCCCATCACCAACTCCAAGAGCTTGCTCGAAGTCACGTCCATTGAGTTGGTGATGCCATCCAAACATCTCATCCTCTGTTCAACAGAAACAGATTTAGAAAAGAACAGGACAACAAAACACTACACCTTGCCAGGTGGCAAAGCCTGGGGCTTCCATAAGTGTTTGGATTTAAACGTCCACACAATCACACTGGTCTCGACTCCACAGTGAGATGCTTTGAAGACAAAGGAGGAGACTGTGTGAAGATCTGACCTGTGAGATAGGATGATTGATGAGGAATCCCACTGTGAATGAACTTGCAGCCACAACACATGGATGATGTTAAATAACATTGCAGAAGATGTGACACAGGTTACATCGTATATGATCCACTACATCTTGGATCTGTGAACCTGTGACTTAGTTACTCTCAAATAAGAGTCGATACATCATTGCTCACAGTTAGTTTCACCAGGTGGTAGTTCTATGCAACCCCACATCAACACACAGACACACAGAAGAACTTCTGTGAAATGGGCATTGTCAGGAAATTTCTCCACTTCTTCCACTAGACTCTGCTTCCATTTTTTCTTTCATGCTCTTACCAATATCATGTCAATCCTAATCAGCTCAACAATGTTTTATATTTTTTTCATGTTTAAAGAAGAAAAGGAAGCAAGACTGAGACGTATCATCATCAATAATGTGTCACAGTCATCAATATGAAGATAAAAGACCTTTTCCTTGAAATCATCATTTCTTCTTTCTCAAGAATTTATGATCTTGGACCCATTACTTTCTTGCCATGAATCTCCTCTGCTCTCGATGATGTTACTGAATTTCTAAACTGATCAATAAACTGATTAATGCACAAATGTGTCAGTGAAGAAAGGTGCCATGTTTGCAAATGCACAATACATGTAAATGCAAGTAGGCTGGATATTGAGTAAAGAATGCCACAGGAGGGTAACTCTAGGACACATGGTGTGAATCCTGCAAGTATCTTGGTGAAAAGAGAGAATAAATCACAGATGGTCGTTTTATATTTTAATAAAATATTGTTCAAAGCTTCCCTGGGGGCTCAGACTGTAATGAATCCACCTGCTATGACAGAGACCCGGGTTTGATCCATGAGATGGGAAAATCCCCTGGAGAAGGGAATGGCAACCCACTCCAGTATTCTTGCCTGGAGAATCCCATGGACAGAGGAGCCTGGTGGGCTATAATCCATGCAGGTCACAAAGAGTCGGACACAACTGAGTGACTAACTTTGACATGAAGTTCCCACCAGATGTCTGTGAAAGATGGGACTGGTTGGTCAGACAAGTTCAAAATACCCTTCAGTGTTTGGGGCTACAGTCCATGGGGTTGCAAAGACTGAGCACACACACACATATGCACATATCAAGACAAACACTGCAATATGACCAGTGCTGTCATTTAGAGAAAGCTTCAACTGATATACTGTCTACACATCTCATCTACTTACAGTTCTTTCCTGAAACTGAGAGATATCATTTCCCTTGGACTATAATGAAAGTGAAAGTCACCCAGTTGTGTCCGATGCTTTTCAACCCCATGGACTATAGTCCATGGGGTTCTCCAGGACAGAACACTGGAGTGGGTAGCCTTTCCCTTCTCTAGGCGATCTTTCCAACCCAGGGATCAAACCCAGGAATCCCACATGGTGGGCGGATGCTTTATTGCCTGAGCTACTAGGGAAGTCCAAGAATACTGCAATGGGTAGCCTATCCCTTCTCCAGCAGATCTTCACGACCCAGGAATTGAACTGGGGTCTCCTGTATTGCAGGCGGATTCTTTACCAGTTGAGCTATCAGGGAGGCCCCTATAGACTATAATGGCTAGCCATTAATGATGAGCAAGTAGCTGAAATCCGAGAGGTTTAAGTTGTAGGAAGACAATGCAGATGCAAGATGAAGAACTTGCGGCTATAATGCACAAAGCCCCGATGCTTACAGAATCCAGTAGGACTATGAGACCACAACACCAGGGTACACACATGAAGCCAGGACCTATTTTAGGCAGACAGAATTCCGGCGGACCTACTAGCAATGAACAATACACTTAGCATGCAGGAGATCCTCATTTTCTTACCAAAAATTCACCGATGGGAGAGGTCTGTTGAGCAGTTTCAAGGGAGAAAAACCGAAAGCTTGTTATCAGACTTCTGGAAAGACGGAGAGAGGAACTCCGAAAATTCTCTCCTCCAACAACCAAGACAACTGTGATGCTCACAAAATTATGATGTTATCAAAGACAACTATTTTAGAGCTCTGGAAATTACTTAAAGGTGTATAACAAAGGGGGCTTCAAGGTGGCTCAGCTGGGCAAGAATCCGCCTCCAGTGCAGGAGACATGGGTTCGATCCCTGGGTTGGGAAGATCCCCTGGAGAAGAGAATGGCAACCTGCTCCAATGTTTTTGCCAGGGCATCCCATGGACACTGGAACCAGGTGGGCTACAGTCTACATGGTCACAAAAGTAGACATGTGGTCACAATAGTAGACATGTGGACATGACTTAGCGACTAAACAACAGCAATGTTCAGTTCCAGGGTCCACTTCTTCCCATTTCCTTGAGACTAGTTCTTGGAACTGTGCCAGCGTTCATCCTAGCTACAGTCTAGTCATCAGGAAGCTAACTTCTCCACCTACTGGAGCTTTCAGTATCTATCACACAGCTCACAGGACATGGCTCAGAATATAGTCTATAGCGCTTCAGGAAGAACTGAAGGGTCTTGCTGCTATTTACCGACTAAACTATTACTGTTTAGACTTGCTGGATGTTACCCTTTGTCTGCATGTTCTTTTTTTTTTTTTTTTTTTTTTTTTTAGCTTTTAAGGTTTATGGTAAGAAAAAGTTTGAAATTCAAAGCATATATCAGTATATCACATTTAGTTTCTTTGGCTTCTAGGGCAATATTCATTGCTTTAGAATTCACTTCTTTGTCCTAGGTAAATCTCAGCTAACCTTTCCTTTTTTATTTATATTTCTTTTTTCTTTGTTTTCCATTTATTTTTATTAGTTGGAGGCTAATTACTTTACAATATTGTAGTGGTTTTTGCCATACATTGACATGAATCAGCCATGGATTTACTTGTGTTCCCCATCCCGATCCCCCCTCCCACCCGTCTGCATGTTCTAACTTCTCTGATTAAACGGATTCTTTGGCCAAAGTTTTTCTGCAGACCAAAGGCAGGTGGAGGACGTGAGGGGCAAGGACCATAGGGTCCCGCTCCGTTTCAGTAAGATACCTGGAGAAGGGGTTTTGTGAACCAAGAGATGCCGTGCATTGTGATTATAATACAAGGAGTTCTGTTTATATTAAGATCTCCAAAGGTCGTGATCAAGTGGACTATAAGATATTTGTAGAGAAATCTGAATGATAAAATCAAAGTGGAAAAAAAAAAAAGGAAAAAATAATTCACGTACATCAGTCTTCCTTTGAAAATCCACAATGACAATTTCTGCCTTTTCCTTTGTTCATTTCTATTTATATAAATGAATATAAATTTACACAAGTTTATAAAAATAAATTTGTATAAATTTATATTTATATACACTGTTCATTTCATTTATATTTAATGCCGTTCATTGCATGGCTGGGTTTAAGTCTGGCATTTCTCAGGTCTCTAAGTGCCCGTTGGTTCTCCTCTTGTGTCCCATGGACTTCACTGCCCTGCAGACATCTACCTCAGGTCTGTCAGATGATTCTATATCAATTATATGTCTTATATATATATACTCTCTATATAATGCAATATATCTATAATGCATTATATGTACAATAAATTATATAAAATAAATCATATACATATTAAGTTATATACAAATGATATATTACCTAATTATATTTAGCTATATTAAAGCATCAAATACATTTCATGGTTTGTAATTGCCTGTACATCAGGGAGCTCCCAACTCTTTAATAAACTCTTTTAATTTAATAGGACTATAATTCCTAGAGTTACAATGATGAAAATAGTGTGTGTGTCTGTGTGTGTGTCTGAGTATGTACTTGTGTGTGTTTCTATGTCTGTGTGTCTGTGTGTGTGTGTCTGTATGTGTGTTTGTGTGTGTCTGCATGTCTGCATGTGTGTGTGTGTGTGTGTGTGTGTGTGTGTGTCGGTGTCTGGGTATCTGTGTGTGTGAGTGTGTGTCTGTGTGTGCATGTGTGTCTATGAGTGTGTGTCTCTGTGTGTGTGTGTGTCTCTGTGTGGGTCGGTGTGTCTGTGTCTATGAGTGTGTGTGTCTGTGCGTCTGTGTTTGAATTTGTCTGTGTGCCCCATTTTTCCTGGTTCTGGACTGAAAACCACGGGGACAACTCTGCAGTTAATGGGAACAGGTCACTGCAAGACTGCACACAGACACCACACGTGCTACACTTTACAGACGTTCCTCTAATAACCTGACGAGTGAAGGGGTAACTCTTGTCGAGCACAGAAGGATTCAGAGTTTCTATAACTCACTCATAAGGCCAGCAGGAAGTGGGGGTGTGGTCAGGAGATGAGAGGTGCATGAATCGCTGAGTCAGGGTGACAGATGCTGCCATTTAATTATTGAGAAATCATTCAGTTCAGTTCAGTTCAGTTCAGTTGCTCACTCATGTCTGACTCCTTGTGACCCCATGACCTGCAGCAGGCCAGGCCTCCCTGTCCATCACCATCTCCCAGAGTCCACCCAAACCCATGTCCATTGAGTCAGTGATGCCATCCAACTATCTCATCCTCTGCCGTCACCTTCTCCTCCGGTCTTCAATCGTTCTCAGCATCAGGGTCTTTTCCAGTGGGTCAGCTCTTCGCGTCATGTGGCCAAAGCATTGGAGCTTCAGCTTCAGCGTCAGTTGTTCCAATGAACACCCAGGACTGATCTCCTTTAGGATGGACTGATTGGATCTCCTTGCAGTCCAAGTGATTTTTGAAAGTCTTCTCCAACACCACAGTTCAAAAGCATCAATTCTTTGGTGCTCAGCTTTCTTTATCGTCCAACTTCACATCCATATATGACCACTGGGAAAACCATAGCCTTGACTGGATGGACTTTTGTAGGAAAAGTAATGTCTCTGCTTTTTCATATGCTGACTAGGTTGGTCATAGCTTTCCTTCCAAGCAGTAAGCATCTTTTAATTTCATGGCTGCAATCACCATCTGCAGTGATTTTGGATCCCCGAAAAATAAAGTCAGTCACTGTTTTGACTGTTTCCCCATTTATTTGCCATGAAGTGATGGACCACATGCCATAATCTCAGTTTTCTGAATGTGGAACTTTAAGCCAACTTTTTCACTCTCCTCTTTTCATTTTCATCAAGGGTCTCTTTAGTTCTTCTTCAATGTCTGCCATAAGGGTGGTGTCATCTACATATCTGGAGTTATTGATATTTCTCCCGGCAATCTTAATTCCAGCTTGAGCTTCATCCAGCCCAGTGTCTCTCATGATGTGCCCTGCATATAAATTATAAATAAGCAGGGTGACCATATACAGCCTAGACATACTCCTTTTCCTATTTGGAACCAGTCTGTTGTCCCATGTCCAATTCTAACTGTTGCTTTCTGACCTGCATACAGGTTTCTCAAGAGGCAGGTCAGGTGATTTGGTATAACCATCTCTTTCAGAATTTTCCACAGTTTATTGTGATCCACACAGTCAAAGGCTTTGGCATAGTTAATAAAGCAGAAATAGATGTTTTTCTGGAACTCTCTTGCTTTGTTGATGATCCAGCGGATGTTGGCAATTTGATCTCTGGTTCCTCTGCCTTTTCTAAAATCAGCTTGAACATCTGGATGTTCATCATTCATGTATTGTTGAAGCCTGGTTTGGAGAATATAAAGCGTGACTTTACTAGTGTGTGAGATGAGTGCAATTGTGCAGTAGTTTGAGCATGGTTTGGCATTGCCTTTCTTTGGGATTGGAATGAAAACTGACCTTTTCCAGTCCTGTGGCCACTGATGAGCTTTCCAAATTTGCTGGCATATCGAGTGCAACACTTTCACAGCATCATCTTTCAGGACTTGAAATAGCGCAACTGGAATTCCATCACCTCCACTAGCTTTGCTCATAGTTATGGTTCCTAAGACCCACTTGACTTCACATTCCAGGATGTCTGGCTCTAGGTGAGTGATCACACCATCGGGATTATCTGGGTCGTGAAGGTCTTTTTTGTACAGTTCTTCTGTGTATTCTTGCCACCTCTTCTTAATATCTTCTGCTTCTGTTAGGTCCCTACCATTTCTGTCCTTTATTGATCCCATCTTCGCATGAAATATTCCCTTGGTGTCTCTAATTTTCTTGAAGAGATCTCTAGTTTTTCACATTCTATTGTTTTCCTCTATTTCTTTGCATTGATCGCTGAGGAAGACTGTCTTACCTCTCCTTGCTATTCTTTGGAACTCTGCATTCAAATGGAGATATCTTTCCTTTTCTCCTTTGCTTTTCACTTCCCTTATTTTCACAGCTACTTGCAAGGCCTCCTCAGACAGCCATTTTTGTTTTTTTGCATTTCTTTTTCTTGGGGATGGTCTTGATCCCTGTCTCCTGTACAATGTCACGAACCTCCATCCATAGTTCATCAGGCCCTCTGTCTATCAGATCTAGTCCCTTAAATCTATTTCTCACTTCCACTGGTTAGTCATAAGGGATTTGATTTAGGTCATACCTGAATGGTCTAGTGGTTTTTTCCATTCTCTTCAATTTCAGTCTGAATTTGGCAATAAGGAGTTCATGATCTGAGCCACAGTCAGCTTCCAGTCTTGTTTTTGCTGACTGTATAGAACTTCTCCATCTTTGGCTGCAAAGAATATAATCAACATGGCAGGGAGGTCCCAACTCTTTAATAAACTCTTTTGACTTAATAGGACTATAATTGCTAGAGTTACAATGATGAAAATAGTGTGTATGTCTGTGTATGTGTCTGGGTCTGTGTGTGCATTTGTGTGTTTCTGTGTGTGTGTGTCTATGTGTGTCTGGGTTGTTGTGTGTCTATGAGTGTGTGTGAGTGTGTGTGTGTGTGTGTGTGTGTGTGTGTGTGTTTGAATGTGTCTCTGTGCCCCATTTTTCTTGGTTTTGGACTGAAAACCACAGGGGCAACTCTGTAGCTAATGGGAACAAGTCACTGCAAGACTGCACACAGACATCGCACGTGCTACACTTTACAGACATTTCTCTAATAACCTGATGAGTGAAGGGTTGACTTTTCTCGAGCACAGAAGGATTCAGAGTTTCTATAACTCACTCATAAGGTCAGCAGAAAGTGGGGGTGTGGTCAGGAGATGGGAGGTGCATGAATTGCTGAGTCAGGGTGACAGCTGCTGCCATTTAATCCCTGAGAAATAATTACCAGGCAGTAAACATCTCACCATCTTTCCGAACACACTAGATCCTTTGGAGACTGCGTGTCTGGAAAGGGGCAGCCATTTCTTCCATTAATATGTGCAGAGAAACAATTACTTTTTAAACTACATCATGTATATTAATTAGTTGAAACAAAATTTTTTCTTAAAAATTAAATACATTCTAAAATGTATTTAAGGATTTACTTATGGGATGGTGGGCCCACATTTCCTGTCTCTGTAATTCTTCTTCACAAAGAATGAGAACATAACTTGTAGGAGGACAAATTTTTATACTACACATGTGAATTATACCAGATGAATTTAATAACCATGCCATTTCATAAATATACCATAAATATAAATGTAAGTATCGCTTGCTTATTTATTTATAAATATATCAGTTCAGTTCAGTGACTGAGCCCTGTCCAAATCTGTGATGCCATTGACTGCAGCATACCAGGCTTTATGGTCCATCACTAATTCCCAGAGCTTGCTCAAAGTCATGACCATTGAGTCAGTGATGCGACCCAACTACCTGATCCTCTGTTGTCCCCTTCTCCTCCTGCCTTCAATCTTTCCCAGCATCAGAGTGTTTTCCAATGAGTTGGGTCTTTGAATCAGGTGGCCAAAGGATTGGAGCTTCAGCTTCAGCATCAGTCCTTCTGATGAATATTCAGGACTGATTTCCTTTACTATGGACTGGTTGGATATCCTTGCAGTCCAAGGAACTCTCAAGAGTCTTCTCCAACACCACAGTTCAAAAGCATCAATTCATGGTCACACATCCATGTGTGACCACTGGAAAAGTCATAGCTGTGACTAGACAGACCTTTGTTGGCAAACTAATGTCTCTGCTTTTTAATATGTTGACTAGGTTTGTCATAGTGTTTCTTCCAAGGATTAGTTTCCATAAAATTTGCAATATAGTTATCAATCACATATCATTATAAATGGATTCAGGCTTGTTTGTGTGTTATCAATGTATAAGGTAATAACAGTGTATAACTGTGGATATATATTTACTGTTTAATTAATCATTTATGAGTTTCATATAATAAAATATGCTCAAATACAGATAAGTTTACATGGCTTCAGTTCAGTTCAGTCACTCAGTTGTGTCCGACTCTTTGTGACTCCATGAATGGCAGCACGCCAGGCCTTCTTGTCCATGGTTTACATAATTTATAAATAAAAAATATTGGAAGCCCCTGGTGACCTCATGGTACAGAACCCACCTGCCAATGCAGGGGACACGGGTTTGATCGCTGCTCCAGGAAGATTCCACCTGCCACGGCGCAACAAAGCTCTTGCAGCACAACTACTGAGCCCATGCGCTGCAACTGCTGAAGCCCGTCCTCAGGGGCCCGTCCTCCAAACCCAGAGGAGCCCCTGCAATGAAAGGGCTTGCACCACGGCTAGAGAGTAATCTCTGCTCACTGCAAGTACAGAAAGACTGCGTGCTCAACCAAGACCCAGTGCAGCCAAACACAAATAAATACACAAAATGCTTATGTACTTCTCATTCACGTGTTACTTAGCTGATCAATATGATAAATGTGGCTGTAGGTAACACTACATAAATGGATTACGGCTAATAGCGTATCCTTATACTGTATAGGAGAACTTCCCTGGTGGCTCAGATGGTAAAGCGTCTGCCTACAATGAGGGAGACCCGGGTTCAGTCCTTGGGTCAGGAAGATCTCCTGGAGAACGAAATGGCACCCCACTCCAGTGTTCTTGCCTGGAAAATCCCATGGACGTAGAAGCCTGTTAGGCTACAGTCCATGGGGTCACGAAGAGTCGGACACGACTGAGCGACCTCACTCGTACTGTACAGAGACATGGAGCTATTTCTTCTGAGTCTTCTAAAGGAAGCAGAGCGATGCTGACCATCCATTTTTTGTCACTACAGGAGCAGGTGGGCTACCAGATAACGGGACCCTGGGACAACCAAGGTTCTAGAACCTTCTGGGGTGAGCCAGAAGCAGTGAGAGGAGCAACAAAGGAACTACAATGAATATCTCGTATCAAATCTATAATGGAACAGAATCTGAAAAACACCGCTGCTGCTGCTGCTAAGTCACTTCAGTCGCGTCCAACTCTGTGCGACCCCATGGACTGCAGCCCACCAGGCTCCCCTGTCCCCGGGATTCTCCAGGCAAGAACACTGGAGTGGGTTGCCATTTCCTTCTCCAATGCATGAAAGTGAAAAGTGAAAGTGAAGTTGCTCAGTCGTGTCCGACTCTTCGTGACTGTGGACTGTAGCCTACCAGGCGCCTCTGTTCATAGGATTTTCCAGGCAAGAGTACAGAAGTGGGCTGTCATTTCCTTCTCTGTGGAAAACACTAGATATGAATATATGTATAGCTGAATCACTGCTGCACATTACAAACTAACTCAACACTATAAATCAAGGATATTTCACTGTTCTGAGAAGAGGTAAGGGAGGCAGGAGGGAATCAAATCACAGTAAACTCCAATACAAAGAAAAGAACTGCAGGGCTTGGCTCCCAGAAGGGTGTGCCTCAGCCCGCTGCCATTCCCAGGATCCCACCAGCCACGTGGTGACCTGTCCTCAGGAGAACGACACAGTAACCTGAGGTCAGTGGGCCAGGGTGGGGGTACAGAAATGGAGCCCAGAAGCCCTTCTGCTACTTTCTGTCTCAGATGAAACACCACTCCCCTGCCGTGCCTTATCAGAAGTGAATATTCTTGAGACACAAGTCCACCATTGCCAGGAAGTTTAGCAACACGGCTGGCACCATGGCCAAGGTACCTTTCGTTCAGAATGCAGGTAAATATGCTTCACCGTGTCACTTCCTGCTTCAACATTTTTAGCAGGCTCCAGGGAGTAAAGAACCAAATCTTACATGATTCTTGACTTGAAATTCAACAATACTGACGCAGGGACTGCCTTGGGGGTCCAGCAGTTAAGACTCCACCTTTCAAAACGCTGAATGTTGGATTCCACCCATCCTCGGAGAACGAAGATCATGCATGCCCTGGAGCAATTAAGAGTTGACACAGCCAAAAAAAAACAAAAACAAAATACTGATGCCAACCTAACTTTCAGGCCAAACACCCACAATTCTATTAAAGACACACTGTTCATCTGTCTGTATTTAATCCAAATAGTTTCTTCTCTTTTTTTTTTTTTTTTCTACTTTTTCAATCTTGGTAATGTATTCATCTTTGTGTTCTTTATCTATCTACTTTATATTTTATAATTTTCTACATTGTTTCATAAATAGACTACACACGCCTTGACATGAGTTATGGTACTAAATAATTCTTTACTTTTTCTAATTATTTTATTTATTTTAATTGAAGACTAATTACTTTACAATATTGTGGTGGTTTTTGCCATACATCAACACGAATCAGCCATGGGTGTGCATGGGTCCCCCCGCTCCCATCCTGAACACCCCCACCCCCACCTCTCTCCCATTCCCATCCCTCTGAGTTGTCCCAGAGCACCAGCTTTGGTGCACTGAATTTGCACTAGTCACCTATTTTACATATGGTGTAAAGAATTCTTAACCTAAAAATATCTCAGACTACATGTTGCAAGGCACCTACATTATTTTGTACGAGGAAAACAAGAACACTTGAGGTCTTTAATTGGGACAGAATCATCTGTCCTCTCAGCCACCATCCACCACACTGCTGTGGGCACCTGATTAATTACCAGGGACACCAGTTCTCAATGCCCTTCTCTGAACCTATGCCTTATCTGAACACCATTGTCAATCTCTCAACTCCCCTGGTCTGAAAGTGGAAATCCTTAAATGCGTGTTGAAACTAGGCAATAGAAACCATTTCAAGGTCTGCTCCATGTCAAGTACAAACTATTTTAGGGGGAAAAAAAAACAAAAAGGATTTCATTTAGGGGCCTATGTAGGTTCGTATACCCCAAGGTATTTTGCTGGTAAGGTCTATGAGAACATGTGTACCTTGCACTCTTTGTATCTCTAGGCTCTCGGTTTTTAGAATCCAATGAAAATGAAATCAAGAACTGAGTAAACACAGGAGGCAGAAAGTCACAGGAGAAATGCAGCCAAAAAGAACAGCACTTGCTAAATGACCACGAAGCTATCCTTACTGAAGTAGATTTTACTGTGTGGACAGACCCAAATTCACGTCTTAATGATACAACCTTCTTTCATTTTCACATAAGGCTAACGGGAAGAGACATTACTCCAAGTTTTTGCAATATAAACAGACTTCATATTGAATGAAAAAGCAAGGTTCATACAGTTGCTATTAAATATAATCATGAGATACAATAAAAAGAGTGACCAGGGAAACAGAACACTAAAGTAAGTGTGAAGAATTTTAAGTGAAACGTTTGCAGTTTAAATAATGACTTAGTCAGAGTCGGGAAATAGGAGCCATTGCAAAATTTTTATCTTTAGAAATTATTTTCAAGGATCTTTTCCAGCTAACAATATATAAAATCCTGGAAAAGAGGAATCTATGGCAAGTATATTCTCAATCTATGGATTGGGTTTAATCAGTGTGGATCAATGAACTCTTAAACTTCACAGGGAGTAAAGGAGCAGGACTCATTAGAAAGGACCCTGATGCTGGGAAAGTTGAAGGCAGGAGAATGGAATGACAGAGGAGGAGATGGTAGGATGGAATCACCGACTCAATGGACCTGCGTTTGAGCAAGCTCTGGGAGTTGGTGATGGACAGGGAAGCCTGGACTCCCTGTAGTCCATGGGGTCACAAAGAGTTGGACATGAATTAGCAATGGAACAACAAGGATCAGGAAGGTATGGTCAAGGGGTAAATGCCATTGTGATTGCAATAAGAAATGAGTAAATACACATATCTACCTGCTCACACACTTACCCTGTCTGTGTGTTACATGAGTGAGATAAGAACACTTAAAAGCTATGCCCTAAGTGAGTGACAAGTATACGTGCAATTTTAATAATAGTCACCATACTGTTCATTACATCTTTCAATAAATCACAGGAGTTCTTCAGGTAATTATAACTAAACAAAAACAGCTTGTAGCTCAGTTGGGAAAGAATCTGCCTGCAATGCAGGAGACCCAGGTTCAAGTCCTGGGTCAGGAAGATCCAAGGAGAAGGGAATGGAAACCCACTCTAGTATTCTTGTCTGGGAAATCCCAGGGACAGAGGAGCCTGGTGGGTTACAGTCCACGGGGTCACAGTAGTTGGACACTACCGAGTGGCTAAACAACAACAACAACTTATTTAAGTTAATAAAGCTTTATGTTTGAAACTGATTATCTGATTATGTTCAAGACTCTGCAAGTCTCAAGCATTTATTCAATGATTACTTGTTTTTGGTTCAAAATGTAGCAGACATATTGTCTTGCTGGTTTAGACAGCTCTATGGGAAAATCAGGAGAAAAAATAATACTGTAATCTAGTATAAACGGGTGAGCAATCCTATACTCACAAGTTTGTGAACCATGAATACTTTATGCTTTTGACACAAACGTGCTGAAGGTTAGACATATGAGCTTCATGTTCTAATTGTCTTTAAATTAAATGCTGTCTCAAACACAAAGAATGGTGTGGGAGGGGTGGGGACACAACAAAAGAAACCCTGAACCAGGAAGAGATAGGAATATACACCCAATTTAATTTTGCATAAAAGTACAAAGGAAATTCAGTGGAAAAAATGAAATTTATGGAGTAAAGTTGCTGGAAAAGTGGGATATACACATGCCAAAAACAAATAGTTCAATGCATTCATTGCTCTATGTTTTAGAAATAACAGAGAAATTCATAGACCTATATGTAAGACCTAAAACAAGAAAGGTCTTCCCTTCTGGCTCAGCTGGTAAAGAAGCCATTGGCTTCAATGTGGGAGACCTGGATTTAATTCCTGGGTTGGGAAGATTCCTTGGAGAAGGAAAAGGCTATCCACTCCAGTATTCTGGGCTGGAGAATTCCAAGGACTGTATAGTCCAGTGGGGTCGCAAAGAGTCGGACACGACCAAGCGACTTTCACTTTCAAAGCAAGGAAGACTCAAGAGGTAAAACATGGGTGGAAACTCTGTGACTTAAGACCAAGAGGTTACTGACTAGAAAATACACCAAGTCAGATTCATTCACACGGGACACTGTGTTAGTAAGCAGGCCTAGATCAACACGAAAATGTTTACAAACTTGAGGAACACTCTTAAGAAAGTACAAAAGAAGCCTGGGGCTGAGGAAAAATATTTGCCCTTCTATCTCGAAAAGGACTTGTTCCCAGAATACATAAACAACCTCAAACCTTCATAATAAGGAAACAAATAATTTATTTCATAATGACCAGATGATTTAAAGAGACACTTGGCAAAGAAAGTAGACAAGTGGGAAGCAGAGACCTAAAAAGTTGTCCCATGGCGTTATTCCCTCAGGAAATGAAAGTTAGGATGGTAACTAGATACACTCACACACTTATTTTAATGTTTAAAATGAAAACAACTGAATGGTGCTGTTCATTTGTGTGATCTGAAATGATCACACTGAATCCTGGCAAGGGTCTGAAACAATGGAAACTCTCAATGACTATTGGCAGTACTCTAAAATCGGAACATATTGAGATCCAGTAGTTCCTCCCCTAAGTGTCTACCAAGGAGATAAGATGGCCCATTTTCTTATAAAGACTTGTCTATGAACCTGTATCTATCAACATGTGAATAGGTAAAATGGGATATATCCATACTTCCTTGGTTTGGAAGTATGTAATAGAGTAAATAACCCCCCTGCCTGCCAGTTCAGGAGACACCATTTCCATCCTTGGATTGGGAAGACAACCTGGAGGAGAAAATGGCACCCACTCCAGTATTCTTTCCTGGGAAATCCCCCCCAGAGGAACCTGTCAATGGATAAGGGCTACAGTCCATGGGGCATCAAAAAAAGCTGGACACACTTAGCAGTTGAGCCCACACACACCACTGTGCCCAAGCAAGATAATACTTTACCAACTGAGGTATCAGGGAAGACCAAAAGGTTGATCTTCCCAAGCCGGGGATTGAACCCAGGCCTCCTGGATTGCAGGCAGATTCTTTACCACCTGAGCCACAAGGGAAGAATAGGAATACTGGAGCAGGTAGCCTATCCCTTCTCCAGGGGAACTTCCAGACCCAGGAATCAAGTCACGGTCTCCTGCATTGCAGGTGGATCCTTTACCAACTGAGCTATCAGGGAAATCTCAAGATAATACAATGCAGGGGTCAACAGGAATGGAGTCTACAAAAAATATAGACAATTATTAAAATAAATATGCTAAGTGAAAGAAGCTAGAAACACACACGCAGTTTCCATTTTTGGAAAATTCTAAAGAATGTCAACTGATTTACTGGGCCAGAAAACTGAAGAGTGGGCTCCCAGAACCAAGTGAGAGGTGACTGAGAAGGGGTAGAAGGAAGGATGAGCAAGGAGCCCGAGCATAGTTCTGATCATGACAGATAAGCTCACCATGCTGATTGAGGAAAGGTCTTCACTGCTCAGTTCATCCAGAGCTTACCAACCGTGTACCTCAAATATGCGAACTTTTGTTGAATCTCAACTGAATGAGTTTTAAAAACTCACAAGTGCTCGGTCCTGGTGCACTGGGAGGACCCAGAGGAGTCGGGTGGAGAGGGAGGTGGGAGGGGGGATCGGGATGGGGAATACATGTAACTCTATGGTTGATTCATGTCAATGTATGACAAAACCCACTGAAATGTTGTGAAGTAATTAGCCTCCAACTAATAAAATAAAATTAAAAAAAGAAAAACTCACTTTTCACTTCAGCTATAGAGTTCAGTTCAGTTCGGTCACTCAGCCATGTCTGACTCTTTACAATCCCATGGACTGCAGCACACCAGGCTTTCCTGTCCATCACCAACTTCTGGAGTTTGCTCGGTTCAGTTACAGAGGTTCAGTTCAACTTCTATACTTTTATATCTCTACTCACTAACCACCCATTTTTATTATTATTATTATTATTGAGAAGATCATCACAGAGCTGGTGTCCTGAGAGCAAACTGCCTGAGTATAATTGACAAAGTAGTTGCCCATGATTTCTTTCATCTGGGCTCCCTGAATCTTGAAAAGTTCAGGAAGAAGGTTGAAAGAACACACATCTTAGTACCAAGAGCTAAAATTAAGTCCCACTGTAGTGAGACTAGGTTACATCCACAGGACAAAACGAAATTGTAGAGATGAACTTGTGAGGAATCCTTGACTAGGGTAGGAAATAAGAACTTTCTCCTGTTGAAAATAATTCGTTAAACTTACATATAACAATCTACTAAACAAAGCCATAGTGTATATACACACACACACACACACATGATGGAATACTACACACGCTGAAGTTTTGCCATCTGTAGCAACTTGGGTGGACGTTGAGGGTATAGGCTAAGTGAAAGAATTTCGACAGAGAAAAACAAATGCTGTATGAAATCACTTGTATGTTAAATCTAAAAAATAAATCCAACAGGTCAATGTTATAAAAAAAAGCAGCAAACCAACAGATACACACAACCCACTAGTGGTTACTAGTGTGGATAGCAAAGGGGGTTGGGGTAAGATAAGAGGAGCGGAGCAAGAGGTATTAGCTATTATGTATAAAATAAACAGTGCACAAAATTATATTGTACAACACAGGGAATAAGGCCAATATTCTTATAATGATAAGTGGGTACATAAAAATTATGAATCACTACATGATATGTCTATAACTGTATAATACCATTAAAAATGGAAAAGACCGTTCTAAATTTCATATATGTGCATTAGTATACTGTATTGGTGTTTATCTTTCTGGTTTACTCCATTCTGTATAATGGGCTCCAGTTTCATCCACCTCATTAGAACTGATTCAAATATATTCTTTTTAATGGCTGAGTAATATTCCATGGTGTATGTGTACCACAGCTTTCTTATCCGTTCGTCTGCTGATGGGCATCTAGGTTGCTTCCATGTCCTGGCTATTATAAACAGGGCTGCGATGAACACTGGGGTGCACGTGTCTCTTTCAGATCTGGTTTCCTCGGTGTGTGTGCCCAGGAGTGCCCAGGAGCCCATTATACAGAGTGAAGTAAGCCAGAGGGATAAACACCAATACAGTATACTAACGCGTATATATGGAAATTAGAAAGATTGTAACGATAACCCTATATGCAAGACAGAAAAAGAGACAGAGATGTATAGAACAGACTTTTGGACTCTATGGGAGAAGGCGAGGGTGGGATGATCTGAGAGAACAGCATCGAAACATGTATATTATCAAGTGTGAAACAGATCGCCAGTCCAGGTTGGATGCATGAGACAAGTGCTCAGGGCTGGTGCACTGGGAAGACCCAGAGGGATGGGGTGGGGAGGGAGGTGGGAGGGGGATCAGGATGGGGAACACATGTACACCCATGGCTGATTCATGTCAGTGTATGGCAAAAAGCACTACAATATTGTAAAGTAATTAGCCTCCAACTAATAAAAATAAATGGAAAAAAATATAAAATAAAATGAAATAAAAAAAAGGAAAAGATGCTGATGCTGGAAAAGATTGAAGGCAGGAGAAGAAGTGGATGACTGAGAATGAGATGGCTGGATGGCATCACCAACTCGATGGACATGACTTTGGGCAAGTTTTGGGCATTGGTGATGGACAGCGAAGCCTGGCATGCTGCAGTCCATGAGATTGTAAAGAATCGGACACAATTGAGTGACTGCATTGACTCACTGTACATCAACTAATACTTCAATTTCAAATAAAAAATATAGACTCCTCTGAGAAATGCCCTCATAATGGGTTCCTGGGACACGTGCCACAGATCAGTCTCCTTACACCAGACAGGGCCTTCCCTCATGGCCCAGTTGATAGAGAATCTGCCTGCAATAAAAGAGACTGCCTGCATGCAGGTGACTCAGGTTCAATCCCAGGTCAGGAGGATCCCTTGGAGAGGTAAATGGCAACTCAGTCCAATAGCCTTGCGTGGCAGATCCCATGGACAGAGGTGTCTGGCGAGTCACAGTCCATGGGGACCAGAGTCAAACACAATTGAGTGACTAAACCACACCAGACGGTACCACCTTTAGTTCTGAAAAAAAAGCTTAAACTGACTGCTTCAATGCTAAGGAAGAACACAGAATTTGGGGTTATCTGTCTAGGACTGTTTGTCCCATTTTGGAATCTGAGGATACAAAGCAATATACATATCACTGTGCTTGAAATATTTCATACGTGCTGTGATTTCTCATCTAGTCTGAAGGCCAAATGTCCAAATTTACTTATGCCTCTCTTAAAATTAATACATTTATTAAAAACCACAGATTGTGAAAAAAGCTCAGCTGCCAACCAGGATATCAGATTACATCAATGCAACCAAGGTTTTATAAATATTCACTATTTGGTCATTACGTATTGTGCCAAGAGATGTGTCCTATAAACAGCGGAAACAATTCACAACCACTTCAAAACTGGGAAACCGTCAGATTCTGTAGAGGAAGAATCAACAGACTCACAAGATGAAGGCTGTGTTCCTGACTCTTCTCCTTGGTCTGGTTTGTGCTGTCAAAGAAGCCTCAGCTCAGCCAGAAGCCTCAGAGGTACCCAAATTCTGCTGATCTGGAAGAAGGTGTTGGTTCTGTGAGTGTGACAGAGAAAGACAGTCTTGTTAACATGGATGACCAGCTTGTGTATGTATGTATATGTGTATAAATACACACATACTGTGATACACATATCTACGTGAGCATAATACACCACTCTATCTTCCTGATCTTTGAATGTTTTTTTTCCATCTGATTTGTCTGTATGTAAGAAAAATAAAAGCTAATATGGTATCATTTAGGGAGTTATGAATTGTCATGGTTTTAATGGTATTGTTTTAGCTGTTTCAAGAAACTCTGAATTCTATTCCTTCTGCTTGAATGTGAATCATTATTTCATTTCACACTAATCTGTAAGGTAGGAGGTAGAACACTACTTTGCTTAATAAGATTGACTTTACTTCTCTTCTGAGGTAAACGCAAATGCAAAGATTGTGCTGGGTGTTGGTGGAAAACATGTAGCCAGATTGACTGATGTTTATGGAGACCTTCCTTGTTAGGTTACAGGAAACTGGTACACCATTTACATGGCTGCGGATAACAAGGAGAAGATTGAGGAAGGAGGCCCACTGCGGACATACTTCCGTCGATTTGAATGCATTGACAACTGTGAAAAACTGTCCATTAGTTTTATTCTCACGTAAGCACAATCTGCCCCAACTAAAAACAGGAAGACTGTTGAATTTTTTCATGGGGTTCGGTCTCCAACGTGCAGTGAATGTTGGGGGTGATGCAAGTGAAGATGAGTGTGCGAACCCTGTTCATGGAAGGGTGACCTCCAGCGTTGGGGAATGGATAGTAACGAAGGCCTGTCTTGTGTGTTTGTTTTTCAGGAATTATGATAGTTGCACCTTAATCACAGTAGTGGCGCAGAGAGGAGAAGGAAATGTTTACCATGTAGATTGTGAGTAGGCAAGCTTTGTCAATGTGTGTGTCTCCTCAAGTTTGAATCACTAAGTCATGTCTGATTCTGTGTGACCCCATGGACTGAAACACGCCAGGCTTCCCTGTCCTCCACTGTGTCCTGGAGTTTGGTCAGACTCATGTCCATTGAGTGATGTCATCCAACCATCTCGTCCTCTGTCACCCCCTTCTCCTCCTGTTCTTAATCTTTCCTTCATCAGGGTCTTTTCAAATGAGTCAGCTCATCCCATCAGGTGCACAAAGTATTGGAGCTTCAGCTTCAGAATCAGTCCTTCCAGTGAACATTCAGGGTTGTTTTCCTAGAGGATTGACTAGCGTGATCTCCTTGCAGTCCAAGAGACTCGAGGAGTGGGTAGTGATTTCCTTTTCTAAGGAATCCTGCCAAGCCAAGGACAAAAGCCAGGCCTCTTGCATTTCATGCAGATTCTTAAGCATCTGAGCCACCAGGAAACCCAAAATCACGGGCCCTGTTCAGATCGATGGTCTTGGCCCCATCTAAGACAACTAGATGTCTGGACTTGTGTATATTTTCTCTATTCATTACAAATGCCAGCTTGAGAAAGACATTAAACTTTCCAGGCATTAATTCTGCACCAGAAAACTAGTGTAAGGTCCAATTTGGAAGGTGTCATTGATGGATTCTGAGAAATGCCCCAGAACAAAGATTCCCCATGTTCCTCTGACATGGGGAAGAGTATACAGCTACCTAAGATTGCAACAATCCATTAAATATTTTTTATTTGACATGCATGTGTCTGTGCTCAGATGCTCAGTCTTGACTCACTCTTAACGACCCCATGGACTATAGGCTACAGGTTCTTCTGTTCATGGGATATTCCCGGCAAGAATACTGGAGGGGCGGTTGCCATTTCCTCCTCCAGGGATATTCCTGACCTGGGGATCAAAGGGACATCTCAGGTATCTCCAGCACTGACAGGCAGATTCTTTACAGCAGAGCCTCCAGGGAAGCCACTTATTTAAGCTTACAAGATCAAAATTGCTTTAACTAAAGAGATTCTTTAAATATTAAAAGTTTTTACTGGCCTGATTAAGAAGTGGAACCTAATTAAATTAAATGCCACAGAAAAGTATGGGGATGAAGTTAACAGAAAAATTTCAAAATAATTTTATGTAATTTGAAAACAAAAGGGGACTAGCACATATTTCTACCTCTATTGTTTGCAATACTGGAAAGAATTTCCATATACCAATGCTGTAACATTGAGTGATTAAATGTCTACATACTTGATTTTTCAAACAGAACATGTGCAATGGAGCATTCTAATTTGATCTGTTGCATGTTTTTTAATTTCCAATGTGGACATGCAGCCACAGGGACTAAATAAGAATCACTTCAGAGAATATATCTCCAGCATTTGGCAATTGCCTCATTTCTAGCTCTTTTATCACCCTCTCTACTAGGAAATAAATTTAGTTTACCTATTAATATTTATTTTAACATGATTTACTTAAATTTAGAGAATATCTTTGTAATCAGGACTGTACTTGTATATTCGGTCACAAAATTCCTGAAAAGTTAATAGTCATCTTTAACGGTAAATTCTTATAAGCTGTATGAGATGGTCAGGTCCACAACCTACTATAGTTGCAATAAGCAATTTCACTATTGTTCATAGACTGTTCAGTCTAGGAGACTGAAAGCTTTTACTATCATCAGAAGAGAGTCATGTGGAGAAAGCTTTCCTAGTTCACTAGCTGTCTTAACTGTTTCTTACAACACACCCACTATAAATGTCATTTCGACAAAGGTCACCATCAGAGGTATGGGAAGAATAAGGGATGTCCAAATGAAAAGGAAAGTAGTTAATTGTATTGAGACTTGAACTTATGTTTTTCTGTCACAGACATGGGTAAAAATTCTGTGCAACTGATCCCTGTATCACAAACCATGTTGGTATTCTATGCTCAAAACTTTGATGGAGAGAAGACCACAAAAGTGACTTACGCCGTCGGTATGTACTGCAGCTCATTCTATGCAAACTAGTCATGTTAATATTATCAGTATTTTTGTATTGAGAACAGAAGACATTACACATTGTACATTTTATTAAGCACACTGCACCAGACATGTATTCACAAGGGAGAACTCAGACTTCATGTGACATGAGTCAGAGCTGCCCAAAGGTTGTCTAACAGGAACCTGAACAAATGTATCCACTGGCTATCTTATTATGTGGCTTTTTTAAAAATTAGATACACTCATCCTGGAGGTGCAAAAAAATATTCCAGGATGCGCCATGGGTTTCTTGTTGAATATCATATGTTGGAGCTGCCAGATTCTGACACCAAAGTGAACCAAGGTTTCAAATTGAAATTAGCAGACTCACAGTGCCCGATCGTGAGTGCATTCATCTCCATCACAAATTCTTTACTCCTTGTCACAATTGTTAAGATAAATCCTGACACCTGAACTAATGCTCTGGAAAAAACACTGCATCATACTGAATCCTTCAGAGGCATGTGGTCAGGCATGTGAATCTTGGGCCACGCGGCCAAGCCCACAGGGAAACTGTCTGGCGCCTTTATCCTTTCTGACATTAAATCCACGTTGGGACCGGGTAGGGGGAGTGTCTGGTGTCTGAGGATGACAAAGCCCGAGTTTCCCCCCTCATTACCATGTGTGATGAGATTAGTGCTGGGTGAATGCTCAAATCATTTCTCAGTCATTTTGTGAATATTGTGGCTCAGTCGCTAAGTTCTGCCTGGCTCTGTGACCTCATGGACTGCAGCACGCCAGGCTCCTCTTTCTTCTACGCTGTCCCAGAGTTTGTTCAAACTTATTGTCATCGAGTCAGTACTGCTTACTAACCACTCTGTTGACTGGAGATCATGAAAACCCCAGGGATGCAATTCTAAGAAATAGACAAAGTGGACAGGAAGGGTTGGAGTTGAGAGGCATGCTGAGTTTCTAACTCCACCTTCTCGGATGTTCCACTAGAGACAGCATTGACTCAGAGCTGCTGAAGCTCACAGGTGAATAGTCTGCAGTTCTCTCTTTAGTTGTGAGAACTGGAACGTGACAACATGGAAACTATGTGGAGTCTACCCCCCTTGGACCCATCTGAAGTCCTGTATGCACACATGGGCACCTCTGTAGAAAATGCCCTGGTGAGCAGGGTTTAGGTGATGGAGGAGGGAAGTGATCATGCTGAGACTTACTGGACACTACAGATACGAGCCAGGGGACACTCGGTAACCAATGAAGGATTCTAACGCACACCTCTTCTGCCCTATTTGCTATGAAATCCAGGCAAAGGAGACAGTTTGAGTCAAGAGGATATTCAGAAGTATGAGGAAGTGAACAACGAAAGGGGTATTCCAAATGAAAATACAGAAGATGGCGCCCAAACAGGTAAAGAAAGGCCCTGAGGACAGTGGGTATCAGAAATGAAAACACATCACGAGGATACTTGATTCAAATTTCCTGCTCCCTCAGTCATCTTTCATGCAGGTTGTTATGAAATAATTATTTGAAGTAGAGGCATATCATTGATCATTTTTGCCCCTTATTCATTCTCTTCCACAGACAACTGTCCTAAATAAGAACTGAGAACCTCCGTGGGTGAGTAGAAACACAATACCTAACAACACTGAGTCTTCTTTAGTAGGTTAAGACTTTTTTTCTGGGGGCATACTGCTTTAAGAATGGGCTATATACACAATTGGCTATTACTCAACCATGATAAAGACTGAAGTAATGCCATCTGCAGCAACGTGGATGGACCCAGAGATAATCGATAAGAAACAAAGAGAAAGGCACATATCATATGATATCCCTTACACAGGGAATGCTAAATACGACACAAATGAACTATTTACAAAACAGAAACAGACTCAAGACACAGAAGACAAAATATGGTTACCAAAGTGATAATTGGGGGGAGGGATAAATTGGGAGTTTGGGTTTAAGAGATACATACTGCTAAACATAAAATAAACAACTAGAATCTGCTGTGGAGCACAGAAATCTATATGAATGACTTGTAATAATCTGCAAAGAGAATAATCTAAAAAGGTACATATTTACCTACATATGTGTACAAAATACCCTGATGCTTGGAGGGATTGGGGGCAGGAGGAGAAGGGGTCAAAGGAGGATGAGATGGTTGGACGGCGTCACTGACTCAATGGACATGAGTCTGAGTAAATTCCGGGAGCTGGTGCTGGCAGGAAGGCCTGGTGTGCTGCGATTCATGGGATCGCAAAGAGTCAGACACGACTGAGAGACTCAACTGACTAACAGGGATTCCTTGTTAGCTCAGAATAAAGAATCTGCCTGCTGATGCAGGAGACGTGGGTTCTGCAATAGGTAATGACTAGCCACTGCAGCATTCTTGCCTAGAAAATGCCAAAGGCAGAGGAATCTGGTAACTAACCATAGGGACAAAAGAGGAGGACATGATTTGGCCACTAAACAAAAACAACAAATGTATGCATAAATCAATTTGCTGTGCATCTGAAACTATCACAACATTCCCCATCAACTTCATTTCAATAAAACTTTATTTAAAAAAATAGGATCCCAAAACCACCCACCTTGCCAAGTGGCAACGGCTAGGGCTTCCAATAGTTCGGATTTAAGTATCTAAACACTCACACTAGTCTAGAGTGACATGCTTGGCAGATAAAGGAGATTGTGTGAAGCCCTGAGCTGTGAAGCATGGTGAACTCTGGGGAATCCCAGTATGAATGAATGATCTCGCAGCCGCATCTTTATGAGCGTAAGGAAGATTTATAGAAGATGCAAGCAGCATAGGAGACCCAGTACATAGTTTCCTACATCATGGACATGGTCATTTGTAACTTAGTGACTTGCATCATAAGACCCGATACCACGTTGCTCACAGCTAGTTTCAGCTCACTTCGGCTGCTCAGTCGTGTCCACCTCTTTGCGACCCCATGGACTACAGCACACCAGGCCTCCCTGTCCATCACCAACTCCCGGAGTTTACTCAAACTCATCTCTATCGAGTGGGTGATGCCATCCAACCATGTCATCCTCTGTCATCCCCTTCTCCTCCCACCTTCAATCTTTATCCAGCATCAGGGTCTTTTCCAGTGAGTCAGTTCTTCCCATCAAGTGGCCAAAGTATTGAAGTTTCAGCTTCAGCATCAATCTGTCCAATGAATTTTCAAGACTAATGTCCAACAGGAAGGACTATTTGGATCTCCTTGCAGTCTAAGGGATTCTTAAGACTCTTCTTCAATACCACAGTTGAAAAGCTTCCATACTTTGGCGCTCAAACCTCTTTATATTCCAACTCTCACACACATACATGACTAGTGGAAAAACCATAGCTTTAAGAGACGGACACCAGGTAGTAATTCTATGCAAATCCCAAGGGCAGTCACATGGAGGGACTCCTGTGAAATGGGTCTTGTAGGGGAATTTCTCACTGTTTCCACCAGTAAATGTTTCTATGTTCTCTTTCATTCTCTGTCCAGCATCACGTTAAATCGTAATCATCTCAACAACGTCTTAAATTTTTTCATGTTTAAGGAAGAAAATGAAGTAAGAATATGAGAAGCATCACATCACTAATGTGTCACAATCATCTACATGAAGATTATAGACCTTTTCCTTGAAATCGTGCTTTCTTCTCTCCCAGGAAATCATGATACTGGCCCCATGGCTTTCCTGCCACAAATCTCCTCTGCTCTTGATGATGTTACTGTTCCTAAACTGTTCAATAAAATGATTAGTACATATATGTGTCAGTAAAGAAACGTGCCATATTTGCAAATACTTAAACCACATAAATTCAACTCTGTAGAAAATTGAGTATACAATCTGGCAGGAGAAAACTCTTTAGGACACATGGTGTGAACACTGAATATGTATTGGTGAGAAGTGAGAATAAACCACAGTTAGTAATTTTCTCTGACCTTCCCTTATGTCTCAACTGGTAAAGAATCCACCTGCAATGCAGGAAACCTGGGTTCAATCCCTTGGTTGGGAAGTTCCCCCAGAGAAGGCAACGGAAACCCACTCCAATAATCTGACCTGTAGAATTCCATCGACTGTATAGTCCATGGGGTCACAAAGGTGGCATGACTGACAGAATTTCTCTTTCATTAGTTTTACAGTGATGTGAGTTTCCCACCTGATGTCATGTGAGCAATGGGAATGGTCACTCAGACAAGTTCAAACAGAACCTGTGCTTTCCTAATTGGCATAGGATAAAAAACTCAAATCTGTGTTTAAGCAGTGCTCATCTCCTGCGGGGTTGGTGGCAGTGGTAAAGCATTTAGCAGAATGCAGTGTTACATAGGCTTCTCAGGTGGGGCACTGGTTTAGAATACGTTGACCATTACAGGTCACACAAGATACCTGGGACCCACCCCTGGGTGGGTAGATCCCCTGGAGAAGGGAATGAAAACCCACTCCTGTATTCGTGCCTGGAGATTCCCATGGACAGGGGAGCCTGGCAGGCTATGGGGTCCACTGTGTCTCAAAGAGTCGGAGAGAATTTATTGATTGATCACACACACGCAAGAAAAGTGAACAGTGACTACTCAAGAAAGAGAACTGAGGTTGGATACAAGGCACCGGGGATGTGGTGTTCCATTCGGGACATCTGGTGGTCAGCTCCACCCCCGGAAGCCATGTCATTGCTGCTGATGGAGGCATGGACTGATCTGCAGCTGTGCAGTCAGTTATCAGTGGTGGTTTACAAGAACAGTCATTTCTTGGTGCCTACTGATGGGAAAAAAAGGAGCCTCATGGGAATGCAAAATGGTCATGCCACTGGCCCAGACGAGAGGTTCAGTTCAGTTCAGTGGTCCGTTGTGTCCGACTTTTTGTGACTCCATGGAATGTAACATGCCAGGCTTCCTTGCCCATCATCAACTCCAGGAGATACTCAAACTCATGTCCATCGAGTTGGTGATGCCATCCAACCAGCTCATCCTCTCTGTCCCCTTCTCCTCCTGCCCTCATTCTCTCCCAGCATCAGGGTCTTTCCCAATGAGTCAGTTCTTCCCATCAGGTGGCCAAAGTACTGGAGTTTCAGTTTCAACATCAATCCTTCCAACGAACACCCAGGACTGATCTCCTTTAGGATGGACTGGTTGGATCTCCTTGCAGTCCAAGGGACTCCCCAGAGTCTTCCCCAACACCACAGTTCAAAAGCATCAATTCTTCTGTGCTCAACTTTCTTTAGAGTCTAACTCTCACATCCATACATGACCACTGGGAAAACCATAGCCTTGACTAGATGGACCTTTGTTGGAAAAGTAATGTCTCTGCTTTTCAATATGCTGTCTAGGTTGATCATAACTTTCCTTTAAAGGAGTAAGCATCTTCTAATTTCATGACTGCAATCACCATCTGCAGTGATTTTGGAAACCCCAAAACTAATGTCAGCCACTGTTTCCACTGTTTTCCCATCTATTTGACATGAAGTGTTGGGACCAGATGCCATGATCTTTCTTTTCTGCATGTGGGGCATTAAGCCAACATTTTCACTCTCCTCTTTCAGTTTCATCAAGAGGTTCTTTAGTTATTCTTCAATTTCTGCCATAAGGGTGTCATCTACATATCTGAGGTTATTGATATTTCTCCCAGCAATCTTGATTCCAGCTTGTGTTTCATCCAGCCCAGCATTTCTCATGATGTACTCTGCATATAAGTTAAAGAAACAGGGTGACCATATACAGCCTTGACGTACTCCTTTTTCAATTTGGAACCAGTCTGTATTTCCATGTTCAGTTCTAACTGCTGCTTCCTGACCTGTATACAGGTTTCTCAAGAGGCAGGTCAGGTGGTCTGATTTTCCCATCTCTTAAAGAATTTTCCACAGTTTATTGTGATCCACACAGCCAAAGGCTTTGGCATAGGCAATAAAGCAGAAATAGATAATTTTCTGGAACTATCTTGCTATTTCGATGATCCATCAGATGTAGGCAATTTCATCTCTGGGGTACTCTGCCTTTTCTACAACCAACTTGTATATCTGGAAGTTCACGGGTCTCATATTGCTGAAGCCTGGCTTGGAAAATTTTGAGCATTACTTTACTAGCGTGTGAGATGAGTGCAATTGTGTGGTAGTTTGAGCATTTGGCATTTCCTTTCTCTGGGCTTGCGATGAAAACTCACCTTTTTCAGTCCTGTGGCCACTGTTGAGTTTTCCACATTTGCTAACATATTGAGTGCAGCACTAGGAGACTAGAAAGTGTTCTAGTTTCATTCTTTTACAACTGGCTGATCGGGTTTCAGAGCACCACTTTTTAAAGATATTGTCCTTTCTCCATTGTATATCATTGCCTCCTAAGTCAAAGATAAGCTGTCCATAGGTGCGTGGGTTTATCTCTGGGTTTTCTATTTTGTTCCATTGATTTCTCTTTCTGTCTTTTTGCCAGTACCATACTGCCTTGATGACTGCAGGTTTTTAGTACATCCTGAAGTCAGGCACACTGATTCCTCCAGTTCCGTTCTTCTTTTTCAAGATTTATTTGGCTATTCGGATTTATTTGGCTTTATTTATTTGGTTTTATTTATTTGGCTATTGGTTCTGTATTTCTATACAAATTGTGAAATTATTTGTTTTAGTTCTGTGAGAAATACCGTTGGTAGTTTGATAGCGGTTGCATTGAATCTATAGATTCCTTTGGGTAGTATCCTCATTTTCACTATATTGATTCTTCCAATCTTTGAACATGGTATATTTCTCAATCTATTTGTGTCCTCTTTGATTTCTTTCATTCGTGTTTTATAGTTTTCTACATATAGGTCTTTGGTTTCTTTAGGTAGATTTATTCCTAAGGATTTTATTCTTTTCATTGCAATGGTGAATGGAATTGTTTCCTTAATTTCTCTGTTTTCTCATTGTTGGTGTATACGTATGCAAGGGATTTCTGCATGTTAATATTATATCCTGAAACTTTACTATATTCATTGATTAGCTCTAGTAATTTTCTGGAGTAGTCTTTAGGGTTTTCTATGTAGAGGATCGTGTCATCTGCAAACAGTGAGAGTTTTACTTCTTCTTTTCCAATCTGGATTCCTTTTATTTCTTTTTCTTCTCTGATTGCTGTGGTTAAAATTTTCAAAACTATGTAAAATAGTGGTGGTGAGAGTGGGCACCCTTGTCTTGTTCCTGACTTTAGGGGAAATGCCCCCAATTTTTCACCATTGCGGATAATGTTTGCTATGGGTTTGTCATATATAGCCTGTAGTATGTTCAAGTATGCTCCTTCTATTCCTGCTTTCTGGAGGGTTTTTGTCATAATTGGATGCTGAATTTTGTCAAAGACTTTCTCTGCATCTATTGAGATAATCATATGGTTCTTATCTTCTAATTTGTTAATGTGGTGTATTGCATTGATTGATTTGTGGATATTAAAGAATCCTTGCATCCCTGGAATAATGCCCACGTGGTCATCATGAATAATCTTTTTAATATGTTGTTGGATTCTGTTTGTTAGAATTTTTTTTTTCTAAGTATTTTTGCATCTATGTTATTCAGTGATACTGGCCTATACTTTTCATTTTTTTGGCATCTTTGTCTGGTTTTGGTATTAGGGTGACGGTGGCCACATAAAATGAGTTTGGAAGCTTACCTTTCTCTGCAATATTCTGGAAGAGTTTGAGTAGGATAGGTGTTAGCTCTTCACTAAATTTTTGGTAGAATTAAGCTGTGAAGCCGTCTGGTCCTGGACTTTTGTTTGCTGGAAGATTTCTGATTACAGTTTCGTTTTCCATGCTTGTGATGAGTCTGTTAAGATTTCCTATTTCTTCCTGGTTCAGTTTTGGGAAGTTGTACTTTTGTAAGAATTTGTCCATTTCTTCCAAGTTGTCCATTTTATTGGCATATAGTTGCTGATAATAGTCTCTTATGATCCTTTGTATTTCTGTGTTGTCTCTTCTGATTTCTCCATTTTCATTTCTAATTTTGTTGATTTGATTCTTCTCCCTTCTTTTCTTGATGAGTCTGGCTAGTGATTCAATTAATTTATTTATCTTCTCAAAGTACCAGCTTTTAGCTTTGCTGATTTGGGCTCTGGTCTCCTTCGTTTCTTCTGCATTTTTTCTCCCCTAATTTTTATGATTCCTTCCCTTCTACTAACCCTAGGTTGCTTCATTTTTTCTTTTTCTAGTTGCTTTAGATGTAGAGTTAGCTTATTTATTTCACTTTTCTCCTGTTTCTTGAGGTAGGCTTGTATTGTAATTGACCTTCCCCTAATCACTGCTTTTACTGAATTCCATAGGTTCTGGGGTGTTGTGTTTTCATTTTCATTTGCTTCTATGCATATTTTGATTTCTTTTTGGTTTCTTCTGTGATTTGTTGGTTATTCAGAAGTGCATTGTTTAGCCTCTATACTGTTGTTTTTAATCGTTTTTTTTTTTTTTTTCCTGTAGTTGACTTCAAATCTCAACACACTGTGATCAGAAAGGAGGCTTGCAATGATTTCAAAATTTTTGAATTAAACAAGGCTAGATTTGTGTCCCAGCGTGTGATCCATGTTGGAGAAGTTCCCATGTGCACTTGAGAAAAAGGTGAAATTCACTGTTTTAGGGTGAAATGCCCTAGAGATATCAAATAGGTCTACCTGGTCCATTGTATCAGCTAAAGTTTGTGCTTCCTTGCTAATTTTCTGTTTAGTTGATCTATCCATACATGTGAGTGGGGTATTAAAACTTCCCACTATTATTGTGTTACTGTTAATTTCCCCTTTCATACATGTTATCATTTGCTTTACATATTGCGGTGCTCCTATGTTGGATACATATATATGTAGAAATGTTATATCTTCTTCTTCAATTGATCCATTGATCACTATGTAGCGCCCTTCTTTTTCTCTTTTCATGGCCTTTGGAGAAGACAATGGCAGCCCACTCCAGTACTCTTGCCTGGAAAATCCTGGAGGAAGGAGCCTGGTAGGCTGCAGTCCATGGGGTCTCTGAGAGTCAGACACTACTGAGCGACTTCACTTTCATTTCTCACTTTCATGCACTGGAGAAGGAAATGGCAACCCACTCCAGTGTTCTTGCCTGGAAAATCTCAGGGATGGGGGAGCCTGGTTGGCTGCCATCTATGAGGTCGCACAGAGTCGGAAACGACTGAAGTGACTTAGCAGGAGCAGCAACATGGCCTTTATTTCAGTCTATTTTATCTGATATGAGTACTGCTACTCCTGCTTTCTTTTCATTTCCATTTGCATGAAATATCTTTTTCCAGCCCTTCCCTTTTAGTCTGTATGTGTCCCTAGCATTGAGGTGGATCTCTTGTAGACAGCATATATACGGATCTTGTTTTTGTATCTATTCAGCCAGTCTTTGTCTTTTGCTTGGGGCCCTCAATCCATTTATGTTTAAGGTCATTATTGACAAGTAGGATCCTGCTTCCATTTACTTCCTTGTCTTATGTTCGAGTTTATCAACCTTATCTGTGTTTCCTGTCTAGAGAAGATCCTTTAGCATTTGTTGAAGAGCTGGTTTGGTGGTGATGAATTTTCTCAGCTTTTGCTTTTCTGTAAAGCTTTTGATTTCTCCTTCATATTTGAATGAGATCTTTGCTGGGTACAGTAATCTGGATTGTAGGTTTCTCTCTTTCATCACTTTAAGTATGTCCTGCCCTTCCCTTCTGGCCTGAAGAGTTTCTACTGAAAGATCAGCTGTTATCCTTATGGGAAACCCCTTGTGGTTCATTTTTGGTTTTCCCTTGCTGTTTTTAATGTTTGTTCAAGTGTTTGATCTTCATTAATTTTATTAATATGTGTCATGGGTTTTGCCTTTGGTTTATCCTATTTGGGACTCTCTGGATTTCTTGGACTTGGGTGGCTATTTCCTCCCCCCTTTGAGGGAAATTTTCAACTATTATCTTCTCAAGTATTTTCTCATGGCTTTTCTCTTTGTCTTGTTCTTCTGGGACTCCTACGATTCGAACTGGGGGTGTTTAACATTGTCCCAGAGTTCTCTTGAGATTTTCCTCATTTCTTTTAATTCTTCCTCTTTTTTCCTCTATGCTTTACTTATTTTCACCATTCTATCTTCCACCTCACTTATCCTATCTCCTGCCTCAGTTATTCTACTGTTGGTTCCCTCCAGAGTGCTTTTGATATCTTTTATTGCATTATTCATTATTGATTGACTTTTTATTTCTTCTAGGTCCTTGTTAAACTTTTCTCGCATCTTCTCAATTCTTGTCTCCAAACTATTTATCTGTAACTCCATTTTGCTTTCAAGATTTTGGATCATTTTTACTATCGTAATTCTGAATTCTATTTTAGGTAGACTTCCTATCTCCTCCTCTTTTGTTTGGTTTGGTGGGCTCATGTCCCTTTACTTGCTGAATATTTCCCTGACTTTTCATCTTGTTTAGGTTGCTGTGCTTGGGGTGGTCTTTCTGTACACTAGACATTTGTGGTTCCTCTTTATTGTGGAGGCTCCTCCCTGTGGTTGGATGAGTGGCTTGTTAAGGTTTCCTGGTTAGGGAAACTTGCATCGGTGTTCTGGTGGGTGCAGCTGAATTTCTTCTCTCTGGAGTGCAAAGCAATGCCCAGTAGTGAGTTTTGAGGTGTCCATGGGTTTGGTGTGACTTATGGCCGCCTGTATTTTAATGCTCAGGGTTGTGCTCCTGTGTTGTTGGAGAATTACCTTGGTATGTCTTGCCCTGAAACTTGTTGGCTCCTGGGTGGCAGTTGGTTTAAGTGTAGCTATGGAGGCTTTAGGATGAGCTCTTGTTGATTAATGTTCCCCAGAGTCAGGAGTTTCCTGGTGTTCTCAAGTTTTGGATTTAAGCCTCCTGCCTCTGGCTTTCAGTCTTATTCTTACAGTAGCCTCATGACTTCTCCATCCACATAGTGCTGTTGATAAAGCATCTAGGTTAATGGTGAAAGGATTCGCCACAGTAAGCGACACCCAGAGAGTTTCACAGAGTTACATGGAGAAGAGAAGAAGTAAAAGGGAAACAGAGGTGACCAGGAGGAAAAGAGGGGGAATCAAAAGGGGAGAGAGCAATCGAGACTGTAATCAATTCCCAATGTGCTCTCCACAGTCTGGAACACTCAGAGAGGTTCATGGAGTTCCATAGAGAAGACAAGATGGAGGAAGGAGATAAAGGAGGCCAGGAGGAGAAAAGGGGGAATGGAAAGGAGAGAGACAGATCTAGCCAGTAATCAGTTCCCAAAGTGTTCTCCACAGCCTGGAACACCCAAAGAGATTCACAGCATAAGGACAGAAGAGAAGGGGGAAGAAGGAGATAGAGGTGACCTGGGGGAGAAATAGGAGAGTCAAAAGGGGAGAGAGCAATCAAGCCAGTTATCACACTCCTAAGTAAAAATGGGTACTGAAGATTGGATTCTTAAAGGTACAAAATTGATAACAAATACCAAAGAGCAAAGATTAAAAAGATAAAGGTTAGACTCTCAAAAATACAATATTAAAAAAACAAAACAAAATCTAAAAGTTATTTTAAAAAATATGAAATTTGCTATAAAAATGGGTTTTTATTTTTGCAAGGTACCAGTAGGTTTTAAAAAATGAAAATTAAAGGAGCATTAAAGAACTTAGTAATAACAAAACTTTAAAAATGACAATAGCAAAATATATCTAGCAACTTCTCTGGAGCTGTTGAGGGCAATGTGGGGTCAGTTGAGTTTCAGATAGTTCCTTGTTCCAGCTTATCCGTCTTCTCAAGGTCTATAGGCCCTTTCCAATGTAGCCAATGCTAACTACAGGACTTTACTCTGTTGAGCCTGTGACTTGCAAAGCAGCTCCCTCTTCTTTGTTTATCTTGGCTTTCTCTGTTAGCAAGCCTTTTCAGTATCTAACTTCTGCTCTGACACAAGGGAGTGAAGGTGTTCATTTATTTAGGCTCACTTGTTCAACTGTGCTGTGGGGAGGGAGGAGCACTCCAAGCAAATATCACTGGTGTGTGTGGGGAGTGCTCGCAGTGTCTGGGCCACACTGGATTTGCCTCCTCTCACGGTGTGTGTGCTTTCCCGGTCTACACTGCTCAGCCTCCAGGTTGCTCTGCAGGGGATCTCTCTAAAGCAGGCCTGGGTTGCGTGCAATTCCCAGGTCCAAGTAGCTTAGGTTCAGGTTCTCGGATATTCCACAAAGGCACAGACTTGGTTGGGCCTGAGTTTTGTGCCCTACCCAGATCTTAGCAGCTCAGGCGACCAAGTGCCTGGTGAGTGCACTCTCCCCAGGTGGGCTGGTGCGTCTTATCACCTCCCTGGCCCAGGCCAATCGGTTTCCCAGGTGCAGAGCTGGAGCACCATCTCAGGTGTGTCGTGTGTCTTCTCTAGACAGCTGGCCTCGGGCTGCGACCCTCCTGGCAGATGTCAACCATCCAGGATCCCAGGAAGAATTGGCCAACAACTGGAAGCCTGCTCGCAGTTTGGTAGAGGATCCCATCTCTGGGGTCGAGATTGCCCCTTGCCTTCCAGCTCGGGCTATCATCGGCCTGCCGCCCTGCCTCCAGTGGGGGATGGGCAGGTCCTTTCCCGGCTAAATCTCCTCTGGTATTCACTCAGTCCTTTGTTCTGTGAGCAAGCCCAGCAGTGCCTTAGGTTAGAGCTTTTCTCAGGAAAGTTCTTTCTCCTCTCTCTCTCTCTCTCTCTCTCTCTCTCTCTCGCTATCCAACAGTTTGGGTTGCTGTCTCATGACAGCTCCCTCAGATTGTCCTCAGGGCATTCAGGACGAGTCCTTACCCTAAGCAAAACAGCCCGCGCCTCCCTGTTCATCCACTGCTTGCTGGCGGCCGACACAAGTGTCTGGGCTACTGCTCTCCTGGGAGTTGTGGTTAGGCGCGTAAGCTGTGAGTTTTATTTATTCTTTTCTCCTCGTTATATTGCCCTCTGAGATTCCAAAACTCCCCACAGACCCACTGGTGAGAAGGTTTCCTGATGTTTAGAAACTTTTCCTCTTTAATGACCCCCTCCCTGAGACACGTCTCTGCTGTTAACTCTTTTGTCTCTCTTTTTCTTTTTTATATTTTGTGCTACCTCCTGTATCTCTTTTTATCTTTTATATTTTTTCCTACCTCCTTTCGAAGACAATGGGTCACCTTTCTGGGTGCCTGGTGTCCTCTGCCAGTGTTCAGAAGTTGTTTTGTGATATTTGCTCAGCATTCAAATGATCTTTTGATTAATTTGTAGTGAGAAAGTGGTCTCCCCATCCTATTCCTCTGCCATTTTCTAACAGTTTTCTTGGGGATGGTCTTGACCCCTGCCTCCTGTACAATGGCATGAACCTCCATTCATAGTTCTTCAGGCACTCTGTCTATTAGATCTAATCCCTTGAACCTATTCGTCACTTCCACTGTATAGTTCCAAGGGATTTGATTAACATCATACCTAGAGGATTTTGCTACTTTCTCAATTTAACTGTGAATTGGCAATAAGGAGTTCATGATCTGAGCCACAGTCAGCTCCCAGTCTTGTTTTTCCTGACTGCATAGAGGTTCTCCAACTTCAGCCACAAGGAATATAATCAATCTGATTTCTGTTTTGACCATCTGGCGATGACCATGTGTAGAGTCTACTCGTATGTTGTTGGAAGAGGGTTTTTGCTATGACCAGTGACTTCTCATTGCAAAACTCTCTTAGCCTTTGCCCTACTTCGTTCTGTACCCCAAACCCAAATTTGCCTGCTACCCGAGGTATTTCCTGACTTCCTATTTTTGCATTCTGGTCCCCTATAATGAAAAGGGCACCTTCTCTGGGTGTTAGTTCTAGAAGGTCGTGTAGCTCTTCATAGAACCATTCAAGTTCAGCTTCTTCAGTTTTACTTGGTCAGGGCATAGACTTGTATTGCTGTGATATTGAATGGTTCCCCTTGGAAATGAACAGAGATCATTCTGTCATTTTTGAGACTGCATACAAGGACTGCATTTTGGACTCTTTTGTTGACTATGATGGCTACTCCATTTCTTCTAAGGGATAATTGCCCACAGTAGTAGATATAATGGGCATCTGCATTAAGATTCACCTTAGTTCGCTGATTCTTAAAATGTCAGTGTTCACTCTTGCCATCTCCTCTTTCACCATTTCCAATTTACCTTGATTCATGGACACAACATTCCAGGTTCCTATGCAATATTGCTCTTTACAGCATCAGACTTTACTTCCATCATCAGTCATATCCATAACTGGGCGTTGCTTTAGCTGCATCTCCTCATTCTTTCTGTAGTTATTTCCCCTCTGATCTCCAGTAGCATAATGGGCCCCTACCAACCTGGGGACTTCATCTTTCAGTGTCATATCTTTTTATCTTTTCATACTGTTTATGCGGTTCTCAACTCAAGAATCCTGAACTGGTTTGCCATTCCCTTTTCCAATAGACCACGATTTTGTCAGAACTCTCTACCATGACCCGTCTGTCTTGGATGGCCCTACATGCATGGTTCAGACTTTCATTTACTTAGACAAGGCTGTGTTCAATGTGATCAGATTAGTTTGTTTTCTGTTATTGTGGTTTTCAATCTGCCTGCCCTCTGATGGAGAAGGATAAGAGGCTTATGGAAGCTTCCTGATAGGAGAGACTGACTGAGGGGAAAACTGGGTCTTTTTCTGGTGGGTGGGGCCATGGTCAGTAAGCTTTAATCCACTTTTCTGTTGAAGGGTGGGGTTGTGTTCCTTCCCTGTTATTTGGCCTGAGGAAGAACTATGGTGGAGATAATGAAGATAGTTTTGACTTCCTTCAAAGGATCCCACTGCTACACTCAGTACCTCCAACCCTGCAACAGGCAACCCCCAATCCACGCCTCTGCCAGAGACTCCTGGACACTCATGGGCTAGTCTGAGTCCATCTCTTGTGCAGTCACTGCTCCTTTCTCCTGGGCCCTGATGCACACAAGGTTTTGTTTGTGCCCTTCAAGGGTCTGTTTTCACAGTCCTCTGCAAGTTCTGGTGGCTCTATGGTGGGGTTAATGGTGTCGACTTAAAAAGGATGTACAACTCTCTGAGTTAAGCTTTATTTGGGGTAAAATGAGGACTGCAGCTTGGAAGGCAGCATCTCAGAGAGCTCCAAGAGACTGCTCTGAGGTGGCAGTGGGGGGAAATCAATTTATAAGGTTTGGTAAAGTGGGAGTTCACTACCATGAAGCATTCATTTTCCAAAAAGTTTTTTGGTAGTCATGAGGATCTGATGTTACCAGGAAGGGATTTAGTGCCTCTCTAGATATGAGGAGATTCAAGGATTGAGATCATAAAAGTCTGTTCCTACAAACATCCAACTCTCTAAAGACCAGATTCCCTGGAGCACAGACTGCCTCACTCCACCCCGAACTCCCTCAGGGATTGTTGAAGGTCCACAGCTAAAGCAGCATGGAGTTCAATCTCCCTAGAGGCAGATGGCAAATGCCTTTGCTGTTCAGTCATTGGCTTGGTAAGTGCCAATTTGTAGTTGACACAGCCCCCCTGTGGTCATAAATCCGACCATACTTTGGGGGGCATTTCATGACCATTTTGTCCCTATTTGCTGAGAAGGCTGGTTCCCAGTTCTGAAGAAGGTTTTTGTCATAAGACACTCAATGTGCTGTTACTGGACTAGGTCCTAATAGTCAAAGATCTCTGGACACCTGTCTTTTAGGTATGGTCCAGGAAAGTATTCCCTCTCATTGCATCTTTTCATACCTAGAATTACACTATTATAATCATTGATCATACATTGAGCTATAAATTTGCTCAGGTGCTTCAATTCTAGTCATCATTTCCGTTGGAGGCTCAGGCATATACTTGGTAATACAAGAGATAATAATCTTGGGAAACAAGCAACAATCAAATGGTATAGTTAATAACATTAGTGAAATTAAAAGTAAATATTTTAGCCATGATCCTCACACACCAGTAGTTTCTTTCTTTCTTTTTTTTTTTTTAAGATCATCAAGACTAGGGAATGAATCACTTTTTTCAAATGTGTTACCTTAAAGGATTTATCAGGTATGAAAACACAATATTCAGTTTCAAATGTAGCACAGATATTTCCCTGAGATTCTGTAAGGTGTCAAGGGCTTTGCAGTTGCATAGCACTGCCTGTCTCATCATAGAGACAGAATTCAACAGGTTAATAGCCCGGCTGCTATCATTTAAAGCTTATGAAAGTTGTTAAGGCTTAGATATGGTCAATTGCATCCTCCAACGCTGTTGAAAGCACACACAGACAAGCTGCTAAGTCGTCACCCCAGTAGAACACAGATCTTTGACTTATTGGGATCATACCAATGGTAGACGGGTTAGTGTTACCTCTAATTTGTTAACACGTATGACCTTCAATTCATGGGAATTCCAGGCTACACCTTCATATCCATCCCTGTAGATTGAAGGCCATCAATTAGTGCCACAAATCTACTGAGTTCCATACCAATCATTCTAAGGGTAATAAGAGGCATAGTTCATAAAGCCCACAGCCTTGTCTCATAATTACCAGGTTGAACATTTTTAGTACTGAGAGGGTAACAGGCAGGAAGGCCAGGGGTCTCCAAACGGAGGAAATAGGCTGCAAGTGTCAGACATTTCTATCTATCTTAAGCAGCAGGAGGAAACAAACCAGCGATATTTTTTTTCTTCTCTATACAAATTTAAAAAGAGGTTTCTCTTAAAATGCTCTGTTGCCATGACACCTGGTTTCACCTGATGCTAACTATTCTCAAACCTTGAGTTAATCAATACATTTTTTAATGGAAAAGTTTATCTTAAAGGTATGTTAATTTACCCCAGACTCTGTAAGTTCTGCCAAATGGCCCAACCTACTTACTCAGGTATTGCTTCCTAATCTCTGTAAAAGAAACTATTTGTGTGGTAATCTGCCCTTCTACAAGATTCAAGTCAATCATTTTAAGGCCTGGGATGAATTATCTAGTGCCATTCTAAATTTTAAGACATTCCTTTCTTTTCATTAACAGACTGCGTGTAACTATATAACAACCAGCTGAAGACTAGAAGGGGGGTACTCTTTCTGCTCCCCTCAGATGCCTCTGTCAGAAGTTTTCTCTATCTCCTTTAGACTTTAATAAAACTTTATTACACAAAAGCTCTGAGCAATCCGGCCTCATCTCTGGCCCCGGATTGAATTTGTCTCCACTGGAGGCCAAGAATCCCGGCATCTTACCATTCAGCAACAACCTTTCAGTATGATCTAACCATCCCCAACATAAAGTAGCCTATATAACTAAATGACCATAGCCTGATGTTAACAATGTAGATCCTCCCCATAACTGTGGGAATTTTCCTTTTAATAGATGAGAAGTTAATTGTTTATTGAGACTTAGCTCATCACTCCAATTGAGTTTAAATGACACTAAGAAAACTTAAATCTATGGACAGCACTGGAAGAGGTCAGTTTTCATTCCAATTCCTAAGAAAGGCAATCCTAAAGAATGCTCAAACTACTGCACAATTGCACTCATCTCACACGCTAGTAAGGTAATGCTCAAAATTCTCCAAGCCAGGCTTCAGCAATACGTGAACCAAGAACTTCCAGATGTTCAAGTTGGTTTTAGAAAAGGCAGAGGAACTAGAGATCAAATTGCCAATGTCCACTGGATCATGAAAAAAGCAAGAGAGTTCCAGAAAAACATCTATTTCTGCTTTATTGACTCTGTCAAAGCCTTTGACTGTGTGGATGACATTAAACTGTGGAAAATTCTGAAGGAGATGGGAATACCAGACCACCTGACCTGCCTCTTGAGAAACCTGTATGCAGGTCAGGAAGCAACAGTTAGAAGAGGACATGGGACAACAGACTGGTTCCAAAATAGGAAAAGGAGTATGTCAAGGCTGCGTATTGTCACCCTGCTTATTTACCTTATATGCAGAGTACATCATGAGAAACGCTGGGCTGGAAGAAGCACAAGCCGGAATAAAGATTGCCGGGAGAAATATCAATAACCTCAGATATGCAGATTATATCACCCTTTTGGCAGAAAGTGAAGAGGAACTAAAAAGCCTCTTGATCAAAGTGAAAGAAGAGAGTGAAAAAGTTAGCTTAAAGCTCCACATTCAGAAAACTAAGATCATGGCATCTGGTCCCATCACCTCATGGGAAATAGATGGGGAGACAGTGGAAACACTGTCAGACTTTATTTGGGGGCTCCAAAATCACTGCAGATGGTGACTGCAGCCATGAAATTAAAAGACGCTTACTCCTTGGAAGGAAAATTATGACCAACCTAGACAGCATATTAAAAAGCAGAGACATGACTTTGCCAACAAAGGTCCATGTGGTCAAGGCTATGGCTTTTCCAGTGGTCATGTATGGATGTGAGCGTTGGGCTGTGAAGAAAGCTGAGTGCCGAAAATTGAAGCTTTTGAACTATGGTGTTGGAGAACACACTTGAGAGTCCCTTGAACTGCAGGGAGATCCAGTTAGTCTATCCTGAAGGAGATAAGTCCTGGGTGTTCATTGGAAGAACTGATGCTGAAGCTGAAACTCCAATACTTTGGCCAACTCATGTGAAGAGTTGACTCGTTGGAAAAGATCCTGATGCCAGGAGGGATTGGGGACAGGAGGAGAAGGGGCCGACAGAGGATGAGATGGCTCGATGGCATCACCGACTCGATGGGCATGAGTTTGAGTAAACTCCGGGAGTTGGTGATGGACAGGGAGGTCTGGCGTGCTGTGATTCATGGGGTCACAAACAGTCAGACACGACTGAGCAACGGAACTGAACTGATGGCCAGCATTAGAGCATGTATTATTAATTGCCCAGTGAGAGGATCCCATCTAGTAATATCATGAATAGATAGAACAGGACTGAACACTTATCTAAAATAAATTCCCTGGTGGGTATCCAATCAGAGCCCTAGAGAACAGAAATCCACCTAGAGAACAAATAACCTGGAAGTACTAGGCACAGTTAATTGGCCACAACCCAACAAATGGATTGAGTTTGAAACTAGCACAGAATCGTGTCCGTAATAGAAAACATGTGACTGGTAGGCATAGGTCCAAGGAATCAAGAAAACACTATAAATGATCATAAAAGTCAGATCAGCATCTTGGGAAAGCCTCTATTTCTGATGTCATCTTCTTCTCATCCTAGTGTTGTGTAGTTTCCTGTGTTTGAGCATTGTTTTAAGGTGAGTTTGAGGTCAGCAGGCCCCTCTCTGGACCAGTACAGCTTAGGGGCCTATGGAAATGGGAGTTAACCCGAGAGTCAATTTTCCTTTAATTTCACTGGGCATGAGCTAGTTAAGAGTAACTGAACGAAAGGTCCTTCCACCCAGGTTGGAGAGAGTCCCTTATTTTCTTCCAGTCTTGATTGAAGGTCATGTGTGAGGCATTTGATCTTTATCCAAAGGCAGCTTACCAAGATAAGCTTCAGAAACAACCCTAGAGTGTCTTTTAATAATTCAATTAAATTTTACATTAATATACCCTAACAACAAAGACATACTGGAATTCCAGTTGAGCTCTTTCAAATCCTGAAAGATGATGCTGTGAATGTGCTGCACTCAATATGCCAGCACATTTGGAAAACTCAGCAGTGGCCACAGGACTGGAAAAGGTCAATTTTCATTCCAATTCCTAAGAAAGGCAATGCCAAGGAATGAGCAAACTACCGCACAATTGCATTCATCTCACGCGCTAGCAAAGTAATGCTCAAAATTCTCCAAGCCAGGCTTCAACAATACATGAATCGTGAGCTTCCAGGTGAACAAGCTGGTTTTAGAAAAGGCAGAGAAACTAGAGAAACATCCACTGGATCATCAAAAAAGCGAGTGTTCCAGAAAAACATTTATTTCTGCTTTATTGACTATGCCAAAGCCTTTGACTGTGTGGATGACAATAAACTATGCAAGACTGGAAAACAGATGGGAATACCAGACCGCCTGACCTGCCTCTTGAGAAATCTGTAGGCAGGTCAGGAAGCATCAGTTAGAACTCGGCATGGAACAACAGACTGGTTCCAAATAGGAAAAAGGAGTATGTAAAAGCTGCATATTGTCACTGTGCTTATTTAACATATGCAGAGTACATCATGAGAAAGGCTGGGCTGGGGGAAACACAAGCTGGAGTCAAGATTGCTGGGAGAAATATCAATAACCTCAGATATGAAGATGACACCACCCTTATGGCAGAAAGTGAAGTAGAACTAAAGAGCCTCTTGATGAAAGTGCAAGACGAGAGTGAAAAAGTTGGCTTAAAGCTCAACATTCAGAAAACAGAAATCATGGCATCCGTTCCCATCACTTTATGGCAAATAGATGGAGAAACAGTGGAAACCGTGGCTGATTTTATTTTGGGGGGGGGGGGCTCCAAAATCACTGCAGATGGTGATTGCATTCATGAAATTAAAAGACGCTTACTCCTTGGAAGAAAATTTATGACCAATCTAAGCAGCATATCAAAAAGCAGAGACATTATTTTGCCAACAAAGGTTCATCAAGTCATGGCTATGGTCTTTCCAGTAGTCATGTATGGATGTGAGAGTTGGAATAGAAAGAAAGCTGAGCACTGAAGAACAGATGCTTTTGAACTGTGGTATTGGAGAAGACTCTTAAGAGTCCCTTGCACTGCAAGGAGATCCAACCAGTCCATCCTAAAGGAAATCAGTCCTGAATGTTCATTGGAAGGACAGATGTTGAAGTGGAAACTCCAATACTTTGGCCACTTCAGGGGAAGAGTTGACTCATTGGAAAAGATTATGATACTGGGAAAGATTGAAGGAGAGAGGAGAAGGGGATGAGAGAGGAGGAGATGGTTGGATGGTATCACCGACTCAATGGGCCTGAGTTTGAGCAAGCTCCAGGATTTGGAGATGGATGGGAAAGTCTGGCATGCTGCAGTCCACGCCACCGCAAAGAGTTGGACACAAATTAGCAACTTAACAACAAGGAGCAGGAATGTATAGACAAGGGGTCAATGCCATTGAGATTTTCCTAAAAAAAAAATGTCAAAAAACATATCTACGTCATCACACACTTACCCTGTCTGTGTGTTACATTAGTGAGATAAGAACACTTAAAAGCTATGATCTAAGCGAGAGATAAGTATATGTGCAATACTAATTATAGTCACCATACTGTTCATTACATCTTTCATTAAACAGAGGAGCTCTTCAGGTAATTATAACTAAAAAAAAAAACAAAAAAAAAAAACTTGTAGCTCATTTGGGAAGAATCTCCCTGCAATCCAGGAGGCCTGCCTTCAAATCCTGGGTCAGGAAGATCCCCTGGGGAAGGGAGAGGCCGCCCAATGCAGTATTCTGGCCTGGAGAATTCCATGGACTGTATAGTCTATGGGGTCACTAGATTCAGACGGGACAGAGCGAATTCACTTTCTTTTCTTTCTTTCTTTCTTTCTTTCTTTCTTTTTCTTTTTCTAAATAAATCTATTCAGTTTAATCGGAGGCTAATAACTTCACAATGTTGTAGTGGTTTTGCAATACATTGACAAGAATCAGCCAGCAAGGAAGACCCTAGAGGTAAAACATGGGAGGAAGCTCTGTGACTTAAGATCAAGAGGTTACTGATTAGAAAATGAACCAAGGTAGATTCATTCACAGGGGACACTATGTTAGTAACCAGGCCTAGATCAACAAGAAAATATTTACAAACTTGAGAAACACTTAGTATGGTACAAAAGAATCCTGGGGCTGGAGAAAAATATTTGCCCTTCTAGCTCAAAAAGTTCTTGATCCCAGAGTACATAAACAATCTCCAACCCTCCAAATAAGGAAACAAATAATTCACTGTATAAAGCCCAGATGATTAAAAGAGACACCAGAGAAAATAGACAAATGGGAAGGACAGACTTAACATGATGTCCCATGGCTTGATTCCTTCAGGAATTGGAAGTTACAACCACAACGAGATACCCTCACACACTCCCTTCAATGCCTGAAATGAGAACAACTGATCACACAGAGTCCTGGCAAGAATCTGAAGCAATGGGTCTCTCACCTGCTGTTGGCAGTTCTCTACCATCAGACCATCCTGAGATCCAGGAGTTCCACTCCTAAGTGTCTACCAAGAAGATAACATGGCTCAGTTTCTTACGAAGACTTGTCAGTGAACCATTATCCATCAACATGTGAATGGTTAAAAGTGGGAGATATCCCTACTTCCTTCGTGGCTCAGGAGAAAAGAACCCACCTGCAATGCAGCAGACGCCGGTTCCATGCTTGCATTGGGAAGACACCCTGGGGGGCGGGGGGGAATGGCACCCAATCCAGTATTTTTCCCTGGGAAATCCCAGGGACAGAGAAACCTGTCCACGGACAAAAGCTACAGTCCATGGGGCTTCAAAAGAGGTGGATACACTTAACAACTAAGCCCACAGACATCACTTTGCCCAAGCAAGATTATACTTAATCAACTTTACCAACTGAGCTATCAGTTGATCTTCCCAACCCAGGGATCCGACCAAGGTCTCCTGCATTGCAGGCAGTTTCCTTACCACGTGAGCCACAAGGGAAGAGCAGGAATACTGGAGCGATTAGCCTGTCTATTCTCCAGGGAATATTCCTGACCCAGGAATCCAACCAGGGTCTCCTGTATTTCAGGGGGATTCTTTACCAACTGAGCTATCAGGGAAGTCCCAAGATAATACAATGCAGGGGTCAGTAGGAACGGAGTCTACAAAAAATTTAGACAATTACTAAAATAAACATGCTAAGTGAAAGAAGCCAGAAACACACACACAGATTCCAGTTTTGGAAAATTCTAAGGAATGTCAACTGACTTACTGGGCCAGACAACTGAAGAGTGGGCTCTCAGAACTGGGCGGGAGGTGGCTGACAAGGGGCAGAAGGAAGGATGAGCAAGGAGCCCGAGCATAGTTCTGATCATGACAGATAAGCTCACCATGCTGATTGAGGAAAGGTCTTCACTGCTCACTTCATCCAAAGCTTACCAACTGTGCACCTCAAATATGTGAACTTTTGTTGAATCTCCACTGAATGAGTTTTAAAAACTCACCTTTCACTTCAGCTACAGAGTTTAGTTCAGTTCAGTCGCTCAGCCATGTCTGACTCTTTACAATCCCGTGAGCTGCAGCACACCAGGCTTCCCTGTCCATCACCAACTCCTGGAGTGTGCTCGGTTCAGTTACAGAGGTTCAGCTCAATTTCTATACTTTTATATCTCTACTCACTAACCACCCATTTTTTAAAAAATTATTATCATATGTATTGATCTTCATAGAGTTGGTGTTCATCTGAGAGCAAAAGGTCTGAGTATTATTTACAGAGTAGTTGGCCACGGTTTCTTTAATCTGGGTTCCCTGATGCATGAATCGTTCAGGAGGAAGGCTGAAAGAATACACATCTTAGTATCAGGAGCTAAAAACAGGCAGAAATTGTAGCCACTGCAGTGAGACTAGGTTATATCCACAAGGTCAAACAAAATTGTAGAGATCAACTTGGGAGGAATATTTGAGTAGTGTAGAAAACAAGAATTTGCTCTTGCTGAAAATATTCATTAAATTTATCTATAACGATCTAAATATAAAGAAGCCATAGAGTACCCACACACACAGGATGGAATACTACACAACCATGAAAAGTTGAAATTTTGCCATCTGCAGCACCATGGATGGACGTTGAGCGTACAGGCTAAGTGACATAAGCTGGACAGAGAAAGACAAGTACTGTACAATATCACTAATATTTTAAATCTAAAAATTAAATCCAACAGGTCAATCTTTTTAAAAGTAGCAAACCAACAGCTCAGAGAAGGCAATGGGAACCCACTCCAGTATTCCTGCCTGGAAAATCCCATGGGCGGAGGAGTCTGGTGGGCTACAGTCCATGGGGTGCAGACTCGGACACAACTGAATGACTAGAGCACGTCAGACTATACCATCTTTAGTTTTAGAAAAGAAGCTTAAACTGACTGCTTCAGCACTAAATCAGTAACACAGGAGTTGGGGCTCTCTGTCTAGGACTGTTTGTCCTATTTTAGAATCTGAAGATACAAAAGAATATAAATATCACTGTGCTTGAAATACTTCACACGTGCTGTGATATCTCATCTAGTCTGATGGCCAAATGTTCCAATTTAGTTATGCTTCTCTTAAAATTAGTCCATTTCTAAAAACCACAGATTGTGGGAAAAACTCAGCTGCCAACCAGGATATCAGATGATACCTTTGGAACCAAGATTTTCTGATTAATCACTGTTTGATCATTGCATATTCTGCCAAGAGATGTATCCTATAAAGAGCAGAAACAATTCACAACCTTCCAACAACTGGGACACCCACAGCTTAACTAGAGGAAGAATCACGAGACTCACAAGATGAAGGCTGTGTTCCTGACTCTTCTCCTTGGTCTGGTTTGTGCTGGCCAGGAAGCCTCAGCTCAGCCAGAAGCATCAGAGGTACCCAAATTCTGCTGATCTGGGAGAAGGTCTTGGTTCTGTGAGTGCGTGTGTGAGTGTGACAGAGAGAAACAGCCTTGCTTACGTGGATGAGCAGCTTATGTAAGTGAATATTTATACACACACACACTATGATACACATATTTACAGGAACATAATACAACTCACTATTTTCCTGCTCTTTGAATTTTTTTCTCATCTTATTTGTCTGTGTGTGAGGCAAAAAACAACCATGTTAATATGCTATCACTGAGGGAGTTATGAACCATCATGGTTTTAATGGTGCTGTTTAATCTACTTCGAGAAACTCTGAATTCTATCCTTTCTGCTTGAATATGAATCATTATTTCATTTCACGATATTCAGGAGGTAGAACACTACTTTGCTTTAAGACTGACTTTATTTCTCTTCTGAGGTAAAGGCAGAAGCAAAGATTGTGCTGGGTTTTGGTGAAAACCATGTAACCAGATTGACTGATGATTACGGAGACCTTCCTTGTTAGATTACAGGAGAGTGGTACACCATTTACATGGCCGCAGACAACAAGGAGAAGATTGAAGAAGGAGGCCCGCTGCGGACATACTTCCGCCGACTGGAATGCATTGACAACTGTGAAAAACTGTCCATTACTATATTTCTCACGTAAGCACAATCTGCCCCAACTGAAAACAACAAGATTGGTGCATTCTATCATGGGGTTCGGTCTCCAATGGGCAGTGAGGGGTGGGGGTGAGGCAAGTGACGATGAGTGTGTGAACCCTGTTCATGGAAGGGTGACCTCCAGCGCTGGGGAATGGATGGTGAGGAAGGACTGTCTTGTTTGTCTGTTTTTCAGGAATAATGGTAGTTGCACGTTAATCACAGCAGTGGCACAGCGAGCAGAAGGAAATGTTTACCGCATAGATTGTGAGTAGGTGAGCTTTGTCAATGAGTGTATCTCCTCAAGTTTGAGTCACTAAGTTGTGTGTGACCCCACGGACTGCAGCACGCCAGGCCTCCCTGTCCATCATCAACTCCCAGAGTTTGGTCACACTCTTGTCCATTGAGTTGGTCATGCCATCGAACCACCTCAGCCTCTGTCATCCCCTTCACTTTCTCTCCTCAATCGTTCCCTCATCAGGGTCTTTTCCAATGAATCTGCCATCAGGTGGCCAAGAAATTGGAGCTTCAGCTTCAGAATCAGTCCTTCCAAGGAATGTTCAGGCTTGGTTTCCTAGAGAATTGACTAGTTTGATCTCCTTGCAGTCCCAGGGACTCAAGGAGAGGGTAGTCATTTCCTTCTCTAGGGGATCTTGCCAAGCGAAGGACAAAAGCCAGGTCTCTGGCAGTGCAGGCAGATTCTGAGCCACCAGGAAAGCCCAAGACCATGGTCCACGTTCAGAACAATGGCTTTGGCTCCATCTAAGACAACTAGATGTCTGGACTTGTGTACTGTTCTCTCTACTCATTACAAGTGCCAACTTAGGAAAGACATTTTCCAGGCATTGATTCTGCACCAGAAAACTAGGGTAAGGTCCAATTTGGAAGGTGCCATTGATGGCATCTGAGAAAAAGCCCCAGAATACAGATTCCCCATGTTCCTCGGACATGGGGACGTGCATACAGCTACCTGAGACTGCAACAACCCATGAAACCGTTATTTTCTTGTATTTGACACGCATGTGTCTGTGCTCAGACGCTCAGTCTTGACTCTTAATGACACAATGGACTATAAGCTATAGGTTCTTCTGTTTATGGGATTCTCCAGGCAAGTGTACTGGAGCGGTTTGCCATTTCCTCCTCCAGGGATATTCCTCACCTGGGGATCAAAGGCATATCTCAGGCATCTCCAGCACTGGCAGGCAGATTCTTTACAGCTGAGTCCCCTGGGAAGCCACTTAAGTGAGCTTCCAAAATCAAAATTGCTTTAACTAAAGAAATTCTTTAAATATAAAAAGTTCTTTACTGACCTGATGAAGAAGTAGAACCTGATTAATTTAAATCCCACAGAAAAGTATGAGGATAGTTAAATTAACACAAAAATTTCAAAATAATGTTTATGTAATCAGAAAACAAAAGAGGACTAGTACATAACTCTATCTCTATTGTTTGCAATACTGGGAAGAATTCTCATATATCAATGCCAGAAAATTGAGTGATTAAAAGTCTACATATATGATTATCAAGGAGAAACTGTGCAATGGCGCATTCTAACTTGGCCTGCCGCCTGTTTTTTTTAATTTCCTATGTGGACATGTACCCAACGGAACTAAATAAGAACCATTTCAGAGAATATATTGCAGGACTTGGCAATCACCTCCTTTCTAGCTCTTTTACCACCCGCTGTACTAGGAAATAACAAGTTTATCTATTAACATTTGTTTTAACATTATTTGCTTAAATTTAGAGAATACCTTTGTAATCAGGACTGCACGTGTAAATTCGGCCACAAAATTCCTGAAAAGTTAATAGCAAGCTCTTTACCAGTAAGCTCCTATGAGCTGGTATGAGATGGTTCAGGTCCACCACCTACTATAGTTGCACTATTCAACTTACTAAATATTGTTCAGAACAGTTCAGTCCAGAAGACTGGAAGTCTTTACTATGTTCAGAAGAGAGTCATCTGGAGAAAGCTTTCCTACTCACTAGCTGTCTTAACTGTTTCTAACAACACACCCACGATAAATGTTAATGGGACAAAGTCACCATCAGAGGGAATACTGCCAATAAAATGTGAAGAATAAGAGATACCCAAATGAAAAGGAAAGAAGTTAATTGTTTTGAGGTTTGAATTTCTGTTTTTCTGTCACAGTCATGGGTAAAAGTGCTCTGCAACTCATCCGTGTATCAGATAGCATGTTGGTATTTGATGCTGAAAACTTTGATGGAGAGAAGACCACAAAAGCGACTTATGCCCTGGGTAGGTACTGCAACTCATTCTATGCAAACTACTCATGTTCATATTATCAGTACTTTTGTATTGAGGACAGAAGACAGTATGCAACATATATTTTATTAAGCACATTGGAGCAGACATGTATTCACATGGGAGAACTCAGACTTCATGTGACATGACTTACGGCTGCACCCAAAGCTTGTCTACTAGGAAACTGAACAACTGTATCCACTGCCGAATCTCTCATGTGCTTTTTAAAAAATTAGATACACTATTACTGGACGTGCAATGAAATATTCCAGGATGGTCCATGGGATTCTTGACAAATATCACATATTGCAGTTGCCATATTCTGACACCAAAGTGAACCAAGGTTTAAATTTGAGCTTAGCAGACTCACAGTTCCCGATCATGAGCGTAATCACCTCCACCACAAATGCATTATTGCTTGTGACAATCGTTAAAATAAAGCCTGACACCTGAATTAATGCTCTGGAAAACACACTGGATCATACTGAATCCTTCAGAGGCATGTGGTCAGGCATGTGAATCTTGTGCCAAGTGGCCAACCCCACAGGGACACTGTCTAGTCCCTTTATCCTTTCTGATATTAAATCTACATTGGGACTGTGTAGGGGGAGTGTCTGGTGTCTGAGGATGACAAAGCCTGAGTTTTTCCCCTTAGTAGCATGTGTGATGAGATTAGTGCTTGGTGAATGTTCAAATCGTTTCTCCCTCATTTTGTAAATACTGTTGCTCAGTCATTAAGTTCTGCCTGGCTCTGTGACCTCATGGACTGCAGCATGCCAGGCTCCTTGGTCTTCCACTCTGTCCCAGAGTTTGTTCAAACTTATGCTCATTGAGTTAGTGGTGCTATCAAACCACTCCTTTGACTGGAGATCATGAAAACCCCAGGGATGCAATTCTAGGATGTAGACAAAGTGGACAGGAACAGGTAGCGTTGGGAGGAATTCTGAGTTTCTAACTCTGCCATGACCTTCTCGGATGTTCCACTCGGAGCTGCTGAAGCTCACAGGTGAATGGTCTGCAGTTCTCTCAGTAGTTGTGAGAACTGGAACGTGACAACATGGAAACTATGTGGAGTCTACCCCCCTTGGACCCATCTGAAGTCCTGTATGCACACATGGGCACCTCTGTAGAAAATGCCCTGGTGAGCAGGGTTTAGGTGATGGAGGAGGGAAGTGATCATGCTGAGACTTACTGGACACTACAGATACGAGCCAGGGGACACTCGGTAACCAATGAAGGATTCTAACGCACACTTCTTCTGCCCTATTTGCTATGAAATCCAGGCAAAGGAGACAGTTTGAGTCAAGAGGATATTCAGAAGTATAAGGAAATGAACAACGAAAGGGGTATTCCAAATGAAAATATAGAAGATGGCGCCCAAACAGGTAAAGAAAGGCCCTGAGGACAGTGGGTATCAGAAATGAAAACACATCACGAGGATACTTGATTCAAATTTCCTGCTCCCTCAGTCGTCTTTCATGCAGGTTGTTATGAAATAATTATTTGAAGTAGAGGCATATCATTGATCATTTTTGCCCCTTATTCATTCTCTTCCACAGACAACTGTCCTAAATAAGAACTGAGAACCTCCGTGGGTGAGTAGAAACACAATACCTAACAACACTGAGTCTTCTTTAGTAGGTTAAGACTTTTTTTCTGGGGGCATACTGCTTTAAGAATGGGCTATATACACAATTGGCTATTACTCAACCATGATAAAGACTGAAGTAATGCCATCTGCAGCAACGTGGATGGACCCAGAGATAATCGATAAGAAACAAAGAGAAAGGCACATATCATATGATATCCCTTACACAGGGAATGCTAAATACAACACAAATGAACTATTTACAAAACAGAAACAGACTCAAGACACAGAAGACAAAATATGGTTATGAAAGTGATAACTGGGGGATCAGACGAATTGGGAGTTTGGGTTTAAGAGATACATACTGCTAAACATAAAGAACTAGAATCTGCTGTGGAGCACAGAAATCTATATGAATGACTTGTAATAATCTGCAAAGAGAATAATTTATAAAGGTACATATTTACATACATATGTGTATAACTGAGGGCTTCCCTGGTAGCTCAGTATAAAGAATCTGCCTGCTGATGCAGGAGATGCAGGTCATGCAATAGGTAATGACTAGCCACTCCAGTATCATTGCCAAGAAAATGTCAAAGACAGAGGAATCTGGAAATGTCCCATAGGAACACAGGAGTGGGACACGACTTGGCAGTTAAACAAAAATAACAAATGTATGCATAAAGCACTCTGCTGTGCCCCTGAAGCAAACACAACATTGCACATCAACTACATGTCAATAAAACTTTATTTAAAAAAAAATGGGATCATAAAAGCATCCACCTTGCCAAGTGGCAAAGGCTAGGGCTTCCATTAATGTTTGGATTTAAGTATCTAAATACTCACGCTGGTCTAGACCCCAGAGTGACACGTTTTGCAGACAAAGGAGATTGTGTGAAGCCCTGAACTGTGAAACATGATGAACTCTGGGGGAATCCCAGTGTGAATGATCTGGCAGCCACATCTTTATGATTGTAAGAAAGTTTTACAGAAGATGTAAGCAGCATAGGCAACACAGTACATAGTCCCCTACTTCTCGGACATGTGCATAGGTAACTTATTAACTCTCATCATAAGACCGGATACCATGTTGCTCACAGCTAGTTTCAGTTCAATTCAGTCGCTCAGTCGCGTCCAACTCTGAGACCTCATGGAGAGCAGCATGGCAGGCCTCCCTGTCCATCACCAACTCCCAGAGTTTACTCAAACTCATGTCCATTGAGTCAGTGATGCCATCCAACCATCTCATCCTCTGTTGTCCCCTTCTCCTCCCACCTTCAACCTTTCCCAGCATCAGGGTCCTTTCCAATGGGTCAGTTCTTCGCATAAACTGACCAAAGTATTGGAGTTTCAGCTGCAGCATCAGTCTTTTCAGTGAATATTCAGGACTAATTTCCATTAGGATGTACTGGTTGGATATCCTTGCAGTCCAAGGGAATCTCAAGAGTCTTCCTCAACAGCACAGTTGCAAAGCTTCAATACATCGGCGCTCAACCCTCTTTATATTCCAACTCTCACACCCATACATGACTACTGGAAAAACCATAGCTTTACTAGATAAACACCAAGTAGCAATTCTATGCAAACCTCAAGGGCAGTCACATGAAGGGACTTCTGTGAAATGGGTCTTCTTGTAGGGGAAGTTCTCACTGCTTCCACCAGTACCTGTTTTTATCTTCTCTTTCATTCTCTGACCAGCATCATGTTGATCCTAATCATCTCAACAACATCTTAAATTTTTTCATGTTTAATGAAGAAAATGAAGTAAGAATATGAGAAGCATCGCATTACTAATGTGTCACAATCATCCATATGAAGATTAGAGATCTTTTCCTTGAATTCGTCCTTTCTTCTCTCCCAGGAAATCATGATTCTGGCCCCATGGCTTTCCTGCCACAAATCTCCTCTCCTCTTGCTGATGTTACTGAATTCCTAAACTGCTCAATAAAATGATTAGTACGCATACGTGTCTGTAAAGAAAGATGCCGTATTTGCAGATGCTAAAAATATGTAAATCCAACTATGTAGAAAATTGAGTATACCATGGTATACTTACCAAGATACTTGGTATCTTGGTAAGAAGAGAGAATAAACCACAGATGCTAATTTTCTCCGAGCTTCCCTTGTGGCTCAGCTGGTAAAGAATCCACCTGCAGTGCTGGAAAACTGGGTTTGATCCCTGGGTTGGGAAGAACCCGAGAGAAGGCCATGTATACCCACCCCAAAATTCTGGCCTGGAGAATTCATGGACTGTATAGTCCATGGGGTGGCAAAGAGTCCGCTACGACTGAGCGACTTTCTCTTTCATTAATTTTATTCAGTAATATGAGGCTCCCACCAGATGTTATGTAAGCGATGGGACTGGTTAGATAGACAATTTCAAATAGAACCTATGCTTTCATAACTGGCATCAAAAAACAACTCAATTCTGTGATCTGTTGTGGGGTTGCCGGTAGTGGTAAGGATTTAGCAGAATGCAGTGTGACAGGGGTTTCCCAGGTGGCTGCACTGATTTAGAATATACTGACAGATGAAGATCACACAGGACACCTGGGACCCTTCCCTGGGTTGGGATGATCCCCTGGAGAAGGAAATGGCAACCCACTCCAGTATTCTTGCCTGGAGATTCCCATGGCCCAGGGAGCCTTGCAGGTCATGGGGTCCATGGGGTCTCAAAGAGTCAGACACTATTTATTGATTGAGCACACATACACACACAACATAAGTGAACAGTAACTACTCAAGAAAGAGCACTGAGGTTGGATACAAGGCACCGGGTATGTAGCGTCTTATTCGGGGCATGTAGTGTTCAGCTCCAACCCGGAAGCAGTGGCTTTGCTGCCGATGGAGCTGATGAGTGATCCGTAGCTGTTCAGTCACTCATCGGGGGTGTTTTAAAATAACAGTCATTCATTGGTGCCTAACGATGGGGAGCAAAGGAGCCTCGTGGGAACCCACAATGGTCATGCCACTGGACCAGACAAGAGACTCAGTCCATTTCAGTTCAGTTCAGTTTAGTCGCTCAGTCATGTCTGACTCTTTGCAACTCCATGGACTGCAGCTCGCCAGGCCTCCCTGTCCATCACTAACTCCTGGAGCTTGCTCAAACTCACGTCCATAGAGTCGGTGATGCCATCCAACATTCTCATCCTCTGTCATCTCCTTCTCCTCCCACCTTCAATCTTTCCAAGTATCAGGGTCATTTCCAGTGAGTCAGTTCTTCCCATTAGGTGACCAAAGTATTAGAGTTTCAGCTTCAGCATCAGTCCTTCCAATGAATATTCAGGACTGATTTCCTTTAGGATGGACTGGTTGGATCATCCTGCAGTCCAAGGGACTCTCAAGAGTCTTCTCTTGTGATGTTCAAAAACATCAGTTCTCTGGCACTCAGTTTTCTTTATAGCCCAACTCTCACAATCCTTACATGACTACTGGAATGCAATGGCTTTGACTATATGGACTTTTAGCAAGGCACTGTCTCTGCTTTTTAATATGCTTTCTAGTTTTGTAAGCCAGCCTTAAATGACAGCAAGAGCTAAAACCAAACCAAAAAATAAAACCAAAAATCTGAGCAGAGGTACTTCCCTAGGGGCCCAGAGGTTGGGAATCCACCTGCCAAAGCAGAAGACACAGGTTGAATCCCTGACCCTGGAAGATCCCACGTGCAGCAGGGCAATGAAGCACTACCGATCTTCTTCCGTGAGACTCAACAAGAAAACCACCACAATGAGAAGCCCTCAAATCACAGTAGTGAAAGGTAGAGACCACAACAAATACCCAGTGTGTGTTTCATTCTTTATATATATAAATTTATCTATTTTAATTGAAGGCTAATGACTTTACAATATTGTATTGGATTTGCCATACACTGACATGAATCCACCATGGGTGTACATGTGTTCCTCATCCTGAACCTCCCCTCCCACTTTCCTCCCCATCCCATCCCTCTGGGTCATCCCAGTGCACCAGCCCCGAGCACCCTGTCTCATGCATCGAACCTGGGCTGGCGATTCATTTCACCTATGATAATATATATGTTTCAATGTCATTCTAGTGGCTTCAGTGGCTACACACTGCAGCGAACTAAGACTCTATAAATTTATTACCGGTGACTCAGTAAATAAAAAAATCAGTTTGCTCAGCCCTACATTCAAAACAATAGTGGAAACAACCGCCCCAGAGAGGTGAAAAATTGAGAATTGAAATCTGTTGCTCTATACTGATATAAAATGGGGTTTCCAAAGTGACTCAGTGGTCAAGCGCCCACCTGCCAATGCAGGAGATGTGGGTTTGATCCCTGGAGAAGGAAGATCCCCTGGAGAAGGAAATGACAGCCCACTCCAGTATTCTGGCCCGGAGAAGCCCATGGGCGGAGGAGACTGGTGGGCTACTGTCCATGGCCTGGAAAAGACTCAGGACACGACTGAGTGACTCAATAACGACAATCATCAGTTTTAGGGTCATTTTCTTCCCCTTTTCCTGTGAGGCAAGTTCTCAGAATTGTGACAACTTACATCATGGCTACAGTCTGGTTATCCTGTAGTGAAGTTGTCCACATTTTGGGAGCTTCAGTGTCTATAAGACAGCTCCAGGACATGGCTCAAAATACTGTCAACCTTTGAGGACAAACCAAAGACCTAGAACTTGCTTACGGACTAAACTACTAGTGTTTGGTACGGTTGGATGTTTTTCTTTGCTTCTGCGTTTCTCCCTTCTCTGATTAAACTGATTGTCTGCCTCAAGTTTTTCCACAGACAAAAGGCAGGTGGAGGACATGGGTGGAAGGGCCATGGGGTCCTGCTCTGTTTCACTAAAATCCATCGGAAATGGATTCTGTGCAGGAAGGGTTGCCATGCACTGAGATGAGTTCAGTTCAGTCGCTCAGTCGTGTCCGACTCTTTGCGACCCCATGAATCGTGGCACACCAGGCCTCCCTGTCCATCACCAACTCCCGGAGTTTACTCAAACTCATGCCCATCGAGTCGGTGATGCCATCCAGCCATCTCATCCTCTGTTGTCCCCTTCTCCTCCTGCCCCCAATCCCTCCCAGCATCAGGGTCTTTTCCAATGAGTCAACTCTTCGCATGAGGTGGTCAAAGTACTGGAGTGTCAGTTTCAGCATCAGTCCTTCCAGTGAACACCCAGGACTGATCTCCTTTAGCTAGTTCAGTTTATATTCAGAGTTCGGATGGTCATGACCAGGTGAATCTAAGATGCTGGTAGAAAAGTCTAGAATAATAAAAACAGAGGCAAAGTAAAGAAAAAAAAGAATACATGCAGTTCTGTCTTCCTTTGAAAATACAAAAAGACAATCTGCCTTCTGCTCCATTTTCATACTTAATGCATTTGCTGCATGGTTTGGTTTAAGTCTGGTATTTCTCATGTGTCTAAGTGTATATATATATATACACATACACACACACACACACACACACACACACACACACACATATAGTATATATACTCCATATACAATGTGTATTTGTCACTCGAGTTGTGTCCGACTCTTTGCAACCCCATGGACTGTAACCCACCAGGCTCCTCTGTCCATGGAGTTCTCCAGGCAGGAATACTGGAGTGAGTTGCTAGTTCCTTCTCCCCATATACAATAAACTCTATCTATAATGAGTTATACCTATAATAAATTATATCTACAATAAATTATGTGTGTTGTATGCTAATTAATTATATTAAAGCATCAAATACTTTTCATGGTTTGAAACTGCCTGTATATGTCTTGGAGGAGCAAACTCTTTAATCAACTCCTTCTATTTAATAGAACTGTAATGCCTAGAATTACAATGATGAAAACAGTGTGTGTGTGTGTGTGTTAGTTTGTGTTTGTCTGTGTGTGTCTATGTCTTTGTGTGTCCGTGTGTGTGTGTCTGTGTGTGTGTGTGCGTGTTTGTGTGTGTGTGTGTGCATGCCATTTTTCTTGGTTCTGGACTGAAACCCATGGGGAAAACTCTGTAGCTGATGAGAACAGAACGCTCCCAGACTGCACACAGACACCACACGTGCTACACTTTACAGACGTTTCTCTAATAACCTGACGAGTGAAGGGGTGACTTTTATCGAGCACAGGAGGCCTCAGAGTTTCCATAACTCACTCATAAGGCCAGCAGGAAGTGGGGGTGTGGTCAGGAGATGGGAGGTCATGAATCGCTGAGTCAGGGTGACAGTTGCTGCCACTTAATCCTTGAGTAATCATTACCAGGCAGTAAACACCTCACCCTCATTCCCAACACACTAGATCCTTTGGAGACTGTGCATCTGGAAAGGGGGAGCCATTTCTTCCATTCATGTGCAAAGTTAAGATCAATTTTTTTTAAACTAAGTAAGGTTCATTAATTAGTTGCAATTCAAAATTTTTTAAAATTCCAAAACATATTTAAGGGTTCACTCACAGGATGGTGGGCCATTTCCTGACTCTATAATTCTTCTCCACAGAGAATAAGAACATAAGAAAGACTCAGGTTTATATATCAGGTATGTGTTACACCAGACGGATTTAATAAATATGCCATTTCCTCAATATACCATAAATAGATATGTAACTTTATGGTTTATTTATTTATAAATACAGATGTAAATTTCCATAAAACTTACAATATAAACTTATGAATATTATATCATTATATGTGGATACAGGGTTGAGTGTTATCAATAGCTACTAATAATAACACTGTGTAGTTGTCCTTGTACATATATTTAATGTTTAATGAATCATGAATAATTGTGAGATTCACATAATAAGATGTACACAAATACACAAGTTATTCACCTGATTTATCTAATTTATGAATAAATACTGGACTTGTGCGAGGGTCCAGTGGTAAAGATTCCAGTTTCATCCCGGGTCCAGGAAGATTCCATATACCTTGGGATACCTCAGCCCGTATGCCATAAGTACTGAGCCTATATGCAGCAACTACTGAATCCCACAATGTGGAGCCCGGCCTGCACAACAAGATAAGCTATGCAATGAACAGCCAGTGCGCCGCAACTAGAGAGAAGCACCGCCCCCCTCCCCACTGCAAGTACAGAAAATCTGCATGCTCCACAAAGACCCAGTGCTGCCGTGCATGAATAAATAAATGTTTATATAGTTTCCACTCATGTGTTACTTACCTGAATGTATCCACATAATAAAGGCAGTTATGCATAACTTTATGCGTATGGAATACTGCCTACGGCATAAGAATACTGCCATGACCTCTCACACCTTATGCTGTAGATAGATATTGAGCTGTTTCCTCCACGCCTCCTAAAGGAGACAGAGCGATGCGGATAGACACTTTCCTGGTCACTGCAGGAGCATGTAGGCCAACAGACAATGGGGTCCCGGGACAATCAGGGTTCTAGAACCTTCCAGAGACGAGCCAGAAGCAGTCAGAGGAGCAAGGTGCTTCTACCCAACACAGGGAACTATATTCAATCTCATACTGATCTATAATGGAACAGACTCTGAAAAACACTAGGCGTTGTCTATGTGTATAACTGAGTCACTGCGGCACGGCAGAAACTAGCACAACAAGGGAAATCGAAGATACTTCCTTTTATTTGTAATGAAGTGATAAGAGTTGACTCGTTGGAAAAGACCCTGATGATGGGAGGGATTGGGGGGCAGGAGGAGAAGGGGACGACAGAGGATGAGATGGCTGGATGGCATCACCGACGCGATGGGCATGAGTTTGACTGAACTCCGGGAGTTGGTGATGGACAGGGAGGCCTGGCGTGCTGCGATTCATGGGGTCACAAAGAGTCAGACACGACTGAGCGAGTGAACTGAACTGAACTGAAGAGGAAGGCAGGAGGGCACCAGTAAACCTCAATGCAAACAAAAGAACTGCAGGGCTCGGCTCCCAGCAGGGTGTGTCTCCCTACCACACACACACCCCTCAGGATCCCACCAGTCATGTGGTGACCTGTCCTCAGCAAAACACACGGTAACCTGAGGTCAGTGGGTGCTCTCACCCTGCAGGGAACCAGGGGCGGGGGCGCAGAGCTGGAGCCCAGAACCACACTGAATTCCTCCTGCTACTTTATGTTTCAGATGAAACGCCACTCCCCTGCCGTGTCTCATCAGAAGTAAATATTCTCAAGACACAAGTCCACCGTCGCCCAAAAGTTTAGCAACACAGCTCACACCATGCCCAAGGCACTCTTTGTTCAGAACCCAGGTAAACAGGCTTCACCGTGTGACTTCCTGCTTCAACATTTTTAGCAATCTCCAGTGAGTAAAAAAACCAAATCCCAACATGATTCTTGTCTTGAAATTCAGCAATTCTGACACAGGGACTTTCTTGGTGGTCCAGCAGTTAAGACTCCACATTCCAAAGCACAGAATGTTGGGTTCCATCCATGGTCGGAGAACCAAGATCACGCATGCCCTGGAGCAAATAAGAGTCGACACAGCCAAAAAAAAAAGCTGATGCCAACCTAACTTTCAGGCCAAATACCCACATTTCTGCTTAAGGAAGTCTGTTCATCCTTCCGTATTTATATATTTATTTTTCATCCTTCCGTATTTAATCCAAATAGTTTCTTCCTGCTTACTTTCTGGCTTTTGGTAATGTATTCATCTTTGTGGTCTATATTTATCTACCTCACAACATTTTATAATATAATTTTCTCAAGTGTCTCATAAAAAGACTACAGATCCCTTGAGGAAAGTTTATCATAATAAAGTAAGTGAAAGTAGGTCAGTCCTGTCCTGCTATTTCTGACCCCACCAACTATACAGTCCATGGAATTCTCCAGGCCAGAATATTGAAGTGGGCAGGCTTTCCCTTCTCCAGGGGATCTTCCCAACCCAGGGATCGAAACCAGGCCTCCCGCATTGCAGGCGGATTCTTTACCTGTTGAGCCACCAGGGAAACCCAAGAATCCTGGAGTGGGTAGCCTATCCCCTCACTAGCATATCTTCACGACCCAGGAATTAAACCAGGGTCTTCTGCATTGCAGGCAGATTCTTTACCAACTGAGCTATCAGGGGAGCCCGAGGCGAGTTTATGCGAAATAAAGTATTTCTCAGTTAGTTGAAATATTTCAAAGCACCCATATTATGCTTGACAGAGGATGAGATGGTTCAATGGCATCATCAACTCAACAGACATGGGTTTGGGTGGACTCCGGGAGTTGGTAATGGACAGGGAAGGCCTGGCGTGGTGCAGTTCCTGGGGTCGCAAAGAGTCAGACATGACTGAGCGACTGAACTGAACTGGACTGACATCATGCTGGCAAGGAAAAGGATAATTTTTAGTCTTTATCTGGGACAGAATAGGATTTGTCTTCTCTGTCACCATTCACCACCATTGCTGTGGGCACCTCGTTTATTTTCAGCAACTCCAGCCCTCAGCTCCATTCTGTGAGCCTATGCCTTGTTCTAACATCCTTCTCTCATTCGCTCTGGTCTAAAAGGGGGCAGTTCATAAATACATTTTGAAAATTTGGCAATAAGAACTTGTTTCATGGCCTGCTCCACATCAACTCCAAACTACTGTAAACCAATCAGTCAATCAATCAATCATAATAATTTCATTTAGGTGTCTACATGGATTCCTAATCCCCAAGTTATTTTGCTGGAAGAGTGTATGAGAACATGTGTACCTTGCAGTCTCTGTAACTCTGAGCTCCCAGGTATCTGCACTGCATGAAAATGAAATCACAAAGCGAGTATGGATAGGTGGCAGGTCACAGGAGAAATGCAGCCAAAATCAAAACTTACTAAATGACAATGCAACCTTGCTGACTGAAGTAGATAGTATTGTGTGGACAGACACAAATTCAGGTATTAATTATAAAACTCTCTTCCATTTTGCACATAAGCCTAACAGAAGACACACTACTCAAAACTTTTGCAATATAAACCGACTTCTTATTGAATGAAAGGAAGGTTTACACAAATGCTCTTAAATATAATAATGAGGTAAAATAAAACATGTGACCAGGGAGAGAGACCACTAAAATTGCCTCAAGAATTTAAAGTGAAATGGCTGCAGTTTAAATAATGAAAGTGTTAGGCACCAAACAGGAAACAGGAAACATGAGCCACTAAAAAATATTTTATCTTCAAAAATTATTTTCAAGGTCTTTCTCCAAGTTGACAATATATCCATCTGATCCTAGAGAAAAGGGATCTATGTCACGGTGACTACAGCCATGAAATTAAAAGATATTTGCTCCTTCAAAGAAGAGCTATGACAAATGTAGGCAGTGTATTAAAAGAGACATTTCTTTGCTGACAAACATCTGTGTAGTCAAAGCGATGGTTTTTCCAGTATGGATGTGAGAGTTGGACCAAAGAGAAAGCTGAGCACTGAAGAATTGATGCTTCTGAACTGTGGTGTTGGAGAAGACTCTTGAGAGTCCCTTGGACTGCAAGGAGATCCAACCAGTCCATCCTAAAGGAGATCAGTCCTGGGTGTTCATCAGAAGGACTGAAGCTGAAGCTGAAACTCCACTATTTGGCCACCTCATGCAAAGAGTTGACTCATTGGAAAAGACCCTGATGCTGGGAGGGATTGGGGGCAGGAGGAGAAGGGGTCAACAGAGGATGAGATGGTTGGATGGCATCACCGACTCAACGGACATGAGTATGAGCAAACTCTGGGAGATGGTGAAGGACAGGAACGCCTAGGGTGTTGCATTCCATGGGGTTGCAAAAAAGTTGGACACAATTGAGGGCCTGAACAATACAATAGCAACAGGACTGAGTTTAATCAGTGTGCATCAGTGTACTCTTAAAGTTTTCCAGAAGTTAAGGAGTAGGAAGGTGCAATCAAAGTAAAAGCTGCTTGCAACTTCAATAAGAAACAAGTGAGGGAACACATCTGTCTCAGGAAGTTACCCTGTGTGTGTATTGTGTGTGTATTTAAATAAAAATAGTTAAAAGCTATGTTCTAAGCAAATGACAAGTATACTTGATACATTATTAATTATAGTCACCATATTCTTCATTACATCTTTCTTGAAATCCCAGGATCTCTTCAGGTAATTGTAACTTAAAAAAAAAAAGAAAAAAACACCTTGTAGTTCAGTCGGGAAAGACTCTGCCTGCAATGCAGGAGACCCAGGTTCAGTTTCTGGATCAGGAAGATCCCCTGGAGAATGGAATAGCAACCCATTCCAGTATGCTTTCTCAGAAAATCCCATGGACAGAGGAGCCTTGTGGGTTGTGGTGTTACAGTCCATGGGGTTGCAATAGTCGGACACTACTGAGTGGCTAAATAAAAATAACAAAGGACTCATTTAAGTCAGTAAAGCTTTATTTTTGAAACTGGGCATCTGCTTATGTTGAGGACTCTGCAAGTCTCAAGCATTTACGCATTGATTATTTGTTTTAGATTCAAAACATAGCAAACATAATGCCTTGCTGTTTAGATAGCTCCCTGGGACAATCAGTAGAAAAACATAATACTGTAATGATCGATAAATGGATGACCAATCTTAAATTGACAAGTTTGTGAACCATGAACACTTAATGCTTATGACAGGAACTTGTTGAAGGCTAGTCATATGACCCTCATTTTTTAATTGTCTAGTTTAATTCTGTCTCAAACACAAATAAAGAATGGGGGCCAACAAACCAAAACAAAATGAAACCTATGCCAGAAAAAAGAGTCAGAAATATACACACAGATGGATTTTGCATAAAGTACCTAAGTGTAAGGGAAACTTTGCATAAGTACAAGGGAAATTTAGTGGAAAATAATAAATGTGTGGAGCAAAGTTGTAAAAATTGGATATCCATTTGCCAGGAAAAAAAAAAAGAACTTCATTCACCACTCCATGTGTTACAACTAACACAGAGAGATTTATAGACCTATATGTGAGACCTAGAGCAAGAAGTACGCTAGAGGTAAAACATGGGTGGAAGCTCTGTGACCTAAAACTAAGAGGTCAGTGATTAGAAAATACACCAAAACAGATTCACTCACTGGGAACAATATGTTAGTAACCTGATCTTGATCAACACAGAAATGTTTACAAACTTCCCGGATACCCTTAAGGAAGGATAAGAGGCGCCTGTGGCCGGGGGAAAATATTTGCACATCTTCTACCTGAAAAAAAGGACTTGCATCCAGAATACATTAACAATCCCCAGCCTTTAAAATAAGGAAACACACAACCTACTGGGTGACGACCAAATGACTTGCAGAGACACTTAACCAAAAAAGTGGGCAAATGGGAAGTAGAGACATTGCAAGATGTCCCATGTCTTTATTTCTTCAAGAAATGGAAGTTACAACTGTAACTGGATGCCATTATGCACTTACTATAATATCTGAAATATGAAAACAATAATAGGAAAACAACTGGTCACACCAGTTGTTGGCAAAACTCTGGAGCAAAGGTAGTTCCATTCACTGTTGGCAGGACTCTAAAATCCTAAGGCACTGAGATCAAGTAGTTCTACCCCTAAATGTCTACCTAGGAGATAAGATGGCTGAGTTCATTACAAAGACTTGTCTATGAATGTGTATCCATCAACATCTGCATGGGTAAAAATGGAGTAAGTCCACACTTTCCCTGGTGGCTCAGAGGTAAAGGACACAGATGCAAAGGCTGGAGGTGTGGGTTCCATCCCTGGGTTGGGAGAGTTCCCCTGGAGGAGGAAATGTCAAGGCACTCCAGTACTCCTTCCTGGGAAATCCCCTTGGCAGAGGAGCTTGGCGGGCTAAAGTCCATGGGGGTTCAAAAGAGTTAGACACGCTTAGTGGCTAAGCACACACATATCACTTTGCCCAAGCAAGATAACACTATACAAGACTAAACAGGAACAGAGTCTACAAAAAATAAGATGATTATTAAAATAAATATGCTAAGTGAAAGAAGCCAGAGACACACACACACACAGAGATTCGATTTCTTGGAAAATTCTAAAGAACACCAATAACTTATGTTGGTGTCGGAAAACTGAAGAGTGTGTTCCCAGGACTGGGTTGGACGAGGTTAAATGGGGAGGAAGGAAGGATGACCAAAGAGCCCAAGGATAGTTTTGAACTTGACAGATGTGCTCACCATGCTGATTAAGGAAAAGATATCACAGCTCTATTCATCCAAAGTTTATCAACTGTACCCCTAAAATATATGAACTTTTGTTGCATCTCAGATAATACTTTTAAAAGCTCATCTTTCACTTCAGCTCTAGAGTTCAGTTCAGTTACAGAGGTTCAGTTCAATATCTGTATTTTTATATCTCTAATCACTATCCATCCATTTCCTTTATTTTTTTTTTTTAATTAATAGGGCTGGTATCGTCCTGAGAGCAAACTGAGTTTTATTTAGAGAGAGGTTGCCCATGTTTTCTCTAATCTAGGTCCCCTAATGCATGGATAAGTTCAGGAGAAAGGTTGAAAGAAGGTGGATCTTAGTATCAGGAGCTACATGTAAGGCAGAAACCTTACCCACTGAAGTGAGACTAGGTTATATCCACAAGGCAAGATGAAATTGTAGAGATGAACTTGGGAGGAATACTTGAGTAGGCTAGGAGATAAGAATTTTCTCCTGTTGAAAGTACTTTGTTAAGTTAAAATATAACAATCTAAACATAAAGAAGCCATAGTGCATACACACATACACACACACACACACACACACATGTAATACTACGCAACCATAAAAAAGTTGAAATTTTGCCACTTGCAGCAACATGTATGACCTTTGATGGCATTAGGCCTAGTGAATAAAGTTGAAGAAAGACAAATACTGTATGATATCACATTGAAATCTAAAAAATAAAATACACGAGTGAATATAACAAAAAAGCAGCAAATCCACAGATACGGAAAACAAACTAGAGATGAGTAGTGTGGGAAGCGGGGTAGGGGTAAGGTAAGAGATGGGGAGTAAGAGGTACAAACTACCATGAGACAGAATTCTATGATACAGACAATGTGGACAGGAAGAGTTAGACTCGGGAGGAATTCTGAGTCTCACTTCCACTGTATAAACGTAAGGAATTTGTTTTAGGTCATACCTGGATGGTCTAGTGGTTTTTTCCTACTTCTTCCATTTAAGTCTGAATTTTGCAATAAGGAGTTCATGATCTAAGCCACAGTGAACTCCCGGTCATGTTTTTGCTGATTTTACAGAGCTTCTCCATCTTCGGCTGCAAAGAATATAATCAATCTGATTTTGGAATTGACCATCTGGTGATGTCCATGTGTAGAGTCTTCTCTTGTGTTGTTGGAAGAGGGTGTTTGCTCTGACTAGTGTCTTCTCTTGTCAAAACTATGTTAGCCTTTGCCCTGCTTGATTTTGATCTCCAAGACCAAATAGGCCTGTTACTCCAGGTATTTCTTGACTTCCTAATTTTGCATTCCAGTCCCCTATGGTGGAAAAAGACATTTTTTTAGGGTGTTAGCTCTTGTAGGTCTTCATAGAAATGTTCAAATTCAGCTTCTTCATAGACTGGTCGGGGCATCGACCTGAATGACTGTGACATTGAATAGTTTGCCTTACAAATGAACAGAGATCATTCTGCCATCTTTGAGACTGCATCCAAGTACTGCATTTCACTCTTTTGTTGGCTATGAGAGCTACTCCATTTCTTCTAAGTGATTCTTGCCCATATGGTAGTAGATATAATGGTCATCTGAGTTAAATTACTAATTCCAGTTCATTTTAGTTCACTAATTCTTAATGTCAATATTCACTCTTGCCATCTCCTGTTTGACCACTTCCAATCTGTCTTGATTCATGGACCTAACATTCCAGGTTCCTATGTAATATTGTTCTTTACAGCATTGGACTTTACTTCCAACACCAGTCATATCCACAACCGGGCATTGTTTTTGCTTTGGCTCCATCTCTTCATTCTTTCTGGAGTTATATCTCCACTCTTCTCCAGTAGCATATTGGGCACCCACCAATATGGGGAGTTCATCTTTCATTGTCATATAGTTTTGCCTTTTCATACTATTCAAGGGCTTCTCAAGGCAAGAATACTGAAGGGGTTTGCCATTCCCTTCTCCAGTGGACCACACACTGTCCGACCTCTCCACCATGCCCGACCATCTTGGGTAGCCCTACATGGCATGGCTCATAGTTTCACTGAGTTAGACAAGGCTATGGTCCATGTGATCAGTTTGATTATGCAAAGCAGAAAAGGAAAGATATATTCATTTGAATGCAAATATCCAAAGACTAGCAAGAAGAGATAAGAAATCCTTCCTCAGTGATCAATCCAAAGAAATAGAAGAAGACAATAGAATGGGAAAGACTAGAGATCTCTTAAAGAGAATTAGAGATATCAAGGGAACATTTCATGCAAAGATAGACACAATAAAGGACAGAAATGGTATGGACCTAAAAGAAGCAGAAGATATTAAGAAGAGGTGGCAAGAATACACAAAAGAACTATACAAAAAAAGAGTTCATGACCCAGATAATCATGATGGTGTGATCACTCACCTAGAGACAGACTTTCTGGAATGAAAACTCAAGTCGGCCCAAGGAACCATCATTATAAACAAAGCTAGTGAAGGTGATGGTATGCCAGTTAAGCTATTTCAAATCCCAAAAGATGATGCTGTGAAAGTGATGCACTCAATATGCCAGCAAATTTGGAAAACTTGGCAGTGGCCACAGAACTGGAGAATGTCAGTTTTCATTCTAATCCCAAAGAAAGGCAATGCCAAAGAAAGTTCAAACTACTATACAATTGCATTCATCTCACACACTAGCAAAGTAATGCTCAAAATTCTCCAAGCCAGACTTCAAGAGTATGTGAACTGTGAACTTCCATTTGTTGAAGCTGGATTTAAAACTGGGAGAGGAACCAATGTTCAAATTGCCAATATCTGTTGGATCATCAAAAAAGCAAGAGAGTTCCAGAAAAACACCTACTTCTGCTTTACTGACTATGCCAAAGGCTTTAACTGTGTGTATCACAACACACTGTGGAAAATTCTTCAAGATATGGGAATACCAGACCACCCGACCTGCGTTTTGAGAAATCTGTATGCAGGTCAGGAAGCAACAGTTAGAACTGGACATGGAAAAACAGACTAGCTCCAAATTGTCAAAGCAGTATTTCAGGCCTGTATATTGTCCCCCTGCTTATTTAACTTATATGCAGAGTACATCATGAGAAACACTGGGCTGGAGGAAGTACAAGATTCCAGCACAAGCTGGAATCAAGATTGCCAAGAGAAATATCAGTAACCTCAGATATGCAGATGACACCACCCTTAAGGCAGAAAGTGAAGAAGAACTAAAGAGGCTCTTGATGAAAGTGAAAGAGGAGAGTGAAAAAGTTGACTTAAAACTTAACATTCGGAAAACTAACATCATGGCATCTGGTCCCTTCACTTTATGGGAAATAGATGGGGAAACAATGGAAACAGTGAGAGACTTTATTTTTGGAGGGGTCCAAAAGCACTGCAGATGATGACTCAGCGATGAAATTAAAACATGCTTGCTCCTTGGAAGAAAAGCTATGACCAACCTAGACGGCTAATTAAGAAGCAGAGACATTACTTTGCCAACAAGTTCCATCTAGTCAAGGCTAGGGTTTTTCCAGTAGTCATGAATGGATGTAAGAATTGAACTATAAAGAAAGCTGAATGCTAAAGAATGGATGCTTTTGAATTGTTTTGTTGGAGAAGACTCGAGACAGTCCCTTGGACTGCAAGGAGATCCCAGCAGTCAATCCTAAAGGAGATTAGTCCTGGATAGTAATCGGAAAGACTGATGCTGAAGCTGAAACTCCAAAATTTTGGCCAACTGATGGGAAAAACTGACTCATTTGAAAAGACCCTGATGCTGATAAAGATTGAAGGCAGGAGGAAGGGGAGGGGACAACAGAGGATGAGATGGTTGGATGGCATCACCAAAGCAGTGGACATGAGTTTGAGTAAACTCCGGGAGTTGGTGATGGACAGGGAGACCTGGCGTGCTGCAGTCCAAGGGGTCACAAAGAGTTGGACAGGACTGAGCGACCGAACGGAGCTGAACTGAACTGACAGATAAGTTGCTGGAGAAATGAGAAATCCATATGCCAAAAAAAAATAAAAAACCACACAAAAACTTCATCCCATTCATTACTCGATGTTTTACAACTAACACAGAGAGACTCACATAGCTATATGTACGACCGAAAGTAAGAAAGACTCTGGCAGTAAAACACAGGTGGATACTCTGTGACCAAAGTTTAGGCGGTTACTGATTAGAATATACACCCAGAAGGAGCCTTCATTGGGAACGTAACCAGGCCTCTATCCAAATATGTAACTAGCGGCTAGAAGTGTGAGAAGGGGCCCAGGGGTAAGGTAACAGGAGGGCAATACGAGGTACAAACTCCTGTGTATAAAATAAACAGTGTATAAAGATATATGGCACAGCATAGGGAATAAAGCCTATATTTTATAGCTATAAATGGAATATATAAAAATTATGAATCACCATATGGTACACCTCTAACTTATATAATTTGGTACATCAACTATATCTCAATTTCAAAACAAAAAATGTAGACTCCTCTGAGGGATGTCCTGACAATCAATTCCTGGTAAAGAAGACACATATTAATCTTTTATATCAGATTATACTGTCTTTAGTTTTAGGACATAAGCTTAAACTGACCTTCAAATGCTAAATAAATAACATGAGGGTTTGAGCTATGAGTCTTGGACTGTTTGTCCCATTTTGGAATCTGAAGAAATAAAAGAATAAAAGTATTAGTGTCTTTGAAATACCTCGTATGTTCTCTAATTTCTCATTTAATCTGAAGGCAACTGTCCAGATCTAACTAAACTTCCCTTAAAATGAATCTCTTTGTAAAAACCACAGATCAGAAAACAAACAAAAAAACCTCACCAGTCAACCAGGATATCAGAAGATAACATCTATGTAACCAAGATCTTGTGATTTACCACTGTTTGATCATTATGTATTCTGCCAAGAGACCTTTCCTATAAGAAGAGGGGCAAATTCACAACCTCTCCAATGCCTGGGACACCTTCGGCTTCTGTAGAAGAACCACGAAAGTCACAAGATGAAGACTGTGCTCTTGACTCTCCTCCTGGGTCTGGTCTGTGCTGCCCAGGAAGCTCCAGCTGAGCTAGAACCCTCACAGGTATCCAAGTTCAGCTGATCTGAGGGAAGCTCTTGGACTGTGAGTGTGTGCGTGAGAGAGACATAGTCTTGTTTATATGCATGACCAGATTGTATAGATATGCCATGCTCCACCTATTTGCATGAGCATAATACAACCCTTTGTATTTCTGCTCTTTGCATTTTTTCCATGTATTTGTCTCTATGTGAAAAAAAAAAAGAAAAAAGCTATTACCATATAGTTAAGGACAAATGAACTATCATGGTGTTTAATGTTCCTCTTTTAGCTATTTTAAGAAACTCAAACTCTATGCGTTCTGCTCGAATATGAATGATTGTTTCATGTCATACTATGCTGCAAGGCAGGAGGTAGAATCCTACTTTGTCTAATAGGATTGAATTTTCTTCTCTTCTGAGGTAAATGAAGAGGCAATGATTGAGTTGGGTATTGGTGAGAATCCAATGATAACACTGAATGATGTTTATGGAGACCTTCCTTCTTAGATTACAGGAGACTGGCGCAGCATTCTCACGGCTGCAGATAACAAGGAGAAGATTGAGGAAGGAGGCCTCCTGAGGGCATACGTCCGTCAGTTTGAATGTAGTGACCGCTGTTCCTCACTATCCATTAAATTTTATGTCAAGTAAGCACAATCTGCTTAAACTGAAAAAAATGAGACTTCTGACTTCTGACATGCGGTCCGGTATCCAAAGTGCAGGGAATGGTGTGAGTTGAAGGTGTGATATTGGGTGTGTGAACTCTATCAATGGAAGGGTGCCCTCAAGCTCTGGGGTACAGATAATGACAAAGGAACATCTTGTCTTTTTGTTTTTCAGGATTCAAGGGGAATGCACATTAGTCAATATAGTTGCACAGAGAAAAGGGGATGTTTATCACGTAGGATGTGAGTATGCAAGCGCTGCTGATGTGTGCCTCTTCCCAAGCATGTTAGATGCTCAGCTATGTCTGACTCTTGCGACCCCATGGACTCTAGCCTGCCAGGCTCCTCTGTCCATGGGATGGTGCAGGCAAGAAAACTAGAATGGGTTGTCATTTCCTACTCCAGGTGATCTTCCTGACCCAGGGATCGAGCCCATCTCTCCTGCATCTTCAGCAATGCCAACCGATTCTTTATTGCCGAGCCACCTGAGAACTCCCTCATTTAACTCTCAAGAGCAAATTTTCTTTAACAAAAAAAAATTCTTTAAATATGAAAAGTTCTCTTCTAGCATGTTGAAGAAGTAGAACCTGATTCATTTATATCTCACAGATAAGTAGGAGAATAGTTAAAATGACAGAAAAATTTTCACATTAACTTTAACCTAATTTGAAATCAAAAGGGACACTGGCTCAGACCACAATCTCTATAGTCTCAAACTTTAAAAGAAATCTCAAATACCAATACTGTCATGTGAAAATGAAAACCACTTATTTGATTTCAAGGGAAAAATATACAATGGAACATTCTTATCTTGGTCAGAGGCATGTTTTAAAATTTCATCTGTGGACATTGGACACAGGACATAATTAGGAAACATTTCAGAGTATATACCTCTAACATCTGACAATACATTCATTTATACATCTCTGATTACCTCTGTTCCAGAAGGTAACCTTGGTTTATCTATTACGCCTTATTTTCACAGGATTTCCTCAAATTTAAAGAATATCTTTGGAATCATGACTGTACTTGTTAATTTGGTCTAAAAACTCCTGAAACTTTGACAGTTAGCTCTTGTGAGCTCATATGAGATGATTGAGGCCCAACACCTACTAGCTGCAATCACCAACTTTGCTATTGTTCACAGCCTGTGTGGTCTAGAAGACTGGAAGTCTTTACTGTCTTAAGATGAGGGGTGTGTGGAGAAAGTTTTCCAAGTTCACTAGCTGTTTCATCAGGTTCTAACCACAGACCACTAGAAATGCCAGGAAAATAGAGACCACCATTGAAATGAAGACTGATGACAGCTTGTGAAGAACATAACATGTACAAATGAAGAGAAATTGCATTGAGATTTGAATTTCTTTTTTCCTGTCACAGATATGGGTGCAAATTTCTTCGAAATGCTTCCTATATCAGACAGCACATTAGCAATCTACGGTGAAAACTCTGATGGTGTGAAAACTACAAAAGTGACCCAACTTCTCGGTAGGTTAATGAAGCTTATTCTGAGCAGATGAACATGTTCATATTATCATTATCTCATTGAAGGAGAAGTACATGGCCAACTAATATTTTATTAAGCAGACTACAATAGAAAATAGTTCACATGGGAGAATTCAGACTTCATGTGCCATGATCCAGGGCTGCGGAAACATTGTCTACTAGAAGACTGAAGAAATACATCCACTGGAGATTCTATCAGAGGACTTTTAAAAAATTAGATGCACTTACCCAGAGGTTGCAATGACATATTGCAGGATGCTCCGTGGGTTTCTTGATAAATATCACATATTGGAGTTGCCGGGTTTGGACACCAAAGTGAAGCAAGGATGGAAATTTGAGTTCAGACACTCGTAGGTCCTGGCCATGACTGATTCCTCTTGAATACAAATGCTTTCTTTTTTCGCCAAAATCATTAAATTAAATCCCTGAAACCTCAACCCAGTCCTCTGTAAATCACCCCCGGATCATATAGAATCCTTCAGAAGCACCATGTTCAGTCACGCAAATCTTTCCGACAACCAGCCAACCACAGGGTGCATTTAAAACAACCCTTTACCCCTTCTGATATTATATGCTCATTGGGGGTGGCTGGGGCTACTCTCTGGTCTCTAAGGATGACAGAATCTGAGTGTTTCTCTCAGTCCCATGTGCAATGAGATCAGTGTGCTTAGGGAAAACTCCAAAAATGAATTCCCCGTTCATTTCAACATTGTTGTTCAGTTATACGTCCTTTCTCACTGATTGTGGCTCCATGGACTTGAGGACGTAAAGCCCCTCTGCCCTCCGCTATCTTTGAGAGTTTACTCAAACTCATGTCGATTGAGCCAGTGAGGGTCTCTACATATCTGAATAGATTAAGGTCCAGGAAAACCCCAGAGACAGAATTCTAGGATGCAGACAATGGGGACAGGAAGTTAGACGTGGGAGGATATCTGAGTCTCAGGACCCACCATGACTTTCTCCGATGTGCCATTCCAGCTTGCATGTGACTTGGGGATGCTTAGGCTCACAGGTGAATGATCTGTCGTTCACTCAGTAGTTGGAAGAACTCGAATGAGATAAAATGTTAACTATGTGGACTCTAACCCCTGATCATCTGAAGACCTGATGTGAACACTCAGGCACCTCTGTAGAAAAGTTTCTGGTGAGCAGGCTTTAAGGGATGTAAGAGGGCAATGGTGTGGATGAGACTGACTGGACATTATACACAGGAGCTGGGGAGACTCTATAAGCTACCAAGGATTCTAACGCACACCTCTTCTGCCCTCTTTGTTATTAAACCCAGCCAAAGAAGATGGTGTCACTCAAGAAGACATTCAGCAGTATGAGGAACTGAGCAAAGAAAGGGGGATTCCAACTGAAAATATAGAAGATCTCACTGAAACAGGTAAAGCCAAGAGGCCAACAGGGATCCGAAATGAAACCACAGCATGGGGATACTTGATTCAAATTTCCTATTCACATAATAATCTTTTACAAAGGCTGTCACAATAATCCTTTGAAATAGAGGCATGTCAATGATTATTTCTCTACTTTTTCATTTTCTTTCACAGACGACTGTCCTCCATAATATCTGACAGCCAGTTCTGGGTGAGTAGAATAATGACATATAGAACACTGAATTTTCTTTCTAAGGTAAGACATTTTTCTGGGGGCATACCACTTTAAGCATAGCATAAATATACAAGGGACTATAGTACTCAACTATGTTAAAGAATGAAATAATGCCATTTGCAGTAACATGGGCAGATCTAGAGATGATCATGTTAAGGGAAGTTAAGAGAGAAAAAGGCAAATTTGATATCACTTCCATGAGGAACAAAAAAATATAGCACATATGAACGATTTACAAAATAGAAACAGGTGCACAGTCCAAACACTCTTGGTGCTCTCTAAAGAAAACATGGGGAGAGGGACACACGAGGTGTTCAGGATTAAGAGATACACACTCCTGGCTTGTATATACATGCATGTCTACATGCGGGCTTCATGGGCTCTCAGAAGTAACGAACCCACCTGCCAATGCAGGAAAACTGGGCTTGATCCCTGGGTGGGAAAGATCCCCGGGAAGGGGAAATGGCAACCCACTCCAGTAATCTGGCCTGGGATGTGATGGACAGAGGAGTCTGGGAGGCTCAAGTCCATAGAAACAGAAAACTGTGGGACAGGATTGGCGTATAAACACCAACAACAAAAAATGCATAAACCTTCATGTCGCTATACATTTGAAAGTAACACAACATTGAACATCAACTACATTTCTTTTTTTTGTTGTTGCTTATTTTTTTAATTAGTTGGAGACTAACTACTTCACAATACTTCAGTGGGTTTTGTCATATACTGATATGAATCAGCCATGGAGTTACACGTATTCCCCATCCCGATCCCCCCTCCCACCTCTCTCTCCACCGACTCCTCGGGGTCCTCCCAGTGCACCAGGCCCGAGCACTTGTATCAAGCATCCCACCTGGGCTGGTGATCTGTTTCACTATAGATAACATACATGCTGTTCTTTTGAAACATCCCACCCTCACCTTCTCCCACAGAGTTCAAAAGTCTGTTCGGTATTTCTGTGTCTCTTTTTCTGTTTTGCATATAGGGTTATCATTACCATCTTTCTAAATTCCATATATATGTGTTAGTATGCTGTAATTGAACATCAACTACATTTCAATGAAAACTAGTTTTAAAAAGGAACAGGAACACAAAACTCTTTATCATGCCACATGATAATGGCTCGGGATTCCGTAAGTGTAAGGATTTCAATAGCTAAACAATCACACACTGGCCTAGACTCCACAGTGAGATGCTTTGAGAATCAAAGAGGAGACTGTGTGAAGCCCTGAGCTGTGAAATACGCTGCTCCGCGGGGAATTCCAATGCGGATGAAAGATCATACAGCCATACAACCATTCTCATAAAAAAATAACATTTATAGGAGAAGTAGGAAGAACAGGTTACACAGGAATCTTCTACACCAGGGAACTGTGGATATGCAACTCAGCAACACTTAACATGCTAGCTGATCCACAACTCCTCACAAATAGTTTCATTGGGTGGTGGTTCTATGCAACCTGCTCTGGGCATACACACGCAGGGGCTTCTGCAAAATGGGTCATGAAGGCAAATTTCTCCACTGCTTTCAACAGGAGAGCTGCTATTTTCTGTTTCATTCTCTGACAACACCATGTTGATCCTAATCACCTCAACTATATTTTACTCTCTTTTTTATCTTCTCTAGAAGTGAATGAAGAATGAAAACTTGTACCATCACAGCCCCAATGTGCCACAATCAGACATATGATGATAAAAGGCACTCTCCTTGAAATCCTCATTTCTCCTCTCCCAGGAAGTCATGTGCCTGTTCACATGGCTTTCCAACTATGAATCTCCTCTGTCCTTGCTCATGTTACTGGATTCCTATATTGATCAATACAATGATTAATGCACAGATGTCTAGTGAGCAAACATGCTATATTTGCAAATGCACTAAACACATAAACTCAAATATGCAGATAAACCACTGACAGTGAAGCAGGAGGTAACCCTGCCAAGGATGCTTGGTTTCAATCTTGAAAGCATCAAGAAGAGGAGATAGAATAAACCACAGATGGTAGTTCTACAGGGTTTTTAAGGATACTCCAGATGTCACGTGAGACATGGGATTGGTTGCTCAGACAACGTCAAATAGAATCTGAGCTGTCAGAAGCAGCAGCTGAAATCCACTCAATGATGTGGTGAAGCAACATCCATCTGCTGTGGGGGTTGCAGGGGGTGGTCATGATTTTGCAGAACAGAGGCATGCATGGGCTTCCAGGGGGTGCACCAGTAAAACATGAACCTGGAAAGGCAGGAGATGCTGGAGGTGCTGGTCGATCCCGGGATCGACATGATGCTCTGGAGAAGGAATCTGAACCCCTCCAGTCATCTTGCCTAGAGTGTCTCAAGGACACAGAAGCCCGGTGGGCTATACAGTCCATGAGCTGGCAAGGAGTTAGACACAACTTCTCAAGTAAGCACACAGACACGTACAACAAAACTGAACAGTACTTACTCAACAAACAGAGCTGATGCTGGTTACAATGCATGGGGTCTGCTGTGCCCCACGTGGGCTGCTACTGACCAGCTCCAACCCAGAAAGCTCTGGTCTTCCTGCGGAGGCAGGTGTTGAGTCATCTGCAGGTCTGCAGAAAAGTCTCTCACAAGGGGTGTTTTAACATAATACTCATTGATTGGTGACGACTGATGGGAAAAAAGGAGCATTGTGCGTACCCACAACGGCCACGCCCCTGGAGCAGGCGAGAGACCAGGAAAGTGCCTAAGGGAGAAGGGAAAGAATAGGCAGTCCTAGAACACTGTGGAGCCCGTGGGTAGACTCCTGGGGATGTGGAAGGCTGTGTGCACCTGAAATGCTACAGGAGTGACAGCAAAGACAGAACAGATCCCTGCTCACCCAGGGCTCACTGTAAGCTGTACACACTTTGAAGGTCTGTTACATGCATACGAAGGTCTCTAACGGCAAGACATGTGTGCCTGATCACTTGAATTGTTCTAAGAGAATGGAACAGAAGTGGATGAAACTAAGCTATGCCCACCTCGTGGATCACTGGCTTGTGAGCTGAATGGTCTTGGGTGACAATAGAGCTATGAGCCATTTCCTGAAGGGCCACCCAAGACAGACAAATAGAGTAGAGAGTCTGACAGGACTTGATCCACTGGAGGAGGGATCCACCTGACCCACTTGATCCACTCTAGAAGTCTTTCCATGATAACTCCATGAACTGTATAAAAATGCAAAAAGATGGGACACTGCAAGTTGAGACCCACCCCACACAGATGTTGGAAAATGTCCACCATGCTACTGCGGAAGAGTGGAGGATACCTCATAATACTGTCATAAACAGTGAAGCTATGCTCACTTAGGGCTGACTTCTGGGAAGCCAGCCTTTAAAACGAAACCTAGAATTAAAAACAGAAAGGAAGCTCAGCAGAGAGACTTTAAGAGGGGCGCATGGTTTTCAGAGTCCACCTGCCGATGCAGGGGACACACACGGAACCCCTAATCCAGGACTATCCCACGTGACGAGGGGCATACTCAGCCCACGGGCCCCAGGTACTGAGCCTCGGCCCTAGACTCTGCAAGCGACAACAAATTAGCCACCACACTCAGAAGGATTCAAGGCTCAAGTAGAAGAAAGCTGAGCCAGCAACAAAGACCTAGTGTGTGTCTGCAAATAAAACAAAAAATCCTACCCGGAGGTGATAAGCACTGAGACACAGGGCAAACACTAATAAGGTTTTTAAAACTCTATGTGAAACACTTGCCTCTCAAATAATTCAAGGAACATTAGAAACAGAGCAGGACAGTTATATGCACCAAGAAAACATTTTATCGTAAAAGTTATTTTCCAGGAAATTTATCCATCTCACAACGTACAAAATCCTGGGGAAAAGGGATCTATGCCAAGTGGATTGAGGTTAATCAGTGTGGATTGACGAACTCTTAAATTTTGCAGAGAGTCAGGACAAAAGTTTACTCAAAGAGTAAATGTGTATGGAAACCACAGGAGAAATCGACAAACGTCAAAGATGGTTCTTTGAGAAGATAAATAAAATAGGCAAAGCATTAGCCAGACTCATCAACAACAGGGGGAGAAGAATCAAATCAACAGAATTAGTATGAAGACAGAGAAATCACAACAGCCAACACAGAGATACACAGGATCATAAGAGACTACTATCACCAACCATATGCCAATAAAATAGACAACTTGGAAGAAATGGACATATTCTCAGCAAAGTATAACTTTCCAAAACTGAACCAGAACGAGATAGAAAATCTTAACAGACCCCTTCCAAGCACGGAAATAAAAACTGTAATCAGAAATCTTCCAGCAAACAAAAGCCCAGGACCAGACGGCTTCATAGCTAAATTCTACCAAAACTGTAAACAAAAGCTGAAAGATATCCTACTCACACTTTTCCAGAAAATTGCAGAGGACGGGACTATTTCAAACTCATTCTATGAGACCACCAACACCCAAATACAAAACCAGACAAAGGAGACACAAAAAAAGGAAATTGCAGGCCAAGGATTCTTTAATATCTGCAAATGAGTCACTGTCTTAGACCACATTAGCAAATTGAAAAACAAAAATCATATGACTATCTCAGTTTGTAAAGAGAAAGGATTTGACAAAATTCAACATCCATTTAAGATAAAAACACTCCTGGAAAAAAAAAAAAAAAAAAAAAAAAAAAACACTCCTGAAAGGATTCATTGAAGAAACATATCTCAACATAATAAAAGCCATATATGATAAACCCACAACAAACAGTATCTTCAGTGGTGAAAAAATGACAGCATTTACGCTAAAGTCATGAACAAGATAAGGGTGCCCACTCTCAACACCAATATTTGGCATAGTTGTGGAAGTTTTAGCCACAGCAATCAGAGAAGAAAAAGAAAGAAAACGAATTCAGACTGGAAAAGAAGAAGTGAAATTCTCACTGTTTACAGATGACATGATCTTCTACATAGAAAACCCAAACACTCCACCAGAAAATTACTAGAGCGAATCAATGAATATAGTAAAGTTGGAGATACAAAATAACACTCAGAAATCCTTTGCATTCCTATCCACTACCAAGGAGAAAAGCCAAAGAGAACTGAAGGAAACAATTCCATTCACCCTTGCAATGAAAAGAATAAAACACTTAGGAATAAATATACCTAAACAAGCAAAAGACCTATATAGACAAAACTACAAAACACCAATGAAAGAAATCAAAGAGGACACAAATAGATGGAAACATATACCATGTTCATTGATTGGAAGAATCAATAGAGTGAAAATGAGTGTACTACCGAAACCCATCTATAGATTCAATGCAATCCCTTTCAAGCTACCAATGGTATTTTTCAGAGAACTAGAACAAATAATTTCACAATTTGTATGGAAATACAAAAAGCTTTGAACAGCCAAAGCAAAATTGAGAAAGAAGAATGGAACTAGAGAAATCAATCTGCCTGACTTCACACTATACTACAAGGCTACAGTCATCAAGGCCGTATGGTACTGGCACAAAGACAGAAACATAGAACAATGAAACAGAATGGAAAGCCCACAGGTAAACCCATGAACTTATGGACACAATATCTTTGCCAAAGGAGGCAAGAATATACAATGGAGAAATCAGAATCTCTTTAACAAGTGGTGCTGGGAATCTGGTCAACCACTTGTAAAAGAATGAAACTAGAACCCTTTCTACCACCATACACAAAAAATGAACTCAAAATGGATTAAAAGTTCGAACGTAAGATCAGAAACTATAAGACTACTCGAGGATAACATACCCAAAACGCTCTCTGACATAATTCACAGCAGGATCCTCTAGGACCCACTTCCCTGATGAATGGAAATAAAAGCAAAAATAAACAAACAGGACCTAATCAAACTTAAAAGTTTTGGTACAATGAAGGAACCACTACACAAGGTGAAAGACAGCTTTCAGAATGGCAGAAAATGATAGCAAATGAAGCAACTGACAGAGAGTTAATCTCAAAAATAGACAAGCAGCTCGCACAGCTCAATTCTAGAAAAATAAGTGACCCAATAAAAAAAGGGGGCCAAAGAAATAAACAGACATGCCTTCAAAAAGGACATAAAGATGTTTAACAAGCACATGAAAAGATGCTCAACCTCACTCATTATCAGAGAAGCGCAAATCAAAACCACAATGAGGAACCATCTCACGCCAGTCAGAATGGTGGCGATCAAAAAGCCTGCAAACAATAAATTCTGGAGAGGGAGTCGAGAAAAGGGAACCCTGACACTATTGGTGGCAATGCAAATTAGTACAGCCACTATGGAGAACACTGTGGATGGAGATTCCTTAGAAGCCTCGAAATAGAACTGCCATACGACCCAGGAATCCCATTGCTGGACATACACACCAAGGAAACCAGAGCTGAAATAGACATTTGTACCTCTCTGATCACTGCAGCACTGTTTACAACAGCCAGAAATGGAAGCCCCTTAGATGTCCATTGGGAGATAAATGCTTGCATGATACAGCTTGGATTGGGCTGGTGCAGTGAGATGACCCAGAGGGATGGGATGAGAATGGATGTGGGAGGGGGGTTCAGGATGGGGAACACATGTACATCCAGGGCTGATTTCATGTCAATGCATGGCAACCACTACAATATTGTAAGGTAAACACTAAATAAATAAATGAAACTAAAAAAAAAAAAAAAAAAAAAAAGAACAAGATGTCCATTGGGAGAAAAATGTTGAAAAAGCTGTGGCACATACACACACTGGAATATTACTCAGCTATTCAAAAGAGTGCATTCGAATCAGATGGAATGAGGTCGATGAAACTGGAGACTGTTATACAGAGTGAAGTAAGTCAGAAAGATAAACACCAATACAGTATACTAACACAAATATATGCAATTTAGAAACATGGTAACAATGATCTCATATGAGAGAGAGCAAAAGAAACACAAATGTAAACACAAGATCCTTGGACTCTGTGGGAGAAGGCGAGGGTGGGATGATTTGAGTGATTTGCATTGAAACATGCACGTGATCATATGTGAAACAGATCACCAGTCCAGCTTCGATGCATGAGAAAGACTGCTCAGGGCTGGTGTACTAGGATGACCCTGGGCGATGGGATGGGGAGGGAGGTGGGAAAGCGCTTCAGGATGGGGAACACATGTACACCCGAGGCTGATTCAAGTCAATGTATGGCAACAACCACAACAATATTGTAAAGTCACTAGCCTCCAATTAAAACAAATGAATCCATTTTCAAAAAATGAGTAAATGTCTCTTGCAATCAGACTTCGTCGGTCCATAGAATTCACAAAATAACAATGGAGATTGCTGCCACGACTTTCTCGAAGGGATCCTCACAATGCAGGGATCAAACCCAGATCTCCTGCATTGCAGGCAGAGTCTTTACCATCTGAGCCACCACGGAAGCCCTAAATAAGTTACACATGAATAAACACATCTGTCTCCTCACGTGCTCACCTCGTCTGTGTCTGTGTGTGAGTGTGTGACTCATAAGCACCTAAAAGCCATGCTCAAGATGCAAACAAGGATATGTGCAATGCTATTAAAAATAGACACCATGCTGCTCATTATATCTGTCTCTAAATCACAAGAGATCTTCAGGTAATGATAACTAAACAAGAAGACACACACACACACACAGACGATACTTCTGTCAATTGAAGCCTTGTGTTCCAAACGGAATATCTCTTTATGTTGAGAACTCTGCAGCCAGCATTGACTCCACTTTTATTTCATTTGGCTCCAAAATGCAGAAAAACGCACATCTTGGACTATCAGATACGCTTTAGGAAAAGTCAGCAGGAATATACAATACTCTGATAATATATAAATGGATGAGAAATTCTGCTTTCAAGAGCTTTTGAACTGTGAGTACCTTACATTTGGACAAAAACAGTTGAATGTTAGTCATATGACCCTCACAATCCAGTCATGAATAATACCGCCTCAAACACCCATGTTAAAAGGGGAGGGAGAAAAAGCCAAAACAACAGATGTGATTGTGGGGCAGGGAGAAGAATACACAGACAAATGGATGGTCGATATAGTTACATATGAAATTTAGTGGAAAACAATAATTTGTAGAGAAAAGTTTCCGTGAAATTAGAAATCCATATGCCAACAGAAAGAAGACCTTCATTTCATTCACTGCTCCATGGTTTACAACTAACACAGTGAGACTTGCAGACCTATATGTAGGGCTGAACACAAGAAAGACTCTAGCAGTAAAACACAGGCGGACACTCTGTGACCAAAGATCAGGAATTACTCGTTAGAGTATACACCCAGAAGGATCCTTGAGTGGGAAAAGTAACCAGGCCTCTATCCAAGTATTGACATCTCTGAGGGATAACCTGAAGGAAGCACAACAGAAGCCAGCGACGGGGGTGGGTGGTGGGGGAATATTGGCACATCTCTATCTGAAAAGACGGGCTTCCGTGGTGTCTCAGACAGTCAACAGTCTGCCTACAGCGCAGGGCTCCGTGACCTGGCTTCAACCCATGCCTCTGTAAGATGCCCTGGAGAAGGATGGGAATCCGCCCAAGTGTTCCTGCCCTGAAAAATCCACAGGCAGACGAGCCTGGAGGCCTACAGCCGATGGAGCTGCAAAAAGCCACACACCACTGAGCGATCCACATTATTTATAAGTCTGAAAATGGACTGATATGCAGAATATATAAAGCCTTCTAACTTCATACAAAAATTAAGAAATTATTCACTCAATAATCAACAAATGAATTGGAGAGACACCAAAGAAAATAGACAAGTGGCAACCCTATTTCTTCATTCATTCAGGAAATGGAAATTTCCTGGGTGCCATCACAATCTCGGTATAGTCTTTGTAAATAACTGGATGCCATCACACTCTCTCTATAGTCTCTGTAAATAACAAAACGGATGACACACACTCAGGGCAAGGATGAAGCAGGGGAAATTCTCATCTACTGCTGGAAGGACTTGAACGAACTATGCAAATCATGAAAAACTGGAAATGTTGCCCTTTACACCAACATGGATGGCAGGATTAGGTGAAGCGAATCAAGGTGAACAAAGACAAATGTTCTATGATATCACTTATATGGAAAATCTAAAATATAAAACAAACTAGTCAATATAACACAGAAAGCAGCAAATCCACAGATACAGAAAACAAACGACTGGTTAATAGTGTGATGGGGGGTAAGGGTTGGATAAGAGGAGGGAGTAAGAGGTACAAACTACTATGTATAAAATAACTGGGGTAAAGATATATGGTACAGCATAGGGAATAAAGCCTATATTTGACACCTATCAATGGAGTATATAAAAATTACAAGTCACTAAATTGCACATCACTAATTTCTATAATATTGTACGTCAATTATACTTCCATTTCAAAAAAAATAAAAATAGAAACCCGTCCGAGGGGTGCGGTGACAACAAATTCTTCGTAAAAAACCCACACATGAATCTTTTAATCCAGACAATATCATCTTTCATTTTAAAATATAAGCTCCAACTGCCCATTCATTGCTAAATAAATAACACGGGACTTGGGCTTTGAGTCTTGGACTTTGTCCCCATTCTGGAATCTGACAATAGAAAAGATTGTAAGAATCCGTGTCCTGGAAATACCTCAGATATCCTCGGATTTGTCATTTCATCTGAAGGCAAATGTCCAGGTCTACCTAAACGTTCCTTAAAATTAATCTCTCTATAAAATCCAAGGATTGCAAACAAAACCTCCCCTGCCAACCAGGATGTCAGAAGATGACGTCTGTGTAACCAAGGTCTTGGGACTAACCACTGTTTGACCATTATGTACTCCGCCAAGAGACCCATCCTATAAGAAGGGGGACCAATTCACAGCCTTTCCGACAGATAGGACGCCCTGAGCTTCTCTAGAAGGAGGACCACAAGACTCACAAGATGAAGGTCGTCGTCCTGATCCTGCTCCTTGGTCTGGTCTGTGCAGCCCAGGAAGCGCCAGCTGAGCTAGACCCCACGCAGGTATCGAAACTCAGCTGATCTGGTAGAAGGCCTTGGTTCTGTGTGTGTGAGAGACAGAGGGGAATAGCCTTGTTTATGTGGATGAGCAGACTGTATCTATCTATGCCACAGTCCACGTATCTACATGAACTAATACAACCCTCACTTTCTGCTCTGTGAATTTTTTCCCCTCAACTTATTTCACTGTGTTTGTGGGGTGGGGGGGTGAAAACTAACCATGCTATCCTTTAGGGATCGATGAACTGTCAAGGTCTTAAGGTTGCTGTTTCAGCTAGTTTAAGAAACCAAAACATTATCCTTTCTGCTCAAATATGAATGAGTATTTCATTTCACGTTATTCTGCAATGCAGGGCGTTGAACCCTACATTGTTAAATAAGATTGAATTTTCCTCTCTTCTGAGGTAAAGGCAGAGGCAATGATTGGGTTGGGTGTTGGTGAGAATCCAGTGAAAAGACTGAGGGATGTTTATGGAGACCTTCCTTCTTAGATTACAGCAGACTGGCACACCATTTTAATTGCCGCGACTAACAAGGAGAAGATTGAGGAAGGAGGCCCCCTGAGGAAATACGTCCGTGGGCTTGAATGTACTGACAACTGCTCATCAATAATTATTAAATTTTATATCAAGTAAGCACAGTCTCCCTAAACTGAAAACAGTGAGACAGCTGGCTTCTGACATGGGGTCCCGTCTCCAAAGTGCAGTGAACGGTGTGGGTCAAGGCTGGGAAGATGCGTGTGTGAACTCTATCCATGGATGGGTGTCCTCAAGCTCTGGGAAGCAGATGATGACAAAGGAAAATCTTGTCTGTTTGCTTTTCAGGTTTCATGGTGTATGCTTTATATCCGAATCAGTTGCACAGAAAAAGGGGGAAGTCTATCACACACGATGTGAGTATGTGAGCTCTGCTGATGAGTGCCTCTTCCCAAGAATGTTAGACGCTCTGCTGTGTCCGGCCCTTTGTGACCCCATGGACTCGAGCCCGTCAGGCTCCTCTGTCCATGGGATGCTGCAGGAAAGACAACTAGAATGGGTTGTCATTTCCTACTTCAGGGGATCCTCCTGACCTGGGTTCGAGCCCAACTGTCCTCCATCTCCAGCAATGCCAAGCAGATTCTTCATTGCCGAGCAACCTGAGAAGCCCCTTATTTAACTTTCAAGAGCAAATTTTCTTTAACAAAAAACTCCTTTAAACATGAAAAGTTCTTTTCGAGCATGTTGAAGAAGTAGAACCTGATTCATTTAAATATCGCAGGTAAGTATGAGAAGAGTTAAAATGACAGGAAACATTTCACACTAATTTCACTTAATTTGAAATCAAAAGGGACACTGGCTCAGACCTCAATCTCTATAGTTTCAAATTTAGAAAGAAATCTCAATAGCAATACTGTAATGTGAAGTAATGATAAGTACCTATTTGAATTCATGGGGAAAATAAGCAATGCAACATTCTAATCTTGGTCAGAGGCATGTTTTGTTTGGTTGCTTTGTTTGTTTTTTAATTTCATCTGTGGCCATTGGACACAGGACATAATTAGGAAACATTTCAGAGTATATACCTCTAACATCTGGCAATACCTTCATTTCCACCTCTCTGATTAGCTCTGTTCTAGAAGGCAACCTTGCTTTATCTATTAAGCCCTATTTTCACATGATTTCCTCAAACTTAAAGAATATCTTTGTAATCATGACTGTACTTATCAATTTGGTCAAAACACTCCTGAAACTTTGACAGTTAGCTCTTGTGAGCTCATATGAGTTGACTGAGTTCCAACACCTACTCTAGCTGTAAAAACCAACTTTGCTATTGTTCACAGCCTGTGTGGTCTAGAAGACTGGAAGTCTTTACTGTCTTAAGATGAGGGGTGTGTGGAGAAAGTTTTCCAAGTTCACTAGCTGTTTCAACAGGTTCTAACCACAGACCACTAGAAATGCCAGGGAAATAGAGACCACCATTGGAACGAAGACTGATGACAGCTTGTGAAGAACGTGACATGTACAAATGAAGAGAAATTGCATTGAGAATTGGATTTCTTTTTTCCTCACACAGATATGGGTGAAAATATTATGGAAGGGATTCCAATATCAGACAGCACATTAGCATTCTACCTTGAAAACTTTGATGGTGTGAAGACTACAAAACTGACCCAACTTCTCGGTAGGTTAATGAAGCTTACTCTGAGCAGATGAACATGTTCATATTATCGTTATTTCATTGAAGGAGAAGTACATGGCCAACTAATATATTATTAAGCAGACTACAATAGAATATAGCTCACATGGGAGAATTCAGACTTCATGTGCCATGATCCAGGGCTGCGGAAAAGCTGTCCACTAGAAAACTGAAGAAATGCATCCACTGGGGATTGTATCCGATGACTCTTTTAAAAATTAGATACACTCTCCCAGGAGGTGCACTGAAATATTCCAGGATGCTCCGTGGCTTTCTTGATAAATATCACATATTGGAGTTTCTGGGTTTGGACACCAAAGTGAAGCAAGGATGGAACTTTGAGTTCAGACACTCGTAGGTCCTGGCCATGGCTGATTCCTCTTGAATAGAAATGCTTCTGTTTTTTTTGCCATAATCATTAAATGAATCCCTGAAACCTGAGCCCAACCCTCTGTAATCATCCCTGGATTTCATGCAATCCTTCAGAAGCAGCCTGTTGGGTCATGTAAACTTTCTGACAACCAGCCAACCACAGGGTGCGTATTATACAACCCTTTACCCCTTCTGATATCATATCCTCAATGGGGGTCGATGGCTCTTCTGTCTGGTCTCCGAGGATGACAGAACCTGAGTGCTTCTCTGAGTCCCATGTGCGGTGAGATTAGTGTGCTTCATGAAAACCCCAAAAAATGTATCCCCCGTTCATTGCAACACTATGTTCAGTCACGTCATGTCTGACTCATCAGGGCTCCATGGACTTCAGGATGCAAAGCTCCTCTGCCCTCCAGTATCTTCCAGAGTTTCCTCAAACTCATGTTGACTCAGCCAGTGAGGGTCTCTACACATCTGAATAGACTAAGGTCCAGGAAAACCCCAGAGACGGAATTCTAGGATGCAGACAATGGGGACAGGAAGTTAGACTTGGGAGGATATCTGGGTCTCAGGACCCACCTTGACTTTCTCCAATGTACCATTCTAGCGTGCATCTGACTTGGGGATGCTTAGGCTCACAGGGGAATGGTCCGTCGTTCACTCAGTAGTCGAAAGAGATCGAATGAGATAAAATGTTAACTATGTGGACTCTAACCCCTGAACATCTGAAGACCTGATGTGAACACTCAGACAACACTGTAGAAAATTAACTGATGAGCAGGCTTTAGGTGAAGGAAGAGGGCAATGGTGTGGATGAGACTGACTGGACATTACACATGGGAGTTGGGGAGACTCTATAAGCTACCAAGGATTCTAACGCACACCACTTCTGCCCTCTTTGTCATTAAACGCAGCCATAGGAGACGGTGTCACTCAAGAAGACATTCAGCAGTATGAGGAACTGAACAAAGAAAGGGGGATTCCAAATGAAAATGTAGAAGTTCTCACTGGAAAAGGTAATGCCAAGAGGATAACAGGGATCCTAAATGAAACCAGAGCATGAGGATGCTCGATTCAAATTTCCTATTCAAATAGTAATCTTTTACAAAGGCTTCATGAAATAATCCTTTGAAACAGAGGCATGACAATGATGATTTTTCCACTTTTTCCTGCTCTTTCACAGGCGACTGTCCTCCATAAGAATTGAGGGCCTCTACTGGGTGAGTAGCATAATGACATATAGAACACTGAATTTTCTTTCTAAGGGAAGACGTTTTCTGGGGCAAAACACTTTAATCATGGCATGTATACACAAGGGACTATAGTACTCAACTAGGTAAGAGAATGAAAAAATGCCATCTGCAGTAACATGGGCAGATCTAGAGATGATCATGCCAAGGAAGAAAGTAAGAGAAAGGCAAGTTTGATATCACCTCCATGAGGAACGAAAAAATATGGCACAAATGAACTGTTTACAAAGTAGAAACAGGCTCAGTCCAAAACCTCTTGATGCTCCCTAAAGAAAACATGGGGAGAGGGATACACGAGGAGTTTGGGATTAAGACATACACTCCTGGCTTGTATATACATGCATGTCTAACTGAGGGCTTCATGGGGTCTCTGAAGTAACGAACCCGCATGCCAATGCAGGAAATCTGGGCCTGATTCCTGGGTCAGAAAGATCCCCGGGAACGGGAAATGGCAACCCACTCCAGTAATCTGGCCTGGGAAGTCCCATGGAGAGAGGAGTCTGGCAGGCTAAAGACCGTAGAAACAGAAAAGTGCTGGACAGGACAAGCACAGAAACAACAACAACAAAAACTGCATAAAGCATCATGTCGCCATACACTTGAAACATAACACTGAACATCAACTACATTTCAATGAAAACTAGTTTTAAAAAGGAATAGGAACACAAAACTCTTTATCATGCCGCATGATAATGGCTCGGGATTCCGTGTAAGGATTTAAATATCTAAAATTCACACTGGTCTAGACTCCACAGTGAGATGCTTTGAGGAGACTGTGTGAAGACCTGAGCTGTGAAATACGCTGCTCCGCGGTGAATACCAGTCCGGATGAAAGACCATACAGCCATACAACCATCATGATGAAAAATAACATTTATAGGAGAAGTAGGAAGAACAGGTTACACAGGAACCTTCTACACCAGGGAACTGTGGAGATGTAACTCAGCAACTCGCAACATACCAGCTGGTCCACAACTCCTCACAAATAGTTTCATTGGGTGGTGGTTCTATGCAACCTGCTCTGGGCATACACACAGAGGGGCTTCTGCAAAACGGGTCATGAAGGCAAATTTCTCCACTGCTTTCAACAGGAGAGTTGCTATTTCCTGTTTCATTCTCTGACAAGGCCTTGTTAATCCTAATCAGCGCAATTACCTTTTACTCCTTTTTTTTTTCCTTTTAGAGAAGTGAATTAAGAATGAAAACTTGCACCATCACAGCCCTAATGTGCCACAATCAGACATATGATGATAAAAGTCATTCTCCTTGAAATCCACATTTCTCCTCTCCCAGGAAGTCATGTGCCTGTTCACATGGCTTTCCAACTATGAATCTCCTCTGCCCTTGCTCATGTTACTGGATTCCTAAACTGATCAATAAAATGATTAATGCACACATGTCTAGTGAGCAAACATGCTATATTTGCAAATGCACTAAACACATAAACTCAAATATGCAGATAAACCACTGACAGTGAAGCAGGAGGTAACCCTGCCAAGGATGCTTGGTTTCAATCTTGAAAGCATCAAGAAGAGGAGATAGAATAAACCACAGATGGTAGTTCTACAGGGTTTATAAGGATCCTCCAGATGTCACGTGAGACATGGGATTGGTTGCTCAGACAACGTCAAATAGAATCTGAGCTGTCAGAAGCAGCAGCTGAAATCCACTCAACGATGTGGTGAAGCAACATCCATCTGCTGTGGGGGTTGCAGGGGGTGGTCATGATTTTGCAGAACAGAGGCATGCATGGGCTTCCAGGGGGTGCACCAGTAAAACATGAACCTGGAAAGGCAGGAGATGCTGGAGGTGCTGGTCGATCCCGGGATCGACATGATGCTCTGGAGAAGGAATCTGAACCCCTCCAGTCATCTTGCCTAGAGTGTCTCAAGGACACAGAAGCCCGGTGGGCTATACAGTCCATGAGCTGGCAAGGAGTTAGACACAACTTCTCAAGTAAGCACACAGACACGTACAACAAAACTGAACAGTACTTACTCAACAAACAGAGCTGATGGTGGTTACAATGCATGGGGTCTGCTGTGCCCCACGTGGGCTGCTACTGACCAGCTCCAACCCAGAAAGCTCTGGTCTTCCTGCGGAGGCAGGTGTTGAGTCATCTGCAGGTCTGCAGAAAAGTCTCTCACAAGGGGTGTTTTAACATAATACTCATTGATTGGTGACGACTGATGGGAAAAAAGGAGCATTGTGCGTACCCACAACGGCCACGCCCCTGGAGCAGGCGAGAGACCAGGAAAGTGCCTAAGGGAGAAGGGAAAGAATAGGCAGTCCTAGAACACTGTGGAGCCCGTGGGTAGACTCCTGGGGATGTGGAAGGCTGTGTGCACCTGAAATGCTACAGGAGTTACAGCAAAGACAGAACAGATCCCTGCTCACCCAGGGCTCACTGTAAGCTGTACACACTTTGAAGGTCTGTTACATGCATACGAAGGTCTCTAACGGCAAGACATGTGTGCCTGATCACTTGAATTGTTCTAAGAGAATGGAACAGAAGTGGATGAAACTAAGCTATGCCCACCTCGTGGATCACTGGCTTGTGAGCTGAGTGGTCTTGGGTGACAATAGAGCTATGAGCCATTTCCTGAAGGGCCACCCAAGACAGACAAATAGAGTAGAGAGTCTGACAGGACTTGATCCACTGGAGGAGGGATCCACCTGACCCACTTGATCCACTCTAGAAGTCTTTCCATGATAACTCCATGAACTGTATAAAAATGCAAAAAGATGGGACACTGCAAGTTGAGACCCACCCCACAAAGATGCTGGAAAATGTCCAGCATGCTACCACGGAAGAGTGAAGGATACCTCATAATACTGTCAGAAACAGAGAAGCTATGCTCACTTAGGGCTGACTCCTGGGAAGCCAGCCTTTAAAACGAAAACTAGAATTAAAAACAGAAAGGAAGCTCAGCAGAGAGACTTCTCGGGGGGCCCAGGTCTTCAGAGTCCACCTGCCGATGCAGGGGACACACACGGAACCCCTGATCCAGGATGATCCCACGTGCCAAGGGGAAACTCAGCCCATGGGCCCCAGGTACTGAGCCTCTGCCCTAGACTCTACAAGTGACAACAAATTAGCCACCACACTCAGAAGGTTTCAAAGCTCAAGTAGAAGAAAGCTGAGCCAGCAACAAAGACCTAGTGTGTGTCTGCAAATAAAACAAACAATCCTACCCGGAGGTGATAAGCACTGAGACACAGGGCAAACACTAATAAAGTTTTTAAGATTCTATGTGAAACACTTGCCTCTCAAATAATTCAAGGAACATTAGAAACAGAGCAGGACAGTTATATGCACCAAGAAAACATTTTATCGTAAAAGTTATTTTCCAGGAAATTTATCCATCTCACAACATACAAAATCCTGGGGAAAAGGGATCTACGCCAAGTGGATTGAGGTTAATCAATGTGGATTGACGAACTCTTAAATTTTGCAGGGAGTCAGGACAAAAGTTTACTCAAAGAGTAAATGTGTATGGAGACCACAGGAGAAATCAACAAACGTCAAAGATGGTTCTTTGAGAAGATAAATAAAATAGGCAAAGCATTAGCCAGACTCATCAACAACAGGGGGAGAAGAATCAAATCAACAGAATTAGTATGAAGACAGAGAAATCACAACAGCCAACACAGAGATACACAGGATCATAAGAGACTACTATCACCAACTATATGCCAATAAAATAGACAACTTGGAAGAAATGGACATATTCTCAGCAAAGTATAACTTTCCAAAACTGAACCAGAACGAGATAGAAAATTTTAACAGACCCCTCACAAGCACGGAAATAAAAACTGTAATCAGAATTCTTCCAGCAAACAAAAGCCCAGGACCAGACGGCTTCATAGCTGAATTCTACCAAAACTGTAAACAAAAGCTGAAAGATATCCTACTCACACTTTTCCAGAAAATTGCAGAGGACGGGACTATTTCAAACTCATTCTATGAGACCACCAACACCCAAATACAAAACCAGACAAAGGAGACACAAAAAAAGGAAATTGCAGGCCAAGGATTCTTTAATATCTGCAAATGAGTCACTGTCTTAGACCACATTAACAAATTGAAAAATAAAAACCATATGATTATCTCAGTTTGTAAAGAGAAAGCATTTGACAAAATTCAACATCCATTTAAGATAAAAACACTCCTGAAAAAAAAAAAAAAAAACACTCCTGAAAGGATTCATTGAAGAAACATATCTCAACATAATAAAAGCCATATATGATAAACCCACAACAAACATTATCCTCAGTGGCGAAAAAATGACTTTAAGCATTTACCCTAAAGTCAGGAAGAAGATAAGGGTGCCCACTCTCACCACCACTATTCGGCATAGTTGTGGAAGTTTTAGCCACAGCAATCAGAGAAGAAAAAGAAAGAAAAGGAATCCAGACTGGAAAAGAAGAAGTGAAATTCTCACTGTTTACAGATGACATGATCTTCTACATAGAAAACCCAAACACTCCACCAGAAAATTACTAGAGCGAATCAATGAATATAGTAAATTTGGAGATACAAAATAACAGTCAGAAATCACTTGCATTCCTATCCACTACCAAGGAGAAAAGAGGAGAACTGAAGGAAACAATTCCATTCACCCTTGCAATGAAAAGAATAAAACACTTAGCAATAAATATACCTAAACAAGCGAAAGACCTATATAGACAAAACTATAAAACACCAATGAAAGAAATCAAAGAGGACACAAATGGATGGAGACATATACCATGTTCATGGCTTGGAAGGATCAATAGAATGAAAATGAGTGTACTACCGAAACCAATCTATAGATTCAATGAAATCCCTATCAAGCTACCAATGGTATTTCTCAGAGAAATAAAACAAATAATTTCACAATTTGTATGGAAATACAAAAAAACCTCGAAGAGCCAAAGAAATCTTGAGAAAGAAGAATGGAACTAGAGAAATCAACGTGCCTGACTTCACACTATACTACAAGGCTACAGTCATCAAGGCCGTATGGTACTGGCACAAAGACAGAAACATAGAACAATGGAACAGAATGGAAAGCCCACAGGTAAACCCACGCACTTATGGACACAATATCTTTGCCAAAGGAGGCAAGAATATACAATGGAGAAATCAGAATCTCTTTGACAAGTGGTGCTGGGAATCTGGTCAACCACTTGTAAAAGAATGAAATTAGAACCCTTTCTAACACCATACACAAAAATGAACTCAAAATGGATTAAATGTCTAAACGTAAGATCAGAAACTATAAGACTCCTTGAGGAAAACAAACACAAAACGCTCTCTGACATAAACCACAGCAGGATCCTCTAGGACCCACTTCCCTGATGAATGGAAATAAAAGCAAAAATAAACAAACAGGACCTAATCAAACTTAAAAGTTTTGGTACAATGAAGGAAACTCTACGCAAGGGGAAAAGACAGCTTTCAGAATGGCAGAAAATGATAGCAAACAAAGCAACTGACAGAGTTAATCTCAAAAATATACAGGCAGCTCCCACAGCTCAATTTCAGAAAAATAAGTGACCCAATCAAAAATATGGGCCAAGAACTAAACAGACATTTCTACAAAAAAGACATAAAGATGTTTAACAAACACATGAAAAGATGCTCAACTTCACTCATTATGAGAGAAGCCCAAATCAAAACCACAATGAGGAACCATCTCACGCCGGTCAGAATGGTGGCGATCAAAAAGTCTGCAAACAATAAATTCTGGAGAGGGAGTCGAGAAAAGGGAACCCTGACGCTGTTGGTGGGGATGCAAATTAGTACAGCCACGATGGAGAACACTGTGGATGGAGATTCCTTAGAAACCTGGAAATAGAACTGACATACGACCCAGGAATCCCACTGCTGGACATACACACCAAGGAAACCACAGCTGAAAGAGACATATGTACCTCTATGATCACTGCAGCACTGTTTACAACAGCCAGAGATGGAAGCAACTTAGATGTCCATTGGGAGATAAATGCTTGCATGATACAGGTTGGTTTGGGCTGGTGCAGTGAGATGACCCAGAGGGATGGGATGGTGCCGGGACCAGCCGGCAAAGAGAACAAGTCCCGATCGCAACAGCACAGAAGCCTGAGGAAAGAACCGACAGTAAAGGATGGGGTCGAGAGGACTGAATGCTCTGAGGCATGTCAGTGATTTGACTGAGTAGAGCAGCTACTTTTATACTAGTACAAGCAGGAAAAATAGTACATAAAAATGCCATCTGGTTCTTGCCACATCAATACAATTCTTTATCATAAGTGATTGCAGAAGCTTACACTCTGTTTTTAATATTCCAAGATAAACTAGGCATCTGCGATTAATACTCCTTAAGATAAGTAAAAATAGGTCTGTTTATAGTAAAGATAAAAAAGACCATCTATTAACTTTCCAAGAGTCATAAAAACATGCTTGTATAAATTCCAGGAAACAGTGAACTAAGTGAAAGGTCACTACTATGTTTTTCTCAAGGAAGAACAAAGGAGACCTGGCAAATGTTTCACTACTTTATCGTGGCGTGGCGGGACAGGGAATGACCTCTTTCAAGATTTCCCAGGGACTTTTTGGGGCTTGAGCAGGGGAGCTCCCTGCAGGATGGGGATGGATGTGAGAGGGGGGTTCAGGATGGGAACACATGTACATCCAGGGCTGATTTCATGTCAACGCATGGCAACCACTACAATATTGTAAAGTAAAAACTGAATAAATAAATAAAACTTTTAAAAAAAACCAAAAAGATGTCCCTTGGGAGAAAAATGTAGAAAAAGCTGTGGCACATACACACACTGGAATATTACACAGCTATTCAAAAGAGTGCATTCGAATCAGATGGAATGAGGTGGATGAAACTGGACACTATTATACAGAGTGAAGTAAGTCAGAAAGATAAACACCAATACAGTATACTAACACAAATATATGGAATTTAGAAACATGGTAACGATGATCTCATATGAGAGAGAGCAAAAGAAACACAAATGTGAAGAACAGATCCTTGGGCTCTGTGGGAGAAGGCGAGGGTGGGATGAATTGAGTGAATTGCATTGAAACATGCACATGATCATATGTGAAACAGATCACCAGTCCAGCTTCGATGCATGAGAAAGGCTGCTCAGGGCTGGTGTACTGGGATGACCCTGGGCGATGGGATGGGGAGGGAGCTGGGAAAGCGCTTCAGGATGGGGAACACATGTACACCCGAGGCTGATTCAAGTCAATGTATGGCAACAACCACAACAATATTGTAAAGTCACTAGCCTCCAATTAAAACAAATGAATCCATTTTCAAAAAATGAGTAAATGTCTCTTGCAATCAGACTTCGCTGGTCCATAGAATTCACAAAAAATCAATGGAGATTGCTGCCATGTCTTTCTCGAAGGGATCCTCACAATGCAGGGATCAAACCCAGATCTCCTGCATTGCAGGCAGATTCTTTACCATCTGAGCCACCACGGAAGCCCTAAATATGATACACATGAATAAACACATCTGTCTCCTCACGTGCTCACCTCGTCTGTGTCTGTGTGTGAGTGTGTGACTCACAAGCACCTAAAAGCCATGCTCAAGATGCAAACAAGGATATGTGCAATGCTATTAACAATAGACACCATGCTGCTCATTATATCTGTCTCTAAATCACAAGAGATCTTCAGGTAATGATAACTAAACAAGAAGACACACACACACACACACACAGACGATACTTCTGTCAATTGAAGCCTTGTGTTCCAAACGAAATATCTGTTTATGTTGAGAACTCTGCAGCCAGCATTGACTTCACTTGTATTTGATTTGGCTCAAAAATGTAGAAAAACGGACATCTTGGACTATCAGATATGCTTTAGGAAAAGTCAGCAGGAATATACAGTACTCTGATAATACATAAGTGGATGAGAAATTCTGCTTTCAAGAGCTGTTGAACTGTGAGTACCTTACATTGGGACAAAAACGGTTGAATGTTAGTCATATGACCCTCACAATCCGGTCATGAATAATACTGCCTCAAACACCCATGTTAAAGGGGGAGGGAGGAAATGCCAAAAAACAGATGTGATTGTGGGGCAGGGAGAAGAATACACAGACAAATGATAGCTTGATATATTTACACACAAAATTTAGTGGAAAACAATAATGTGTAGAGAAAAGTTTCTGTGAAATTAGAAATCCATATGCCAACAAAAAGAAGAAACTCATTCCATTCACTGCTCCATGTTTTACAACTAACACAGTGAGACTTGCAAACCTATATGTAGGGCTGAATGCAAGAAAGACTCTGGCAGTAAAACACAGGCGGACACTCTGTGACCAAAGATCAGGAATTACTCATTAGAGTATACACCCAGAAGGATCCTTGAGTGGGAAAAGTAACCAGGCCTCTCTCCCAGTATTGACATCTTTGGGGGACAACCTGAAGGAAGCACAAGAGAAGCCAGCGACGGGGGTGGGTGGTGGGGGAATATTGGCACATCTCTATCTGAAAAGAGGGGCTTCCCTTGTGTCTCAGACAGTCAACAATCTGCCTGCAGCGCGGGACTCTGAGACCTGGCTTCAACCCCTGCACCTCTAAGATGCCCTGGAGAAGGATGGGAATCCGCCCAAGTGTTCCTGCCCAGAAAATTCCAGGGGCAGACGAGCCTGGAGGGCTACAGCCCATGGAGTTGCAAAAAGTCAGACACCATTGAGCAGTATACATACCTTTAGTCTGAAAATGGACTGATGTGCAGAATACATAAAAAGCCTTCCAACTTCATACAAAAATTAAGAAATTATTCACTCAAGAATGAACAACTGAATTGGAGAGACACCAAAGAAAACAGACAAGTGGCAACCATATTTCCTCATTCATTCAGGAAATGGAAATTTCCTGGACGCCGTCACACTCTCGGTATAGTCTCTGTAAATAACAAGGCGGCTGACACAGACTCCGGGCAAGAATGGAGCAGAGGAAATTGCCATCTGCTGCTGGCAGGACTTGAAGGAACGAGGCAAATCATGAAAAACTGGAAATGTCGCCCTTTACACCAACATGGATGGCAGCATTAGGTGAAGTGAATCAAGGTGGACAAAGACAAATGCTCTATGATATCGCTTATATGGAAAATCTAAGATATAAAACAAACTGCTCAATATAACACAGAAAGCAGCAAATCCACAGATACGGAAAACAAACGACTGGTTAATAGTGTGATGGGGGCTAGGGGTTGAATAAGAGGAGGGAGTAAGAGGTACAAACTATTATCTATAAAATAACTGAGGGAAAGATATATGGTACAGCATAGGGAATAAAGCCTATATTTGACACCTATCAATGGTGTACATAAAAATTACAAGTCACTTTATTGTACACACTAACGTCTATAATATTGAACATCAATTATACTTCCATTTCAAAAGAAATAAAGATAGAAACACGTCCGAGGGGTGCCGTGACAACAAATTCTTCGTAAAAAACCCACACATGAATCTTTTAATCCAGACAATACCATCTTACATTTTAGAATATAAGCTTCAACTGACCCTTCAGTGCTAAATAAATAACATGGGACTTAGGCTTTGAGTCTTGGACTATTGTTCCCATTCTGCAATCTGACAACAGAAAAGACTGCAAGTATCAGAGTCCTGGAAATACCTCAGATGTCCTCTGATTTCTCATTTCATCTGAAGGCAAATGTCCAGGTCTACCTAAACGTTCCTTAAAATTAATCTCTCTATAAAATCCAAGGGTTGCAAACAAAACCTCCCCTGCCAACCAGGATGTCAGAAGATGACGTCTGTGTAACCAAGGTCTTGGGACTAACCACTGTTTGACCATTATGTACTCCGCCAAGAGACCCATCCTATAAGAAGGGGGACCAATTCACAGCCTTTCCGACAGATAGGACGCCCTGAGCTTCTCTAGAAGGAGGACCACAAGACTCACAAGATGAAGGTCGTCGTCCTGATCCTGCTCCTTGGTCTGGTCTGTGCAGCCCAGGAAGCGCCAGCTGAGCTAGACCCCACGCAGGTATCGAAACTCAGCTGATCTGGTAGAAGGCCTTGGTTCTGTGTGTGTGAGAGACAGAGGGGAATAGCCTTGTTTATGTGGATGAGCAGACTGTATATATCTATGCCACAGTCCACGTATCTACATGAACTAATACAACCCTCTCTTTCTGCTCTGTGAATTTTTCCCCCTCAACTTATTTCTCTCTGTGTGTGGAGGGTGGGGGGGTGAAAACTAACCATGCTATCCTTTAGGGATTGATGAAGTGTCAAGGTCTTAAGGTTGCTGTTTCAGCTATTTTAAGAAACCAAACTCTATGCTTTCTGCTCGAATATGAATGAGTATTTCATTTCACGTTATTCTGCAATGCAGGGGGTTGAATCCTACATTGTAAAAAGATTGAATTATCCTCTCTTCTGAGGTAAAGGCAGAGGCAATGATTGGGTTGGGTGTTGGTGAGAATCCAGTGAAAAGACTGAGGGATGTTTATGGAGACCTTCCTTCTTAGATTACAGCAGACTGGCGCAGCATTCTCACGGCCGCAGATAACAAGGAGAAGATTGAGGAAGGAGGCCCCCTGAGGGTATACATGCGTCGGCTTGAATGTACTGAAAACTGCTCTTCAATAGCCATTAAATTTTATGTCAAGTAAGCACAATCTCCTAAACTGAAAACAGTGAGACAGCTGGCTTCTGACATGGGGTCCCGTCTCCAAAGGGCAGTGAACGGTGTGAGTGAAGGCTGTGAAGATGCGTGTGTGAACTCTATCAATGCGTGGGTGTCCTCAAGCTCTGGAAAACAGATGATGACAGAGGAACATCTTGTCTGTTTGCTTTTCAGGTTTCAAGATGCATGCTTTCCACTCAATATAGTTGCAGAGAGAAAAGGGGAAGTCTATCGCACAGGATGTGAGTATGTGAGCTCTGCTGATGTGTGCCTCTTCCCAAGAATGTTAGACGCTCCGCTGTGTCCGGCCCTTTGTGACCCCATGGACTCGAGCCCGCCAGGCTCCTCTGTCCATGGGATGCTGCAGGAAAGACAACTAGAATGGGTTGTCATTTCCTACTTCAGGGGATCCTCCTGACCCAGGGACCGAGCCCAAATCTATTGCATCTCCAGCAATGCCAAGCGGTTTCTTCATTGCCGAACAACCTGAGAAGTCCCTTATTTAACTCTCAAGAGCAAATTTTCTTTAACAAAATAAATCCTTTACACATGAAAAGTTCTTTTCGAGCATGTTGAAGAAGTAGAACCTGATTCGTTTAAACCTCAGAGATAAGTACGAGAACAGTTAAAATGACAGGAAAAATTTCACACTAATTTCACTTAATCTGAAACCAAAAGCGACACTGGCTCAGACCTCAATCTCTATAGTTTCAAATTGAGAAATATCTCAGGAGCAATACTGGAATGTGAATTCACGCAAAGTACCTATTTGAATTCATGGGGGAAATATACAGTGCAACATTCTAATCTTGGTCAGAGGCATTTTTTAATTTTTTTTATTTCATCTGTGGCCATTGGACACAGGACATAACTAGGAAACATTTCAGAGGATATATCTCTAGCATCTGGCAATACCTTCATTTCTACCTCTCTGATTACCTCTGTTCCAGAAGGTAACCTTGGTTTATCTAATAAGCCTTATTTTCACAGGATTTCCTTAAATTTATAGAAAATCTCTGTAACCATGACTCTACTTATGAATTTGGTCTAAAAACTCCTGAAAATTTCAGTTAGCTCTTGTGAGCTCATATGAGGTGATTGAGTTCCAACACCTGCTCTAGTTGCAATCACGAACGTTGCAGTTGTTCACAGACTGTTCAGGCTAGAAGACTGGAAGTCTTTTATGTCTTAAGATAAGGGCTCTGTGTAGAAAGCTTTCCAAGTTCACCAGCTGTTTCAACAGTTTCTAATCATAGACCACTAGAATTGGCAGGGACATAGAGACCAGCAATGACCTGGTCTCTATGAAGACTGATGATAGCACGTGAAGATCGTGACATGTCCAAATGAGGAGAAATTAATTCCATTGAGATTTGGATTTCCTTTTTCCTCACACAGATATGGGTGCAAATTTTTTCGAACTTATTCCTATGTCAGACAATGCATTAGCAATCTACAGTGAAAACTTTGATGGTGTGACAACTACAAAAGTGACTCATCTCCTCGGTACGTTATTGAATCTTATTCTGAGCAACCTAACAGTGTTCGTATTACCGTTATTTCATTTAAGGACAGAAATGCATGAACACCTTCTCTTTTATTAAGCAGACAAGAATAGAATGTAGTTCACATGGGAGGATTCAGACTACAAGAGCCATGAAGCAGGGTTGCGGAAAGGTTGTCCACTAGAAAACTGAAGAAATGCATCCACTGGGGATTCAATCAGATGACTCTTTTAAAAATTAGATACACTCTCCCAGGAGGTGCAGTGAAATATTCCAGGATGCTCCGTGGCTTTCTTGATAAATATGACATATTGGAGTTGCTGGGTTTGGACACCAAAGTGAAGCAAGGATGGAACTTTGAGTTCAGACACTCGTAGGTCCTGGCCATGGCTGATTCCTCTTGAATAGAAATGCTTCTGGTTTTTTTGCCATAATCATTAAATGAATCCCTGAAACCTGAGCCCAACCCTCTGTCATCATCCCTGGATTACATGCAATCCTTCAGAAGCAGCCTGTTGGGTCATGTAAACTTTCTGACAACCAGCCAACCACAGGGTGCGTATTACACAACCCTTTGCCCCTTCTGATATTATATCCTCAATGGGGGTCGATGGCTCTTCTGTCTGGTCTCCGAGGATGACAGAACCTGAGTGTTTCTCTGAGTCCCATGTGCGGTGAGATTAGTGTGCTTCATGAAAACTCCAAAAAATGTATATCCCCCGTTCATTGCAACATTATGTTCAGTCACGTCATGTCTGACTCATCAGGGCTCCATGGACTTCAGGATGCAAAGCTCCTCTGCCCTCTAGTATCTTCCAGAGTTTCCTCAAACTCATGTTGACTCAGCCAGTGATGGTCTCTACACATCTGAATAGATTAAGGTCCAGGAAAACCCCAGAGACGGAATTCTAGGATGCAGACAATGGGGACAGGAAGTTAGACTTGGGAGGATATCTGAGTCTCAGGACCCACCATGACTTTCTCCAATGTACCATTCCAGCGAGCATCTGACTTGGGGATGCTTAGGCTCACAGGTTAATGGTTCGTCGTTCACTCAGTAGTCGAAAGAGATCGAATGAGATAAAATGTTAACTATGTGGACTCTAACCCCTGAACATCTGAAGACCTGATGTGAACACTCAGACAACACTGTAGAAAATTAACTGATGAGCAGGCTTTAGGTGAAGGAAGAGGGCAATGGTGTGGATGAGACTGACTGGACATTACACGTAGGAGCTGGGAAGACTCTATAAGATTCCAAGGATTCTAACGCACACCACTTCTGCCCTCTTTGTCATTAAACGCAGCCATAGGAGACGGTGTCACTCAAGAAGAAATTCAGCAGTATGAGGAACTGAACAAAGAATGGGGGATTCCAACTGAAAATGTAGAAGATCTCACTGGAACAGGTAAAGCCAAGAGGGCAACAAGGATCCTAAATGAAACCATAGCATGAGGATACTCGATTCAAATTTCCTATTCAAACAGTAATCTTTAACAAAGGCTTCATGAAATAATCCTTTGAAACAGAGGCATGTCAATCATGATGTTTCCACTTTTTCATGCTCTTTCACAGACGACTGTCCTCCGTAAGAATTGAGGGCCTCTACTGGGTGAGTAGAATAATGACATATAGAACACTGAATTTTCTTTCTAAGGGAAGACGTTTTCTGGGGCAAAACACTTTAATCATGGCATGTATACACAAGGGACTATAGTACTCAACTAGGTAAAAGAATGAAAAAATGCCATCTGCAGTAACATGGGCAGATCTAGAGATGATCATGCCAAGGAAGAAAGTAAGAGAAAGGCAAGTTTGATATCACCTCCATGAGGAACGAAAAAATATGGCACAAATGAACTGTTTACAAAGTAGAAACAGGTTCAGTCCAAAACCTCTTGATGCTCCCTAAAGAAAACATGGGGAGAGGGATACACGAGGAGTTTGGGATTAAGAGATACACTCCTGGCTTGTATATACATGCATGTCTAACTGAGGGCTTCATGGGGTCTCTGAAGTAACGAACCCGCATGCCAATGCAGGAAATCTGGGCTTGATTCCTGGGTCAGAAAGATCCCCGGGAATGGGAAATGGCAACCCACTCCAGTAATCTGGCCTGGGAAGTCCCATGGAGAGAGGAGTCTGGCAGGCTAAAGTCCGTAGAAACAGAAAAGTGCTGGACAGGACCAGCATAGAAACAACAACAACAAAAACTGCATAAAGCATCATGTCGCCATACACTTGAAACATAACACTGAACATCAACTACATTTCAATGAAAACTAGTTTTAAAAAGGAATAGGAACACAAAACTCTTTATCATGCCGCATGATAACGGCTCGGGATTCCGTAAGTGTAAGGATTTAAATATCTAAAACTCACACTGGTCTAGACTCCACAGTGAGATGCTTTGAGGAGACTGTGTGAAGACCTGAGCTGTGAAATACGCTGCTCCGTGGTGAATACCAGTGCGGATAAAGACCATACAGCCATACAACCATCATGATGAAAAATAACATTTACAGGAGAAGTAGGAAGAACAGGTTACACAGGAACCTTCTACACCAGGGAACTGTGGAGATGCAACTCAGCAACTCGCAACATACCAGCTGGTCCACAACTCCTCACAAATAGTTTCATTGGGTGGTGGTTCTAAGCAACCTGCTCTGGGCATACACACAGAGGGGCTTCTGCAAAATGGGTCATGAAGGCAAATTTCTCCACTGCTTTCAACAGGAGAGTTGCTATTTCCTGTTTCATTCTCTGACAAGGCCTTGTTAATCCTAATCAGTGCAATTACATTTTTCTCCTTTTATTTTTCCTTTCAGAGAAGTGAATGAAGAATGAAAACTTGTACCATCACAGCACTAATGTGCCACAATCAGACATATGATGATAAAAGTCATTCTCCTTGAAATCCTCATTTCTCCTCTCCCAGGAAGTCATGTGCCTGTTCACATGGCTTTCCAACTATGAATCTCCTCTGCCCTTGCTCATGTTACTGGATTCCTAAACTGATCAATAAAATCATTAATGCACACATGTCTAGTGAGCAAACATGCTATATTTGCAAATGCACTAAACACATAAACTCAAATATGCAGATAAACCACTGACAGTGAAGCAGGAGGTAACCCTGCCAAGGATGCTTGGTTTCAATCTTGAAAGCATCAAGAAGAGGAGATAGAATAAACCACAGATGGTAGTTCTACAGGGTTTATAAGGATCCTCCAGATGTCACGTGAGACATGGGATTGGTTGCTCAGACAACGTCAAATAGAATCTGAGCTGTCAGAAGCAGCAGCTGAAATCCACTCAACGATGTGGTGAAGCAACATCCATCTGCTGTGGGGGTTGCAGGGGGTGGTCATGATTTTGCAGAACAGAGGCATGCATGGGCTTCCAGGGGGTGCACCAGTAAAACATGAACCTGGAAAGGCAGGAGATGCTGGAGGTGCTGGTCGATCCCGGGATCGACATGATGCTCTGGAGAAGGAATCTGAACCCCTCCAGTCATCTTGCCTAGAGTGTCTCAAGGACACAGAAGCCCGGTGGGCTATACAGTCCATGAGCTGGCAAGGAGTTAGACACAACTTCTCAAGTGAGCACACAGACACGTACAACAAAACTGAAGAGTACTTACTCAACAAACAGAGCTGATGGTGGTTACAAGGCATGGGGTCTGCTGTGCCCCACGTGGGCTGCTACTGACCAGCTCCAACCCAGAAAGCTCTGGTCTTCCTGCGGAGGCAGGTGTTGAGTCATCTGTAGGTCTGCAGAAAAGTCTCTCACAAGGGGTGTTTTAACATAATACTCATTGATTGGTGACGACTGATGGGAAAAAAGGAGCATTGTGCGTACCCACAACGGCCACGCCCCTGGAGCAGGCGAGAGACCAGGAAAGTGCCTAAGGGAGAAGGGAAAGAATAGGCAGTCCTAGAACACTGTGGAGCCCGTGGGTAGACTCCTGGGGATGTGGAAGGCTGTGTGCACCTGAAATGCTACAGGAGTGACAGCAAAGACAGAACAGATCCCTGCTCACCCAGGGCTCACTGTAAGCTCTACATACTTTAAAGGTCTGTTACATACATACGAAGGTCTCTAACGGCAAGACATGTGTGCCTGACCACTTGAATTGTTCTAAGAGAATGGAACAGAAGTGGATGAAACTAAGCTATGCCCACCTCGTGGATCACTGGCTTGTGAGCTGAGTGGTCTTGGGTGACAATAGAGCTATGAGCCATTTCCTGAAGGGCCACCCAAGACAGACAAATAGAGTAGAGAGTCTCACAGAACTTGATCCACTTGATCCACTCTAGAAGTCTTTCCATGATAACTCCATGAACTGTATAAAAATGCAAAAAGATGGGACACTGCAAGTTGAGACCCACCCCACAAAGATGCTGGAAAATGTCCAGCATACTACCACGGAAGAGTGAAGGATACCTCATAATACTGTCAGAAACAGAGAAGCTATGCTCACTTAGGGCTGACTCCTGGGAAGCCAGCCTTTAAAACGAAAACTAGAATTAAAAACAGAAAGGAAGCTCAGCAGAGAGACTTCTCGGGGGGCCCAGGTCTTCAGAGTCCACCTGCCGATGCAGGGGACACACACGGAACCCCTGATCCAGGATGATCCCACGTGCCAAGGGGAAACTCAGCCCATGGGCCCCAGGTACTGAGCCTCTGCCCTAGACTCTGCAAGTGACAACAAATTAGCCACCACACTCAGAAGGTTTCAAAGCTCAAGTAGAAGAAAGCTGAGCCAGCAACAAAGACCTAGTGTGTGTCTGCAAATAAAACAAAAAATCCTACCCGGAGGTGATAAGCACTGAGACACAGGGCAAACACTAATAAAGTTTTTAAGATTCTATGTGAAACACTTGCCTCTCAAATAATTCAAGGAACATTAGAAACAGAGCAGGACAGTTATATGCACCAAGAAAACATTTTATCGTAAAAGTTATTTTCCAGGAAATTTATCCATCTCACAACATACAAAATCCTGGGGAAAAGGGATCTACGCCAAGTGGATTGAGGTTAATCAATGTGGATTGACGAACTCTTAAATTTTGCAGGGAGTCAGGACAAAAGTTTACTCAAAGAGTAAATGTGTATGGAGACCACAGGAGAAATCAACAAACGTCAAAGATGGTTCTTTGAGAAGATAAATAAAATAGGCAAAGCATTAGCCAGACTCATCAACAACAGGGGGAGAAGAATCAAATCAACAGAATTAGTATGAAGACAGAGAAATCACAACAGCCAACACAGAGATACACAGGATCATAAGAGACTACTATCACCAACTATATGCCAATAAAATAGACAACTTGGAAGAAATGGACATATTCTCAGCAAAGTATAACTTTCCAAAACTGAACCAGAACGAGATAGAAAATTTTAACAGACCCCTCACAAGCACGGAAATAAAAACTGTAATCAGAATTCTTCCAGCAAACAAAAGCCCAGGACCAGACGGCTTCATAGCTGAATTCTACCAAAACTGTAAACAAAAGCTGAAAGATATCCTACTCACACGTTTCCAGAAAATTGCAGAGGACGGGACTATTTCAAACTCATTCTATGAGACCACCAACACCCAAATACAAAACCAGACAAAGGAGACACAAAAAAAGGAAATTGCAGGCCAAGGATTCTTTAATATCTGCAAATGAGTCACTGTCTTAGACCACATTAACAAATTGAAAAATAAAAACCATATGATTATCTCAGTTTGTAAAGAGAAAGCATTTGACAAAATTCAACATCCATTTAAGATAAAAACACTCCTGAAAAAAAAAAAAAAAAACACTCCTGAAAGGATTCATTGAAGAAACATATCTCAACATAATAAAAGCCATATATGATAAACCCACAACAAACATTATCCTCAGTGGCGAAAAAATGACAGCATTTACCCTAAAGTCAGGAAGAAGATAAGGGTGCCCACTCTCACCACCACTATTCGGCATAGTTGTGGAAGTTTTAGCCTCAGCAATCAGAGAAGAAAAAGAAAGAAAAGGAATCCAGACTGGAAAAGAAGAAGTGAAATTCTCACTGTTTACAGATGACATGATCCTCTACATAGAAAACCCAAACACTCCACCAGAAAATTACTAGAGCGAATCAATGAATATAGTAAATTTGGAGATACAAAATAACACTCAGAAATCACTTGCATTCCTATCCACTACCAAGGAGAAAAGAGGAGAACTGAAGGAAACAATTCCATTCACCCTTGCAATGAAAAGAATAAAACACTTAGGAATAAATATACCTAAACAAGCGAAAGACCTATATAGACAAAACTATAAAACACCGATGAAAGAAATCAAAGAGGACACAAATGGATGGAGACATATACCATGTTCATGGCTTGGAAGGATCAATAGAATGAAAATGAGTGTACTACCGAAACCAATCTATAGATTCAATGAAATCCCTATCAAGCTACCAATGGTATTTCTCAGAGAAATAAAACAAATAATTTCACAATTTGTATGGAAATACAAAAAAACCTCGAAGAGCCAAAGAAATCTTGAGAAAGAAGAATGGAACTAGAGAAATCAACCTGCCTGACTTCACACTATACTACAAGGCTACAGTCATCAAGGCCGTATGGTACTGGCACAAAGACAGAAACATAGAACAATGGAACAGAATGGAAAGCCCACAGGTAAACCCACGCACTTATGGACACAATATCTTTGACAAAGGAGGCAAGAATATACAATGGAGAAATCAGAATCTCTTTAACAAGTGGTGCTGGGAATCTGGTCAACCACTTGTAAAAGAATGAAACTAGAACCCTTTCTAACACCATACACAAAAATGAACTCAAAATGGATTAAATGTCTAAACGTAAGATCAGAAACTATAAGACTCCTTGAGGAAAACAAACACAAAACGCTCTCTGACATAAACCACAGCAGGATCCTCTAGGACTCACTTCCCTGATGAATGGAAATAAAAGCAAAAATAAACAAACAGGACCTAATCAAACTTAAAAGTTTCGGTACAATGAAGGAAACTCTACGCAAGGGGAAAAGACAGCTTTCACAATGGCAGAAAATGATAGCAAACAAAGCAACTGACAGAGTTAATCTCAAAAATATACAGGCAGCTCCCACAGCTCAATTTCAGAAAAATAAGTGACCCAATCAAAAATATGGGCCAAGAACTAAACAGACATTTCTACAAAAAAGACATAAAGATGTTTAACAAACACATGAAAAGATGCTCAACTTCACTCCTTATGAGAGAAGCCCAAATCAAAACCACAATGAGGAACCATCTCACGCCGGTCAGAATGGTGGCGATCAAAAAGTCTGCAAACAATAAATTCTGGAGAGGGAGTCGAGAAAAGGGAACCCTGACGCTGTTGGTGGGGATGCAAATTAGTACAGCCACGATGGAGAACACTGTGGACGGAGATTCCTTAGAAACCTGGAAATAGAACTGACATACGACCCAGGAATCCCACTGCTGGACATACACACCAAGGAAACCACAGCTGAAAGAGACATATGTACCTCTATGATCACTGCAGCACTGTTTACAACAGCCAGAGATGGAAGCAACTTAGATGTCCATTGGGAGATAAATGCTTGCATGATACAGGTTGGTTTGGGCTGGTGCAGTGAGATGACCCAGAGGGATGGGATGGTGCCGGGACCAGCCGGCAAAGAGAACAAGTCCCGATCGCAACAGCACAGAAGCCTGAGGAAAGAACCGACAGTAAAGGATGGGGTCGAGAGGACTGAATGCTCTGAGGCATGTCAGTGATTTGACTGAGTAGAGCAGCTACTTTTATACTAGTACAAGCAGGAAAAATAGTACATAAAAATGCCATCTGGTTCTTGCCACATCAATACAATTCTTTATCATAAGTGATTGCAGAAGCTTACACTCTGTTTTTAATATTCCAAGATAAACTAGGCATCTGCGATTAATACTCCTTAAGATAAGTAAAAATAGGTCTGTTTAAAGTAAAGATAAAAAAGACCATCTATTAACTTTCCAAGAGTCATAAAAACATGCTTTTATAAATTCCAGGAAACAGTGAACTAAGTGAAAGGTCACTACTATGTTTTTCTCAAGGAAGAACAAAGGAGACCTGGCAAATGTTTCACTACTTTATCGTGGCGTGGCGGGACAGGGAATGACCTCTTTCAAGATTTCCCAGGGACTTTTTGGGGCTTGAGCAGGGGAGCTCCCTGCAGGATGGGGATGGATGTGAGAGGGGGGTTCAGGATGGGACACATGAACATCCATGGCTGATTTCATGTCAATGCATGGCAACCACTACAATATTGTAAAGTAAAAACTGAATAAATAAATAAAACTTTTAAAAAAAACCAAAAAGATGTCCCTTGGGAGAAAAATGTAGAAAAAGCTGTGGCACATACACACACTGGAATATTACACAGCTATTCAAAAGAGTGCATTCGAATCAGATGGAATGAGGTGGATGAAACTGGACACTATTATACAGAGTGAAGTAAGTCAGAAAGATAAACACCAATACAGTATACTAACACAAATATAAGGAATTTAGAAACATGGTAACGATGATCTCATATGAGAGAGAGCAAAAGAAACACAAATGTGAAGAACAGATTCTTGGGCTCTGTGGGAGAAGGCGAGGGTGGGATGAATTGAGTGAATTGCATTGAAACATGCACATGATCATATGTGAAACAGATCACCAGTCCAGCTTCGATGCATGAGAAAGGCTGCTCAGGGCTGGTGCACTGGGATGACCCTGGGCGATGGGATGGGGAGGGAGCTGGGAAAGCGCTTCAGGATGGGGAACACATGTACACCCGAGGCTGATTCAAGTCAATGTATGGCAACAACCACAACAATATTGTAAAGTCACTAGCCTCCAATTAAAACAAATGAATCCATTTTCAAAAAATGAGTAAATGTCTCTTGCAATCAGACTTCGCTGGTCCATAGAATTCACAAAAAATCAATGGAGATTGCTGCCATGTCTTTCTCGAAGGGATCCTCACAATGCAGGGATCAAACCCAGATCTCCTGCATTGCAGGCAGATTCTTTACCATCTGAGCCACCACGGAAGCCCTAAATATGATACACATGAATAAACACATCTGTCTCCTCACGTGCTCACCTCGTCTGTGTCTGTGTGTGAGTGTGTGACTCACAAGCACCTAAAAGCCATGCTCAAGATGCAAACAAGGATATGTGCAATGCTATTAAAAATAGACACCATGCTGCTCATTATATCTGTCTCTAAATCACAAGAGATCTTCAGGTAATGATAACTAAACATGAACACACACACACACACACACAGACGATACTTCTGTCAATTGAAGCCTTGTGTTCCAAACGAAATATCTGTTTATGTTGAGAACTCTGCAGCCAGCATTGACTCCACTTGTATTTCATTTGGCTCCAAAATGCAGAAAAACGGACATCTTGGACTCTCACATATGCTTTAGGAAAAGTCAGCAGGAATATACAATACTCTGATAATACATAAGTGGATGAGAAATTCTGCTTTCAGGAGCTTTTGAAATGTGAGTACCTTAGATTTGGACAAAAACGGTTGAATGTTAGTCATATGACCCTCACAATCCGGTCATGAATAATACCGCCTCAAACACCCATGTTAAAGGGGGAGGGAGGAAAAGTCAAAACAACAGATGTGATTGTGGGGCAGGGAGAAGAATACACAGACAAATCATAGTTTGATATATTTGCACACAAAATTTAGTGGAAAACAATAATGTGTAGAGAAAAGTTTCTTTGAAATTAGAAATCCATATGCCAACAAAAAGAAGAAACTCATTCCATTCACTGCTCCATGTTTTACAACTAACACAGTGAGACTTGCAAACCTATATGTAGGGCTGAATGCAAGAAAGAGTCTGGCAGTAAAACACAGGCGGACACTCTGTGACCAAAGATCAGGAATTACTCATTAGAGTATACACCCAGAAGGATCCTTGAGTGGGAAAAGTAACCAGGCCTCTATCCAAGTATTGACATCTTTCGGGGACAACCTGAAGGAAGCACAAGAGAAGCCAGCGACGGGGGTGGGTGGTGGGGGAATATTGGCACATCTCTATCTGAAAAGAGGGGCTTCCCTTGTGTCTCAGACAGTCAACAATCTGCCTGCAGCGCAGGACTCTGAGACCTGGCTTCAACCCCTGCACCTCTAAGATGCCCTGGAGAAGGATGGGAATCCGCCCAAGTGTTCCTGCCCAGAAAATTCCAGGGGCAGACGAGCCTGGAGGGCTACAGCCCATGGAGTTGCAAAAAGTCAGACACCATTGAGCAGTATACATACCTTTAGTCTGAAAATGGACTGATGTGCAGAATACATAAAAAGCCTTCCAACTTCATACAAAAATTAAGAAATTATTCACTCAAGAATGAACAACTGAATTGGAGAGACACCAAAGAAAATAGACAAGTGGCAACCATATTTCCTCATTCATTCAGGGAATGGAAATTTCCTGGACGCCGTCACACTCTCGGTATAGTCTCTGTAAATAACAAGGCGGCTGACACAGACTCCGGGCAAGGATGGAGCAGAGGAAATTGCCATCTGTTGCTGGCAGGACTTGAAGGAACGAGGCAAATCATGAAAAACTGGAAATGTCGCCCTTTACACCAACATGGATGGCAGCATTAGGTGAAGTGAATCAAGGTGGACAAAGACAAATGCTCTATGATATCGCTTATATGGAAAATCTAAGATATAAAACAAACTGCTCAATATAACACAGAAAGCAGCAAATCCACAGATACGGAAAACAAACGACTGGTTAATAGTGTGATGGGGGCTAGGGGTTGAATAAGAGGAGGGAGTAAGAGGTACAAACTATTATCTATAAAATAACTGAGGGAAAGATATATGGTACAGCATAGGGAATAAAGCCTATATTTGACACCTATCAATGGTGTACATAAAAATTACAAGTCACTTTATTGTACATCGCTAACGTCTATAATATTGAACATCAATTATACTTCCATTTCAAAAGAAATAAAAATAGAAACACGTCCGAGGGGTGCCGTGACAACAAATTCTTCGTAAAAAACCCACACATGAATCTTTTAATCCAGACAATACCATCTTACACTTTAGAATATAAGCTTCAACTGACCCTTCAGTGCTAAATAAATAACATGGGACTTAGGCTTTGAGTCTTGGACTATTGTTCCCATTCTGCAATCTGACAACAGAAAAGATTGCAAGTATCAGAGTCCTGGAAATACCTCAGATGTCCTCTGATTTCTCATTTCATCTGAAGGCAAATGTCCAGGTCTACCTAAACGTTCCTTAAAATTAATCTCTCTATAAAATCCAAGGATTGCAAACAAAACCTCCCCTGCCAACCAGGATGTCAGAAGATGACGTCTGTGTAACCAAGGTCTTGGGACTAACCACTGTTTGACCATTATGTACTCCGCCAAGAGACCCATCCTATAAGAAGGGGGACCAATTCACAGCCTTTCCGACAGATAGGACGCCTTGAGCTTCTCTAGAAGGAGGACCACAAGACTCACAAGATGAAGGTTGTCGTCCTGATCCTGCTCCTTGGTCTGGTCTGTGCAGCCCAGGAAGCGCCAGCTGAGCTAGACCCCACACAGGTACCGAAACTCAGCTGATCTGGTAGAAGGCCTTGGTTCTGTGTGTGTGAGAGACAGAGGGGAATAGCCTTGTTTATGTGGATGAGCAGACTGTATATATCTATGCCACAGTCCATGTATCTACATGAACTAATACAACCCTCTCTTTCTGCTCTGTGAATTTTTCCCCCTCAACTTATTTCTCTCTGTGTGGGGGGGTGGGGGGGTGAATACTAACCATGCTATCCTTTAGGGATTGATGAAGTGTCAAGGTCTTAAGGTTGCTGTTTCAGCTATTTTAAGAAACCAAACTCTATGCTTTCTGCTCGAATATGAATGAGTATTTCATTTCACGTTATTCTGCAATGCAGGGGGTTGAATCCTACATTGTAAAAAGATTGAATTATCCTCTCTTCTGAGGTAAAGGCAGAGGCAATGATTGGGTTGGGTGTTGGTGAGAATCCAGTGAAAAGACTGAGGGATGTTTATGGAGACCTTCCTTCTTAGATTACAGCAGACTGGCGCAGCATTCTCACGGCCGCAGATAACAAGGAGAAGATTGAGGAAGGAGGCCCCCTGAGGGTATACATGCGTCGGCTTGAATGTACTGAAAACTGCTCTTCAATAGCCATTAAATTTTATGTCAAGTAAGCACAATCTCCTAAACTGAAAACAGTGAGACAGCTGGCTTCTGACATGGGGTCCCGTCTCCAAAGGGCAGTGAACGGTGTGAGTGAAGGCTGTGAAGATGCGTGTGTGAACTCTATCAATGCGTGGGTGTCCTCAAGCTCTGGAAAACAGATGATGACAGAGGAACATCTTGTCTGTTTGCTTTTCAGGTTTCAAGATGCATGCTTTCCACTCAATATAGTTGCAGAGAGAAAAGGGGAAGTCTATCGCACAGGATGTGAGTATGTGAGCTCTGCTGATGTGTGCCTCTTCCCAAGAATGTTAGACGCTCCGCTGTGTCCGGCCCTTTGTGACCCCATGGACTCGAGCCCGCCAGGCTCCTCTGTCCATGGGATGCTGCAGGAAAGACAACTAGAATGGGTTGTCATTTCCTACTTCAGGGGATCCTCCTGACCCAGGGACCGAGCCCAAATCTATTGCATCTCCAGCAATGCCAAGCAGTTTCTTCATTGCCGAACAACCTGAGAAGTCCCTTATTTAACTCTCAAGAGCAAATTTTCTTTAACAAAATAAATCCTTTACACAAGAAAAGTTCTTTTCGAGCATGTTGAAGAAGTAGAAACTGATTCGTTTAAATCTCACAGATAAGTACGAGAACAGTTAAAATGACAGGAAAAATTTCACACTAATTTCACTTAATCTGAAATCAAAAGCGACACTGGCTCAGACCTCAATCTCTATAGTTTCAAATTTAAAATATCTCAGGAGCAATGCTGGAATGTGAATTCACACAAAGTACCTATTTGAATTCATGGGGAAAATATACAGTGCAACATTCTAATCTTGGTCAGAGGCATTTTTTAATTTTTTTTATTTCATCTGTGGCCATTGGACACAGGACATAACTAGGAAACATTTCAGAGGATATATCTCTAGCATCTGGCAATACCTTCATTTCTACCTCTCTGATTACCTCTGTTCCAGAAGGTAACCTTGGTTTATCTAATAAGCCTTATTTTCACAGGATTTCCTTAAATTTATAGAAAATCTCTGTAACCATGACTCTACTTATGAATTTGGTCTAAAAACTCCTGAAAAGTTCAATTAGCTCTTGTGAGCTCATATGAGGTGATTGAGTTCCAACACCTGCTCTAGTTGCAATCACGAACGCTGCTGTTGTTCACAGACTGTTCAGGCTAGAAGACTGGAAGTCTTTTATGTCTTAAGATAAGGGCTCTGTGTAGAAAGCTTTCCAAGTTCACCAGCTGTTTCAACAGTTTCTAATCATAGACCACTAGAATTGGCAGGGACATAGAGACCAGCAATGACCTGGTCTCTATGAAGACTGATGATAGCACGTGAAGATCGTGACATGTCCAAATGAGGAGAAATTAATTCCATTGAGATTTGAATTTCCTTTTTCCTCACACAGATATGGGTGCAAATTTTTTCGAACTTATTCCTATCTCAGACAATGCATTAGCAATCTACAGTGAAAACTTTGATGGTGTGACAACTACAAAAGTGACTCATCTCCTCGGTACGTTATTGAATCTTATTCTGAGCAAACTAACAGTGTTCGTATTACCGTTATTTCATTTAAGGACAGAAATGCATGAACACCTTCTCTTTTATTAAGCAGACAAGAATAGAATATAGTTCACATGGGAGGATTCAGACTACAAGAGCCATGAAGCAGGGCTGCGGAAAGGTTGTCCACTAGAAAACTGAAGAAATGCATCCACTGGGGATTCAATCAGATGACTCTTTTAAAAATTAGATACACTCTCCCAGGAGGTGCAGTGAAATATTCCAGGATGCTCCGTGGCTTTCTTGATAAATATCACATATTGGAGTTGCTGGGTTTGGACACCAAAGTGAAGCAAGGATGGAACTTTGAGTTCAGACACTCGTAGGTCCTGGCCATGGCTGATTCCTCTTGAATAGAAATGCTTCTGTTTTTTTTGCCATAATCATTAAATGAATCCCTGAAACCTGAGCCCAACCCTCTGTAATCATCCCTGGATTACATGCAATCCTTCAGAAGCAGCCTGTTGGGTCATGTAAACTTTCTGACAACCAGCCAACCACAGGGTGCGTATTACACAACCCTTTACCCCTTCTGATATTATATCCTCAATGGGGGTCGGTGGCTCTTCTGTCTGGTCTCCGAGGATGACAGAACCTGAGTGCTTCTCTGAGTCCCATGTGCGGGGAGATTAGTGTGCTTCATGAAAACTCCAAAAAATGTATCCCCCGTTCATTGCAACATTATGTTCAGTCACGTCATGTCTGACTCATCAGGGCTCCATGGACTTCAGGATGCAAAGCTCCTCTGCCCTCCAGTATCTTCCAGAGTTTCCTCAAACTCATGTTGACTCAGCCAGTGATGGGCTCTACACATCTGAATAGACTAAGGTCCAGGAAAACCCCAGAGACGGAATTCTAGGATGCAGACAATGGGGACAGGAAGTTAGACTTGGGAGGATATCTGAGTCTCAGGACCCACCATGACTTTCTCCAACGTACCATTCCAGCGTGCATCTGACTTGGGGATGCTTAGGCTCACAGGAGAATGGTCCGTCGTTCACTCAGTAGTCGAAAGAGATCGAATGAGATAAAATGTTAACTATGTCGACTCTAACCCCTGAACATCTGAAGACCTGATGTGAACACTCAGACAACACTGTAGAAAATTAACTGATGAGCAGGCTTTAGGTGAAGGAAGAGGGCAATGGTGTGGATGAGACTGACTGGACATTACACGTAGGAGCTGGGGAGACTCTATAAGATTCCAAGGATTCTAACGCACACCACTTCTGCCCTCTTTGTCATTAAACGCAGCCATAGGAGACGGTGTCACTCAAGAAGAAATTCAGCAGTATGAGGAACTGAACAAAGAATGGGGGATTCCAACTGAAAATGTAGAAGATCTCACTGGAACAGGTAAAGCCAAGAGGGCAACAAGGATCCTAAATGAAACCACAGCATGAGGATACTCGATTCAAATTTCCTATTCAAATAGTAATCTTTTACAAAGGCTTCATGAAATAATCCTTTGAAACAGAGGCATGTCAATCATGATGTTTCCACTTTTTCATGCTCTTTCACAGACGACTGTCCTCCATAAGAATTGAGGGCCTCTACTGGGTGAGTAGAATAATGACATATAGAACACTGAATTTTCTTTCTAAGGGAAGACGTTTTCTGGGGCAAAACACTTTAATCATGGCATGTATACACAAGGGACTATAGTACTCAACTAGGTAAGAGAATGAAAAAATGCCATCTGCAGTAACATGGGCAGATCTAGAGATGATCATGCCAAGGAAGAAAGAAAGAGAAAGGCAAGTTTGATATCACCTCCATGAGGAACGAAAAAATATGGCACAAATGAACTGTTTACAAAGTAGAAACAGGCTCAGTCCAAAACCTCTTGATGCTCCCTAAAGAAAACATGGGGAGAGGGATACACGAGGAGTTTGGGATTAAGACATACACTCCTGGCTTGTATATACATGCATGTCTAACTGAGGGCTTCATGGGGTCTCTGAAGTAACGAACCCGCATGCCAATGCAGGAAATCTGGGCCTGATTCCTGGGTCAGAAAGATCCCCGGGAATGGGAAATGGCAACCCACTCCAGTAATCTGGCCTGGGAAGTCCCATGGAGAGAGGAGTCTGGCAGGCTAAAGTCCATAGAAACAGAAAAGTGCTGGACAGGACAAGCATAGAAACAACAACAACAAAAACTGCATAAAGCATCATGTCGCCATACACTTGAAACATAACACTGAACATCAACTACATTTCAATGAAAACTAGTTTTAAAAAGGAATAGGAACACAAAACTCTTTATCATGCCGCATGATAATGGCTCGGGATTCCGTAAGTGTAAGGATTTAAATATCTAAAATTCACACTGGTCTAGACTCCACAGTGAGATGCTTTGAGGAGACTGTGTGAAGACCTGAGCTGTGAAATACGCTGCTCCGCGGTGAATACCAGTCCGGATGAAAGACCATACAGCCATACAACCATCATGATGAAAAATAACATTTATAGGAGAAGTAGGAAGAACAGGTTACACAGGAACCTTCTACACCAGGGAACTGTGGAGATGTAACTCAGCAACTCGCAACATACCAGCTGGTCCACAACTCCTCACAAATAGTTTCATTGGGTGGTCGTTCTAAGCAACCTGCTCTGGGCAGACACACAGAGGGGCTTCTGCAAAATGGGTCATGAAGGCAAATTTCTTCACTGCTTTCAACAGGAGAGTTGCTATTTCCTGTTTCATTCTCTGACAAGGCCTTGTTAATCCTAATCAGCGCAATTACATTTTACTCCTTTTTTTTCTCCTTTTAGAGAAGTGAATGAAGAATGAAAACTTGCACCATCACAGCACTAATGTGCCACAATCAGACATATGATGATAAAAGTCATTCTCCATGAAATCCACATTTCTCCTCTCCCAGGAAGTCATGTGCCTGTTCACATGGCTTTCCAACTATGAATCTCCTCTGCCCTTGCTCATGTTACTGGATTCCTAAACTGATCAATAAAATCATTAATGCACACATGTCTAGTGAGCAAACATGCTATATTTGCAAATGCACTAAACACATAAACTCAAATATGCAGATAAACCACTGACAGTGAAGCAGGAGGTAACCCTGCCAAGGATGCTTGGTTTCAATCTTGAAAGCATCAAGAAGAGGAGATAGAATAAACCACAGATGGTAGTTCTACAGGGTTTATAAGGATCCTCCAGATGTCACGTGAGACATGGGATTGGTTGCTCAGACACCGTCAAATAGAATCTGAGCTGTCAGAAGCAGCAGCTGAAATCCACTCAACGATGTGGTGAAGCAACATCCATCTGCTGTGGGGGTTGCAGGCGGTGGTCATGATTTTGCAGAACACAGGCATGCATGGGCTTCCAGGGGGTGCACCAGTAAAACATGAACCTGGAAAGGCAGGAGATGCTGGAGGTGCTGGTCGATCCCGGGATCGACATGATGCTCTGGAGAAGGAATCTGAACCCCTCCAGTCATCTTGCCTAGAGTGTCTCAAGGACACAGAAGCCCGGTGGGCTATACAGTCCATGAGCTGGCAAGGAGTTAGACACAACTTCTCAAGTGAGCACACAGACACGTACAACAAAACTGAATAGTACTTACTCAACAAACAGAGCTGATGGTGGTTACAATGCATGGGGTCTGCTGTGCCCCACGTGGGCTGCTACTGACCAGCTCCAACCCAGAAAGCTCTGGTCTTCCTGCGGAGGCAGGTGTTGAGTCATCTGCAGGTCTGCAGAAAAGTCTCTCACAAGGGGTGTTTTAACATAATACTCATTGATTGGTGACGACTGATGGGAAAAAAGGAGCATTGTGCGTACCCACAACGGCCACGCCCCTGGAGCAGGCGAGAGACCAGGAAAGTGCCTAAGGGAGAAGGGAAAGAATAGGCAGTCCTAGAACACTGTGGAGCCCGTGGGTAGACTCCTGGGGATGTAGAAGGCTGTGTGCACCTGAAATGCTACAGGAGTTACAGCAAAGACAGAACAGATCCCTGCTCACCCAGGGCTCACTGTAAGCTGTACACACTTTGAAGGTCTGTTACATGCATACGAAGGTCTCTAACGGCAAGACAAGTGTGCCTGATCACTTGAATTGTTCTAAGAGAATGGAACAGAAGTGGATGAAACTAAGCTATGCCCACCTCGTGGATCACTGGCTTGTGAGCTGAGTGGTCTTGGGTGACAATAGAGCTATGAGCCATTTCCTGAAGGGCCACCCAAGACAGACAAATAGAGTAGAGAGTCTGACAGGACTTGATCCACTGGAGGAGGGATCCACCTGACCCACTTGATCCACTCTAGAAGTCTTTCCATGATAACTCCATGAACTGTATAAAAATGCAAAAAGATGGGACACTGCAAGTTGAGACCCACCCCACACAGATGTTGGAAAATGTCCACCATGCTACTGCGGAAGAGTGGAGGATACCTCATAATACTGTCAGAAACAGAGAAGCTATGCTCACTTAGGGCTGACTCCTGGGAAGCCAGCCTTTAAAACGAAACCTAGAATTAAAAACAGAAAGGAAGCTCAGCAGAGAGACTTTAAGAGGGGCGCATGGTTTTCAGAGTCCACCTGCCGATGCAGGGGACACACACGGAACCCCTAATCCAGGACTATCCCACGTGCCGAGGGGCATACTCAGCCCACGGGCCCCAGGTACTGAGCCTCGGCCCTAGACTCTGCAAGCGACAACAAATTAGCCACCACACTCAGAAGGATTCAAGGCTCAAGTAGAAGAAAGCTGAGCCAGCAACAAAGACCTAGTGTGTGTCTGCAAATAAAACAAAAAATCCTACCCGGAGGTGATAAGCACTGAGACACAGGGCAAACACTAATAAAGTTTTTAAGATTCTATGTGAAACACTTGCCTCTCAAATAATTCAAGGAACATTAGAAACAGAGCAGGACAATTATATGCACCAAGAAAACATTTTATCGTAAAAGTTATTTTCCAGGAAATTTATCCATCTCACAACGTACAAAATCCTGGGGAAAAGGGATCTACGCCAAGTGGATTGAGGTTAATCAGTGTGGATTGACGAACGCTTAAATTTTGCAGAGAGTCAGGACAAAAGTTTACTCAAAGAGTAAATGTGTATGGAGACCACAGGAGAAATCAACAAACGTCAAAGATGGTTCTTTGAGAAGATAAATAAAATAGGCAAAGCATTAGCCAGACTCATCAACAACAGGGGGAGAAGAATCAAATCAACAGAATTAGTATGAAGACAGAGAAATCACAACAGCCAACACAGAGATACACAGGATCATAAGAGACTACTATCACCAACTATATGCCAATAAAATAGACAACTTGGAAGAAATGGACATATTCTCAGCAAAGTATAACTTTCCAAAACTGAACCAGAACGAGATAGAAAATTTTAACAGACCCCTCACAAGCACGGAAGTAAAAACTGTAATCAGAATTCTTCCAGCAAACAAAAGCCCAGGACCAGACGGCTTCATAGCTGAATTCTACCAAAACTGTAAACAAAAGCTGAAAGATATCCTACTCACACGTTTCCAGAAAATTGCAGAGGACGGGACTATTTCAAACTCATTCTATGAGACCACCAACACCCAAATACAAAACCAGACAAAGGACACACAAAAAAAGGAAATTGCAGGCCAAGGATTCTTTAATATCTGCAAATGAGTCACTGTCTTAGACCACATTAGCAAATTGAAAAACAAAAATCATATGACTATCTCAGTTTGTAAAGAGAAACGATTTGACAAAATTCAACATCCATTTAAGATAAAAACACTGCTGAAAAAAAAAAAAAAACAAAAAAAAAAACACTCCTGAAAGGATTCATGGAAGAAACATATCTCAACATAATAAAAGCCATATATGATAAACCCACAACAAACAGTATCTTCAGTGGTCAAAAAATGACAGCATTTACGCTAAAGTCAGGAACAAGATAAGGGTGCCCACTCTCACCACCACTATTTGGCATAGTTGTGGAAGTTTTAGCCACAGCAATCAGAGAAGAAAAAGAAAGAAAAGGAATTCAGACTGGAAAAGAAGAAGTGAAATTCTCACTGTTTACAGATGACATGATCTTCTACATAGAAAACCCAAATACTCCACCAGAAAATTACTAGAGCGAATCAATGAATATAGTAAAGTTGGAGATACAAAATAACACTCAGAAATCCCTTGCATTCCTATCCACTACCAAGGAGAAAAGCCAAAGAGAACTGAAGGAAACAATTCCATTCACCCTTGCAATGAAAAGAATAAAACACTTAGGAATAAATATACCTAAACAAGCGAAAGACCTATATAGACAAAACTTCAAAACACCAATGAAAGAAATCAAAGAGGACACAAATAGATGGAAACATATACCATGTTCATTGATTGGAAGAATCAATAGAGTGAAAATGAGTGTACTACCGAAACCCATCTATAGATTCAATGCAATCCCGTTCAAGCTACCAATGGTATTTTTCAGAGAACTAGAACAAATAATTTCACAATTTGTATGGAAATACAAAAAGCTTTGAACAGCCAAAGCAAAATTGAGAAAGAAGAATGGAACTAGAGAAATCAATCTGCCTGACTTCACACTATACTACAAGGCTACAGTCATCAAGGCCGTATGGTACTGGCACAAAGACAGAAACATAGAACAATGGAACAGAATGGAAAGCCCACAGGTAAACCCATGCACTTATGGACACAATATCTTTGACAAAGGAGGCAAGAATATACAATGGAGAAATCAGAATCTCTTTAACAAGTGGTGCTGGGAATCTGGTCAACCACTTGTAAAAGAATGAAACTAGAACCCTTTCTACCACCATACACAAAAAATGAACTCAAAATGGATTAAAAGTTCGAACGTAAGATCAGAAACTATAAGACTACTCGAGGAAAACATACCCAAAACGCTCTCTGACATAATTCACAGCAGGATCCTCTAGGACCCACTTCCCTGATGAATGGAAATAAAAGCAAAAATAAACAAACAGGACCTAATTAAACTTAAAAGTTTTGGTACAATGAAGGAACCACTACACAAGGTGAAAAGACAGCTTTCAGAATGGCAGAAAATGATAGCAAATGAAGCAACTGACAGAGAGTTAATCTCAAAAATAGACAAGCAGCTCCCACAGCTCAATTCTAGAAAAATAAGTGAACCAATAAAAAAAGGGGGCCAAAGAAATAAACAGACATGCCTTCAAAAAGGACATAAAGATGTTTAACAAGCACATGAAAAGATGCTCAACCTCACTCATTATCAGAGAAGCGCAAATCAAAACCACAATGAGGAACCATCTCACGCCAGTCAGAATGGTGGCGATCAAAAAGCCTGCAAACAATAAATTCTGGAGAGGGAGTCGAGAAAAGGGAACCCTGACACTATTGGTGGCAATGCAAATTAGTACAGCCACTATGGAGAACACTGTGGATGGAGATTCCTTAGAAGCCTCGAAATAGAACTGCCATACGACCCAGGAATCCCATTGCTGGACATACACACCAAGGAAACCAGAGCTGAAATAGACATTTGTACCTCTCTGATCACTGAAGCACTGTTTACAACAGCCAGAAATGGAAGCCCCTTAGATGTCCATTGGGAGATAAATGCTTGCATGATACAGCTTGGATTGGGCTGGTGCAGTGAGATGACCCAGAGGGATGGGATGAGAATGGATGTGGGAGGGGGGTTCAGGATGGGGAACACATGTACATCCAGGGCTGATTTCATGTCAATGCATGGCAACCACTACAATATTGTAAGGTAAACACTAAATAAATAAATGAATCTAAAAAAAAAAAAAAAAAAAAAGAACAAGATGTCCATTGGGAGAAAAATGTTGAAAAAGCTGTGGCACATACACACACTGGAATATTACTCAGCTATTCAAAAGAGTGCATTCGAATCAGATGGAATGAGGTCGATGAAACTGGAGACTGTTATACAGAGTGAAGTAAGTCAGAAAGATAAACACCAATACAGTATACTAACACAAATATATGGAATTTAGAAACATGGTAACAATGATCTCATATGAGAGAGAGCAAAAGAAACACAAATGTAAACACAAGATCCTTGGACTCTGTGGGAGAAGGCGAGGGTGGGATGATTTGAGTGATTTGCATTGAAACATGCACATGATCATATGTGAAACAAATCACCAGTCCAGCTTCGATGCATGAGAAAGGCTGCTCAGGGCTGGTGTACTGGGATGACCCTGGGCGATGGGATGGGGAGGGAGGTGGGAAAGCGCTTCAGGATGGGAACACATGTACACCCGAGGCTGATTCAAGTCAATGTATGGCAACAACCACAACAATATTGTAAAGTCACTAGCCTCCAATTAAAACAAATGAATCCATTTTCAAAAAATGAGCAAATGTCTCTTGCAATCAGACTTCGTCGGTCCATAGAATTCACAAAATAACAATGGAGATTGCTGCCACGACTTTCTCGATGGGATCCTCACAATGCAGTTATCAAACCCAGATCTCCTGCATTGCAGGCAGATTCTTTACCATTTGAGCCACCACGGAAGCCCTAAATAAGATACACATGAATAAACACATCTGTCCCCTGGAGCAGGCGAGAGAACAGGAAAGTGCCTAAGGTAGAAGGGAAAGAACAGGCAGTCCTAGAACACTCTGGAAAGGCAATGAATGTACTGACAACTGCTCATCGATAATTATTAAATTTTATATCAAGTAAGCACAGTCTCCCTAAACTGAAAACAGTGAGACAGCTGGCTTCTGACATGGGGTCCCGTCTCCAAAGTGCAGTGAACGGTGTGGGTCAAGGCTGGGAAGATGCGTGTGTGAACTCTATCCATGGATGGGTGTCCTCAAGCTCTGGGAAGCAGATGATGACAAAGGAAAATCTTGTCTGTTTGCTTTTCAGGTTTCATGGTGTATGCTTTATATCCGAATCAGTTGCACAGAAAAAGGGGGAAGTCTATCACACACGATGTGAGTATGTGAGCTCTGCTGATGAGTGCCTCTTCCCAAGAATGTTAGACGCTCCGCTGTGTCCAGCCCTTTGTGACCCCATGGACTCGAGCCCGTCAGGCTCCTCTGTCCATGGGATGCTGCAGGAAAGACAACTAGAATGGGTTGTCATTTCCTACTTCAGGGGATCCTCCTGACCTGGGTTCGAGCCCAACTGTCCTCCATCTCCAGCAATGCCAAGCAGATTCTTCATTGCCGAGCAACCTGAGAAGCCCCTTATTTAACTCTCAAGAGCAAATTTTCTTTAACAAAAAACTCCTTTAAACATGAAAAGTTCTTTTCGAGCATGTTGAAGAAGTAGAACCTGATTCATTTAAATCTCGCAGGTAAGTATGAGAAGAGTTAAAATGACAGGAAACATTTCACACTAATTTCACTTAATTTGAAATCAAAAGGGACACTGGCTCAGACCTCAATCTCTATAGTTTCAAATTTAGAAAGAAATCTCAATAGCAATACTGTAATGTGAAGTAATGATAAGTACCTATTTGAATTCATGGGGAAAATAAGCAATGCAACATTCTAATCTTGGTCAGAGGCATGTTTTGTTTGGTTGCTTTGTTTGTTTTTTAATTTCGTCTGTGGCCATTGGACACAGGACATAATTAGGAAACATTTCAGAGTATATATCTCTAACATCTGGCAATACCTTCATTTCCACCTCTCTGATTAGCTCTGTTCCAGAAGACAACCTTGCTTTATCTATTAAGCCCTATTTTCACATGATTTCCTCAAACTTAAAGAATATCTTTGTAATCATGACTGTACTTATCAATTTGGTCAAAACACTCCTGAAATTTTGACAGTTAGCTCTTGTGAGCTCATATGAGTTGACTGAGTTCCAACACCTACTCTAGCTGTAAAAACCAACTTTGCTATTGTTCACAGCCTGTGTGGTCTAGAAGACTGGAAGTCTTTACTGTCTTAAGATGAGGGGGGTGTGAAGAAAGTTTTCCAAGTTCACTAGCTGTTTCAACAGGTTCTAACCACAGACCACTAGAAATGCCAGGGAAATAGAGACCACCATTGGAACGAAGACTGATGACAGCTTGTGAAGAACGTGACATGTACAAATGAAGTAAAACTAACTGCATTGAGATTTGGATTTCTTTTTTCCTGTCACAGATATGGGTGAAAATATTATCGAACCGATTCCAATATCAGACAGCACATTAGCATTCTACCTTGAAAACTTTGATGGTGTGAAGACTACAAAACTGACCCAAATTCTCGGTAGGTTACTGAAGCTTATTCTGAGCAGATGAACATGTTCATATTATCGTTATCTCATTGAAGGAGAAGTACATGGCCAACTAATATTTTATTAAGCAGACTACAATAGAATATAGTTCACATGGGAGAATTCAGACTTCATGTGCCATGATCCAGGGCTGCGGAAACGCTGTCGACTAGAAAATGCATCCACTGGGGATTCTATCAGATGACGTTTTTAAAAATTAGATACACTCTCCCAGGAGGTGCAATGAAATATTCCAGGATGCTCTGTGGGCTTCTTGATAAATATCACATATTGGAGTTGCTGGGTTTGGACACCAAAGTGAACGAAGGAAGGAACTTTGAGCTCAGACACTCGTAGGTCCTGGCCATCACTGATTCTTCTTGAATACAAATGCTTTCTTTTTTTGCCACAATCCTTAAATGTATCCCTGAAACCTGAACCCAACCCTCTGTAATCATCCCTGGATCATATAGAATCCTTCAGAAGCAGCATGTTCAGTCATGTAAACTTTCTCACAAGCCGCCAACCACAAGTTGCGTATAACACAACTATTTATCAGTTCTGATATTATATCGTCAATGGCGGTCGGTGGAGCTTCTGTCTGGTCTCTGAGGTTGACAGAACCTGAGTGTTTCTCTGAGTTGCGTGTGCGATGAGATTAGTGTTCTTCGTGAACCCTCCAAAAAATATATTCCCCTATCATTTCAACATTATGTTCTGTCACGTCATGTCTGACTCATCAGGGCTCCATGGACTTCAGGATGCAAAGCTCCTCTACCTTCCACTATCTTCCAGTGTTTACTCAAACCCAAGTTGACTGAGTCGGTGATGGTCTTTACACATCTGAATAGATTAAGGTCCAGGAAAACCCCAAGGACGGAATTTTAGAATGCAGACAATGAGGACAGGAAGTTAGACTTGGGAGGATATCTGGGTCTCAGGACCCACCTTGACTTTCTCCTATGTACTATTCCAGCGTGCATCTGACTTGGGGATGCTTAGGCTCACAGGTGAATGGTCTGTCGTTCAGTCAGTAGTTGGAAGAACTCAAATGAGATAAAATGTTAACTATGTGAACTCTATTCCCTGAACATCTGAAGATCTGATGTGAACACTCAGGCACCTCTGTAGAAAATTTTCTGGTGAGCAGGCTTTAAGGAATGGAAGAGGGCAATGGTGTGGATAAGACTGACTGGACATTACACATAGGAGCTGGGTGAGACTCTATAAGCTACCAAGGATTCTAACGCACACCTCTTCTGCCCTCTTTGTCATTAAACCCAGGCAAAGGAGATGGTATCACTCAAGAAGAAATTCAGCAGTATGAGGAACTGAGCAAAGAAAGGGGAATTCCAACTGAAAATACAGAAGACCTCAGTGAAACAGGTAAAGCCAAGAGGGCAACAAGGATCCGAAATGAAATCACATCACAAGGATACACGATTCAAATTTCCTATTTGCATAGTCATCTTTTACAAAGTCTGTTATGAAATCATCCTTTGAAATTGAGGCATGTCAATGATTATTTTTCCACTTTTTCATTCTCTTTCACAGACGACTGTCCTCCATAAGATCTGAGGGCCTCTACTGGGTGAGCAGAATAAAACACTGAGTTTTCTTTCTAACGTAAGACTTTTTCTGGGGCATACTGCTTTAAGCATAGCATATATACACAAGGGACTATGTGACTCAACTCTGTAAAAGAATGAAATAATGCCATTTGCAGTAACATGGGCAGATCTAGAGATGATCATGCTAAGGGAAGTAAGAAAGAAAAAGACATGTTTGATATCACTTCCATGTGAAATGAAAAAATATGGCACAAATGGACTATTTAACAAAATAGAAACAGGCTCACAGTCCAAAAATACATGTTCCTAAAGAGAACATGGGGAGTGGGCTATACGAGGAGTTTGGGATTAAGAGATACACACTCCTGGCTTGTATATACATGCATGTCTAACTGAGGTCTTCCTGGTGGCTAAGAGGTAATGAATCCACCTGCCAATGCAGGAAATCAGGGTTTGATCCCTGTGTTGGGAAGATCCCCAGGAGGTGGAAATGGCAACCCACTCCAGTATTCTTGCCTGGGAAATCCCATGGACACAGGAGTCTGGCAGGCTAAAGTCCATAGGAACACAAAAGTTGGGACAGGACTTGGCATCTACACAACAACATATACACAAACCTTCATGTTGCTATACACTTGACACTAACACAACATTGAACATCAACTACATTTCAACAAAAATTAATTTTAAAGAGAAATAGGAAAACAAAGCTCTTCAACCTGGCCACATGGTCATTGGTCGGGATTCCATATGTGATAGGATTTAAATATCTAAACAATCACACTGGTCTAATTTTCACAGTGAGTTGCTTTGAGGACCAAAGAGGAGAATGTGTGAAGCCCTGAGCTGTGAAATACGATGATCCCTGGTGAATACCAATGCGAATGAATGATATTACAGCCACAACACCTTCATGATGAAAAATAAGATTCATAGGACAAGTAGGAGGAACAGGTTACACAGTCATCTACTACACCAGGGAGCTCTGGAGATGCAACTCTCAACATACGAGCTGCTCCACGACTGCTCACAAATACTTTCATTGGGTGGTAGTTCTATGCAACCCACTATGGACACACACACACACACACACACAGGGGACTTCTGCAAAATGGGTCTTGCAGGGAAATCTCTCCACTGCTTTCAACCGCAATTGCATCTATTTTCTGTTTCATTCTCTGACCAACACCATGTTCATCCTAACCAGCTCAACTACGTTTTACACTTTTTTTCTCTTTATAGAATTGAACGAAAAAGTAGCATCACAGCACTAATGTGTTACCATCAGCTGGATGAAGATAAAAGATATTTTCCTTGAAATCCTCATTTCTTCTCTCCCAGGAAGTCATGATCCTGGACACACGGCTTTCACTATGAACCTACTCTGCTTGCTGATGTTACTGGATTCCTAAACCGATCAATAAATTGACTAATGCATGTATGTGTAGTGAACAAACGAGCTATATTTGCAAATACACTAAACATGTAAATTCAACTGTTCAGAAAATCTGGTGACAAAAAAGCAGGAGAACTCTGTTTAGGATGCATGGTATGAATCCTGTAAGGGTCTTGTCGAAAAGAGGGAATAAACCACAGGTGGTAGTTTTATAGGGTCGTATAAAGTGCCCACCAGATGTCACAGGAGAGATGGGATTGGTTGTTTAGACAACTTCATATAGAATGGAGCTGTCCTACGTAGTAGCTAGAATTCATTCAATTATGGGGTAAAGCAGCATTCATCTACTGTGGGGTTGCATGTCATCGTAAGGATTTTGCAGAATGCAGTCTTACATGGGCTTCCAGCGGTGCGCTGGTTTAAAAAAAAAAAAAAAAAAAAACACCTACAAAGCAGGAGATGCAAGAGATGCAGTTTTGATCCCTGGGTCAAGAAGATGTCCTGGAAGAGGAATTGGAAACCCAGTCCAGTCATCTTTCCTGAAGAATCCCATGAACAGAAGAGTCTGGTGGGCTATAGAGTCCATGAGGTGGCAAAGAGTCAGACACGATTTCTCAAGTGAGCACATAGACACATACAACAAAATGAACAGAACTGAGTCAAGAAAGAGCACTCATGCTCGTGACAGAGCACCAGGTCTCTGGTGTCTGACTCAGGGCTGCTATTGCCCAGCCCCAGCCCTGAAAGCAGTGGCCTTTCTGCTGGTGCAGCTACGGAGTCATATGCAGCTCTGCACAAATGTCCCTTACGAGGGGTGTTTGAAAATAATAGTCATTCATTGGTGCCTACTGATGGGAAAGAAGGGGCACTGTGGATACCCAAAATGGTCATGCCACTGAACCAGACAAGGGACCAGAAAAGTGGCTAAGGGAGATGGGAGAGATGAAGAAGTCCTAGAACACTCTGGAGATCTTGGGTAGACTCCTGGGGATGTGGAAGGCTGCGTGCACCTGAAATGCTGCAGGAGTGACAGGAAAGACAGAACAGAGCCCTGCTCACCCAGGGCTCACTGCGAACTGCACACACTTTGAATGTCTGTTACACGCATATGAAGGACTCCAAGAGCAAGACATTGGAGCCTGATCACTTGAATTGTTCTAAGAGAACGGACCAGTAGTGGATGAAGAATAACCTATTTCCCCCTTCTTGGATCACTGCCTTGGTGGTGAGGGGGCTTGCATAACTCAGTGAAGCTATGAGCCATTTCATGTAGGGCCACCCATACACGAGCATAGTGGAGAGTCTTGACAGAACGTGATCCACTGGAGGAAGGAGTGGGAAACCACTCCATTATTCTTGTCATGAGAACTCCAAGAACTATATCAAAAGGCTAAACTATATGACATTGCAAGCTGAGGCAACACCCCCTCCAGTTTGGGAAGGTGTCCAATATGCTACTGGGGAAGAGTGGAGGATGAGTTCTAATACCCTCAGAAACAATGAAGCTATGCTCACTTAGGGCTGACCCCTGGGAAGCCAGCCTTTAAAATGAAAATTAGAATTAGAAAAGAAAAGAAAACTGAGCAGAGAGATTTCCCTAGGTTTCCAGTGGTGCAGAATCCACCTGCCAATGCAGGGAACCCCTGATCCAGGAAGATCCCACAAGCCGAGGGGCAACTAAACCCACAAACCCCAACTACTGAGCCTGCGCTCTAGAGTCTGCAAGCCACAAGTGAGCCACCAAACAGACGCTCTCAAACCTCAAGTAGAGAAAAGCTGAGCCAGCAGCAAAGACCCAGTGTGTGTCTGAAAAAGAACCTAACCGGAGGTTAAAAGAAGTGTGCCCATAGAGACAGAACACCAGTAAAGTTTTCAAAATTCTAAGTGAAACAGTTGCGGTTTGAATAATGAAAGCAACATGAGGAACCAGGCAGGACAGGACATTTGAACCATTAAAAAAATTTTATCTTAATAATTATTTTCAAGGAAGTTTATCCAGCTGACAATACATCAAATCCTGCATAAGAGGGATTTATGGCAAATGGATTGACGTTAATCAGTGTGGGTCAACAAACTCTTAAAGTTTGCAGGGACTTAAAGAGCAGAAAGGTTTGCTCAAAGAGTAAATGCTACTTGCAACCAGGCTCCTCTGTGCGTGGAGTTCTCCAGGCAAGAATACTGCAATGGGTTGCCATTCCCTTTTCTAGGGATCTTCTTGATCCAGGGATTGAATCCAGGTCTCCTGCACTGCAGGCAGATGATTTACCATCTGAGCCATCAGGGAAGCTCTAAATAAGATGCACGTGAATAAACACATCTGTCTCATCACCTCCTTACCATGTGTGTGTCTGTGTGTGTATCTGTGTGTCTGTGTGTGTGTGTGTGTGTGATGCATACACCTAAAAGCTATGCTCTTAGCAGCTGACAAGTATATGTAAATACTATTAATAATAGTCACCATGCTGTTCATTACATCTTCTTTAAGTCACAAGAGCTCTTCAGGTAATTATAACTAAACGAGAAGAAGGACACACACACACACACACACAAAACAGTACTTCAGTCATTTAAAGCCTTATGTTTCAACTGAGTACTGCTCATGTTGAGAACTCTGCAGCCAGCATTTACTCAATGAGTATTTGTTTTGGCTCCAAAATGTAGCAAATCTAACATCTTGCTATTCCAGATATGCTTTACGAAAATCAGCAGAAATATAAAATCCTCTAATGATCTATAAGTCGATAAGGAATTCTATTTTCACAAGCTTTTGAATGGTGAACACTTTACGCCTCTGACAAGCAACTGTTGAAGGCTACTTATATGACCTTCATGTTCTAATTGTCTTTAATACTGCCCCAGACAGAAATCTAAAACGGGAGAAGAAAAACCAAAACAGAAACACATTTGTTCATGGGGAAATAACAGGAATATACAGACAAATGGATTTGGGATAAAGTTAAAAAGGATATTCAGTGGAAAATAATAATCTTATAAAGAAAAGTTGCAGGACAAATTAGAAATCCATATGTCTGCCCCCCCCCCAAAAAAAAGCTTCAAGCCATTCATTGCTCCATGTTTTACAACTAACACTGAGAGTCTCAGAGACCTATATGTAAGACGAAAAGCAAGAAATACTCTACCGATAAAATACAGGTGCATACTCTGTGAGCAAAGATTAGATGGTTACTGATTAGAATATACACCAAGCAGGATCCTTCAGTGGGAACAGCATGTCAGTAACTAGGCCGTGATCTAAATATTTGCATCTTTGAGGGACATCCTTAAGAAAGCACAAGAGAAGCCTGAGACAGGGGACAAATATCGGCACACCTCTGTCTGTAAAGAGGGTCTTTCCTGGTGGCTCAGAGAGTAAATGATCTTCCGGCCCAATGGAGGAGACCTGGGTTCAATCCCTGGGTCAGTACAATCTCCTGGAGAAGGAAATGGCAACCCACTAAAGTATTCCTGCCTGGAAAATTCCATGGGCAGAGGAGCCTGGAAGGCTACATACCATGTAGTCAGAAAGAGTTCGACACAACTCACTTTATTTTTATCTGAAAAGGAACTGGTATGTGGAATATATTAAAAGTCTACAAACTTCATAAAAAAAATAAATAATTCACTCAGTAATGAACAAAGGACTTGGACAGACACCAAAGAAAACAGACAAATGGCAATCCCACCTCTTCATTCATTCAGGAAATGGAAATTACAACTGTAACTGGATAGTGTCACACACTAATTACAATGTCCTGGCAAGGACGGAGCAATGGAAATTCTCAACTACTGTTGGCAGGACTTAAAAATCAGAAGGCAGCCAGATCCACCAGTTCCACCCCTAAGCGTCTAGCTAGGAGATAAGAGGGCTCAGATCCATACAGAGATTTGTGTATGAACATGTGTCCACGAACATTTGAACAGACAAAAATGGGATATATCCTGAAGATACTATGGGGACGGAGTCTACAAAAAATATATAGATGTTTATTCAAACAAATATGCTAAATGAAACCCGTGAGAAACACACACAGGTTCAATTTTTGAAAAATTCTAAAGAATGCCAATGAATCTATCGTGCTAGAAAACTGAGGAGTGGGTTCCCAAGTCTAGGGTGTGGAGGCGGCTAAGAGGGACAGGAGGAAGGGAGACCGAGAAGCTGAAGGATATCGTTTTGAACTTACATGTAGTTTCAGGAGCTGTATTTAAGGCAGAAATCTCATATGCTGTAGGGACACTAGGATATATCCTCAAGGCCAAATCAAATTGTAGAGAGGAATCTGGGAGGGACCTTTGAGTAGGGGAGAAGATGAGAATTTGCTCTTGTTCAAAGTATTTCAGTATGTCTAAAAATATATAAATATAACCATCCAAGGTGATGGTAATGATGGTTTAGTCACTAAACATGTCCCAACTCTTGAGACCACATGGACTGAAGCCATGGAATACTACACAACCATGAAACAGTGAAGTTTTCCCTTTTGCAGCAACATGGACAGACTTCCAGGCCATGAGGCTAAGTAAAATAAGTCAGATGGACAAGGACAAACACTGTATTATATCACTTAACATGTTGGTCGCTCAGTCCTATCCTACTCTGTGACCCCATGGACTATAGACCACCAGGCTCCTCTGTCCATGGGATTCTCCAGGCGACAATACTGGAGGGGGTTGATGCTTCCTTCTCCAGTTATATCACTTACTGTGGAATCTAAAAAAACAAAACAAACTATTGTATATAACAAAATAGGGAAAACTCATAGATACAGGGAGAAAGCAATGGCGACCCACTCCAGTACTCTTGCCTGGAAAATCCCATGGATGGAGGAGCCTGGTAGGCTGCAGCCCATGCGGTCTTGAAGAGTCGGACACGACTGAGCAACTTCCCTTTCACTTTCCACTTGCATGTCCTGGAGAAGGCAATGGAAACCCACTCCAGTGTTCTTGCCTGGAGAATCCCAGGGATGGGGGAGCCTTGTAGGCTGCTGTCTGTGGGGTCGCACAGAGTCGGACACGAATGAAGCAACTTAGCAGCAGCGTCAGCATAGATGCAGAGAACAAACTAGCGGTGACCGATGGGTGGAGGGGAAGTGGTGAGGATAACACATGAGGAGCAGAGTAAGACGTATAAACTAAGTTGAATAAAATAAATAATGTAAAAAAGATATATTGAACAATACAGAGAATAAGACAACATTTTTATACGATTAATGGAGTATACAAATTTATGAATCATTATTATTATTATACAGGAACACCTGTAACAACAACAATGACAAAAAGTACACATCAACTATACTTATTTGCTCCTCTTACAACTGATTCCTGGCAGAGAAGCCACATATTTATCTTCTTAAACCCAACAAGACCATCCATGCTTTTAGAAAAGAAGCTTAACAGACCTCTTCAATGTGAATACCACAGGACTCGGGGCTATGTGTCTTGGCCTGTCTGTCCCATTTGAAAACTGAGGACATAAAAGAATACAAATGTCACTGTCCTTGAAATACCTCGTATGTCCTGTGATTCCTCACTTAGTCTGAACGACAAATGTCAATATCCACTGTAAATTATCTTCAAATTAATCTCATGATAATAAGGACAAACTGCCAGAAAAGCTTGCTTACCAACCAGGATAAAAGAGGATGACTTGCAAATAACCAAGGTTGTGTGACTGACCACTGTTTGATCATGATGTATTCCACCAAGAGACCCATCCTATAAAAAGTGGGACCAACTCACACATCCTCTCCAGCGCCCTCAGCGTCTCTGGAAGAAGGACAAGGAGAATCATAAGGTGGAGGTTCCGTTCCCGACTCTTGCCTTTGTCCTGGTCTGTGCCATCCAGGAAACTCCATCAGAGCTAGAACCCTCTGAGGTACCCAGAACGAGCCGATGTGGGAGAAGATCTTGGTACTGTGAGTGTGAGTGTGTATCCATGTGTGTGTGTGTGTGAGAGAGAGAGAGAGAGAGACAGAGAATTTTGTTTATACGTGCAGACTTTATATGCACCATGGTCAACGTACTGACATGAGTATAATAGAAGGCTCTATCTTTCTGCACTTTGTATTTTTTTTCATCTGAATGTGTCTGTAATTTTTTTTTAATTTTTCTGTATGTGGGGGGAAAAACACACCTAATATGCTGTCACTTAGATAGCTATGAAGGGCCATGGTTTTTAGCAGCATTCTTTCGACTATCTCAAGAAAACCTGAACTCCGTGCTTTTGCTGGAATATTCTGTTTCATGTTGTTCAGCAAGGTAAGGGGTAGGGCTCATTTGCTTAGCAAGATTGAATTTACGTCTCTTTTGTAGTAAATGGAGAAACCAGGCTTGCACGGTGTATTGGTGATAAACAAGAGTCTGACTGACATTTATGGAGACCTTCCTCACTAGGTTACAGGAGACTAGCGCACTAGGTAAAGTGTCTGCCTACAATGCAGGAGACCCAGGTTCGATCCCAAGACTGCTGTCTACCTAGATGGGGTCCTGTCATCGATGTGAACTGAAAAGTGTGCGTCATGGCTGTGAAGCTGAGGGCATGGACGCTATGGACACAAAGGTGTCCCCGGGCGCTGGAGAACAGACGGGGAAGGAATGGTGGGGATGGAATGTGGAGGAAGGAATGTCTTTGTTTTTCGGGCGTTACGAGACATGCATGTTACTCAATGTAGTTGCAAAGAGAGACGGGGATGTTTAAGTCGTAGGATGTGAGTATTGCAGAGTTTCTGATGTGTGCCTCTTCTCAAAGGCATTAGTTGCTCTGTCGTGTCTGACTCTTTGCGACACCGTGGACTGCAGCTCACCAAGATCCTCTGTCCATGAGAGTTCCCAGATAAGAAGACTGAAGTGAGTTGCCATTTCCTCCTCCAGGGGATCTTCGACAACCAGGAATCAAACCCACATCTACTGTACTGGCAGGCAGATTCACTGCAACACTGACCCACCCAGCTATTTATTTGACCTACATGATTGAGAAAATTTGCTTTAACTAAAGAAATGCTATAACTGAAAGTTACTTACATATGTATTTAAGATGTAGAATCTTTAAAATCTAACAGAAAAGTATGAAAACAGGTAAAATGACCAAAAACGTCTACTTAATTTTTGCATAATTTGAAAGCAAAAGGAACACTGTTTCAGACTCCTACCTCTATAGTATAAAATACTGGAAATTATTCTCAAATTCAATACTTAATAGTGTGATCACTTACTATTAAGTGATCAAATGTCTACATATTTGATTTATAATTTCCACTGTGGACACGCAACCACAGGAACTAAGAAGTTTTTGAGTACATATGTCCAACACTTTGTAATAGCTTCATTTCTACCTCTTTTATCACCTCTTGTACTAGTAAATGACTTTGGTTTTTCTATAAACTTTTACTTTAATATGGTTTATTTATAGAATTACTTTTTTTACTCATGACTGTGCTTGCAAATTTGGTCACACCATTCCTGAAATTTTAACAGTCAGCTCTTGTGAGCTGGTATGAGATGGTTGAGGTCCACCACCTACTATAGTTGCAATAAGCAATGCTTCTATCATTCACACACTGTTCAGTCTAGAAGACTGGAAGTAAGAAGAGGGGTGTGTGGAAAAAGCTTTCCTAGTTCACTAGTTGTCTTAACTCATTCTAGCATCACAGCCACCACAAATGTCAGTGAGACGGAATTCACCATTGGAAGGAAGACTGAAGATAGTGTGTGAAGAATAAGAAATGTCCAGTTTAAAAGGAAAGCAGTTAATAATACTTAGGTTTCAATTTTTTTTTTTTTTTTTTTTTTGTCACAGACACGGGTAAAAATTTTTTCGGGCTGATTCCTCTGTCGGACAACAGGTTGGTACTTTATGCTGAAAACTTTGATGGAGTGAAGACCACAAAAGTGACTTATGCCCTAGGGATGTACTGTAGCTTATTCTATGAAAACGAGTCATATTCATATGATCAGTATTTTCAAACAAGAGGGAAGTACATATACATCTTGTATTAAAGACACTACGGCAGATGTGTGTTCACACAGAGAATTCAGAATTCATGTGACAGAAGTCAGGACTGTGGAAAGGTTGTCTACTAGGAAACTGAAAAAATATATCCACTGGGGTTCTATCAGAAGGCTTTTTAAAAATCATATACACTTATCATGGAGGGTCAACGAAATAGTCCAGGATGGTACGTGGGACTCTTGCCAAACATCACATATTGGCATTGCCAGGTTCTGACACCAAAATGAACCAAGGTTTAAATTTCAGTTTAACAGACTCACAGGTCCTGTCCTTGACTGCATCCATCCACACCACATACACTCTACTTTTTGTCAAAACCACTGAAAGGATGCCTGACACCTGAGCCCAATGCTCTGAAAATAACCACTGGTTCCTACTGATCCTTCAGAGGCATACGGTAAGGTATGTCAATCACTGTGCACCCAGCCAGCCCCACGGGGTCACTGACAGGTGGCTTTACCTTGCCGCTATTATTATCTACATTGGCAGAGGGTGGCAGCTCTGTCTGTTCTCTGAGAATGAAAAAGCATGTATTTTTCCCTTGGTAGCATGCATGATGGGATTAATGTGCCAGGAGAAAAGTCCAAATTGTGTTTCCCCCATCCTTTGAATATTGTTCAGTCACTAAGTCCTGCCTGACTCCATGGACTCGAGCACACCAGGATCCCCTGTCCACTATCTCCTGGAGTTTGCTCAAAGCATGTTCAGTGACTCGGTGATGTTATAGAACCATCTCATTTGCCTGAGGTTCATGAAAACCACAGGAAGGAATTACAGCTGCCAAAGAATCTGCCCGCAATGCAGGAGACCCCAGTTCAATTCCTGGGTTGTGTCCACCTGGAAAGTTAATGGGAGTGACAGGAAAGAGAGAATAGGGTCCTGGCCACCCAGCGCTCACTGTAAGCTACATGCACTTTGAATTACACCCATACAAAGATCTCCAAGGATAAGATATTAGTGCCTGATCACTTGAATGGCTCAAAGAAAATGGTACAATAGTGGTTGACTGCTATCCTATGCCTCCTTCATGGATCACTGCCTTCTGTGGCAAAGAATATAGTCAATATCATTTCGTATTGACCATCTAGTGATGTCCTGTGTAGAGTCATCTCTTGTGTTGTTGGAAGAGGGTGTTTGCTATGACCAGTGCATTCTCTTTGCTAAATTCTGTTAGCCTTAGCCCTCCTTCATTTTGTGCTCTAACGTCAAACTTGCCTGTTACTCCTGGGATCTCTTGACTGCCTACTTTAGCATTCCAGTCTCCTATAAGGAAAAGGACATCTTTTTCAGTGTTAGTTCTAGACAGTCCCTTAGGGCATCATAGAACTGTTCAAGTTCTTCAGCATTAGTTGTTGAGACAGAGACTTGGATTACTGTGATATTGAATGGTTTGCCTTTGAAACAAACAGAGATCATTCTCTCATGTTTGAGACTGCACCCCAGTACTGCATTTCAGACTCTTTTGTTGACTATGAGGGCTACTCCATATCGTCTAAGGTATTCTTGACCACAGTAGTAGATATACTAGTGATCTGAATTAAATTTGCCCATTCCGGTCCACTTTAGTTCACTGACTCCTAAAATGCTGATGTCCACTCTTGCCATCTCCTGTTTGACCACTTCTAATTTACCTTGATTCATGGATCTAACATTCCAGATTCTTAGCAATATTATTCTTTACAGCATCGAATTTTACTTCCATTGCAGTCACAGCCACAACTGGGTGTTGCCTTTGCTTTGGCTCTTGCTCTTCATTCTTTGTGGAGTTATTTCTCCACTCTTCTCCAATAGCCTATTGGGCACCTTCTGACCTTGGAAGTTCATCATTCATTGTCATATCTTTTTGCCTTTTCATATTGTTTGTGGCAAGAATACCAAAGTGGTTTGCCATTCTCTTCTCTAGAGATGTGTGTGCAAAGGGGTATGCATAACTCAGTAAAGCTTTGAGCAGTTTCATACAGGACCACCCAAGAAAGTCATGTCATAGCAGAGAGTTCTGACAGAATGTGAGCCACTGGAAGAGGGAGTGGTAAAGCACTCCAGTATTGTACCTGTTAGTTCTGCATGAACTGTATAAAAAGGCAAAAAGATACGACACTAAAAAATAAGCTCCCCCCAACCATGTCAGAAGGCGTCCAATATTGCTACTGGGGAAGAGTGGAGGACAACTACTAATAACCCCAGGAAGAATGAAGCTATGGCCACTTAACTGCAAAAAAACTGACCAGAGGCAGTTCCCTGGGTGTCCAGTGCTTTGCAGTCCATCTGCCAATGCAGGCGACACAGATTGAATTCCTGATCCTGGAAGATCTCACTTGCTGCAGGAAACCAAGCCCATGCACTCCATCAAATATGCTTGCGCTCTAGAGCCCCAAAAAGAAAGCCATCACCATGAGAAGCCCTCAAACCACAAGTAGGGAAATGCAAAGCACAGCAGCTAACACCCAGTGTGTGTTTAAAAGAAAAAAAGAAAAAAACTTAGCAAAGGTCATAAGAAGTGTGACCACTGAGACACACCACTAAAATAGCTTAAAAAACTCTACAAGAAAGAATTGCAGTTAGAATAATGAAAGCAACATTAGGAACCAGAAAGGTAATGAGAACCATCAAACAAAAATTTATCTTCCAAATTATTTTCACGGATCTTTATCCAGTGGACATGGGAAGAGTGACCTATGACAAGTGGATTGAGTTTAATCAGTGCAGATATAGGAACTCTTAAAGTCCGCAGGGAGTTAAGGAGCAGGAAGGTGGATTCAAAGAATAAATGCCACTTGTGACCTACATAAGAAACAAGTGAACCAACACATCTGTCTCCTCACATGATGACCCCGTGTGTGTGTCTGTGTGTGTATGAAATAAAAACTCCTAAAAGTTCTGCTCTAAGCAACTGACACATATATATGCAATACTATTAGTCATAGTCACGACGCTGTCCATTACATCTTTCTTAAACCACAGGAGCTCCTCCAGGAGTTATAACTGAACAGAAAAACACATACAAAAAAAAAAAAAAAAAAAACCAGCAGTAGAACACCAGTATATTAAAGCCATGTGTTTGATACCGAGCATCTCCTTATGTTGACAACTCTGCCGCCAGATTATTAGTTTTGGCTCCAAATGTAGCAGAACTGACGTCTTGCTATTCCAGACACGCTCTGTGGAAATCAGGAGAAATATACACTACTCTAATGATCCATAAATGGATCAGAAAATCTATTTTCATGAGCCTCTGAACCGTGAACACATTCCTTTAGACACGAACTTGTTACAGGCTATTCATGTGACCTTCATACTCCAACTGTCTTTACAGTGTCTACAAACAAGGAAGCAAAAATGTGGAAATATAAACCAAAACAGCCAACTCAGCTCATGGGGAAGAGACAGGAATAAGCAGACAAATGGATTTTGGATATACTTACATAGGAAATGCAGTCGAGAATAACAATTGTATAGGGGGAAATGATGGAGAAATTGGAAATCCATATGTCAAAAATAAATAAAAGAGCTTCAACCCATTAATTCCTCCATGTTTTACGATTAACACAGAGAAACTCATTGACCTGAGTGTAAGACTGAAGCAAGTAAGACAATAGAGGTAAAACAGGGGTGGACACTCTGTGATCAAAGATCAGGCAGATACTGATCGGAATATATACCAAACAACATTCCACACTGGGAGTTCAGTTAAGTCGCTCAGTCATGTCTGATTCTTTGCGACCTCATGAACTGCAGCATGCCAGGCCTCCCTGTCCATCACCAACTCCCAGAGTTAACTCAAACTCAAGTCCATTGAGACAGTGATACCATGCAACCATCTTATCCTCTGCCGTCCCCTTCTCCTCCTGCCTTCAATCTTTCCCAGCATCAGGGTCTTTTCTAGGGAGTCACTTCTTCACATCAGGTGGGCAAAGGATTGGAGTTTCAGCTTCAGTCTCAGTCCTTCCAATGAACATTTAGGGCTGATTTCCTGTAGAGTGGACAGGTTGAATCTCCTTGCAGTCCAAGGGACACTCAAGAGTCTTCTCCAACACCACAGTTTAAAAGCGTCAATTTTTCAACACTCAACTTGCTTTGTAATGCAACTCTCACATCCATACATGACTAGTGGAAAAATGATAGCTTTGACTAGATGGACCTTTGTTGTCAAAGGAATCTCTCTGCTTTTTAATATGCTGACTAGCTTGGTCATAACTTTTCTTCCAAGGAGCAAGTGTCTTTTAATTTCATGGCTGCAGTCACCATCTGCAGTGATTTTGGAGCCCAAAAACATAATCTCTCACTATTTCCATTGTTTCCCCATCTATTTCCCATGAAGTGGTGGGACGAGATGCAATGATCTTAGTTTTCTGAATGTTGAGCTTTAAGCCAACTTTTTCACTCTCCTCTTTCACTTTCAAGAGGCTCTTTAGTTCTTCTCACTTTCTGCTATAAGGGTGGTGTCATCTGCATATCTGAGGTTATTGATGTTTCTTCTGGAAGTTTTGATTCAAGCTTGTGCTTCCCTCGCAGAAGCGTGGCCGTGAGGAGCTACCCCTTGCCCAAGGTCAGGGGCAGCGACCGAGAGCGCCAGGCTGCGACAACTCAGGAGCAGCCCAGAGGAGCTACCCCACGTCGGACATCAGGGGCGGCGGCCGAGAGGAGCTGCCCAAAGCCTGAGGTCAGGGGCGGCGACCGAGAGGAGCAACCCCACATCCAAGGAGCGGTGTCTGCATGGGCGCAGGAGGGCAGAGAGGAGCTACTCCACGTTCAAGGTCAGGAGGGGCAGTCTTGAGGAGATCCCCCTCCTCCAAGTAAGGAGCAGCGGCCGCGCTTTGCTGGAGCAGCCGTAAAGAGGTACCCCACCTCCAAGGTAAGAGAAACCCAAGTAAGACGGTAGGTGCTGTGAGGGGGCATCAGAGGACAGACACACTAAAACCATAATCTCAGAAAACTAGCCAATCTGACCACAGGACCACAGCCTTGTCTAACTCAATGAAACTAAGCCATGCCGTGTGGGGCCGCCCAAGATGTTCGGGCCATGGTGGAGAGGACTGACAGAATGTGGTCCCCTGGAGAAGGGAATGGCAAACCACTTCAGTATTCTTGCCTTGAGAACCCCATGATCAGTATGAGAAGGCAAAATGATAGGATACTGAAAGAGGAACTCCCCAGGTCGGTAGGTGCCCAATATGCTCCTGAATATCAGTGGAGAAATAACTCCAGAAAGAATGAACGGATGGAGGCAAAGCAAAAAGAATACCCAGTTGTGGATATGACTGGTGATAGAAGCAAGGTCCGATGCTGTAAAGAGCAATATCGCACAGGAACCTGGAATATTAGGTTCCTTGATTCATGAATCAAGGCAAATTGGAAGTGGTCAAATAGGGGATAGCAAGAGTGAATGTCAACATTCTAGGAATCAGCGAACTAAAATGGACTGGAATGGGTGAATTTAAATCAGATGACATTATATCTACTACTGTGGGCAGGAATTCCTTAGAAGAAATGGAGTAGCCATCATGGTCAACAAAAGAGTCCAAAATGCAGTATTTGGATGCAATCTCAAAAACGACAGAATGATCTCTGTTCATTTCCAAGGCAAACCATTCAATATCATGGTAATCTAAATCTATGCCCCAAGCAGTAACGCTGAAGAAGCCGAAGGTGAATGGTTCTATGAAGACCTACAAGACCTTTTAGAACTAACACCCAAAAAAGATGTCCATTTTATTATAGGGGACTGGAATGCAAAAGTAGGAAGTCAAGACACACCTGGAGTAACAGGCAAATTTGGCCTTGGAGTACAGAATGAAGCAGGGCAAAGGCTCATAGAGTTTTGCCAAGAGAACGCACTGGTCATAGCAAACACCTTCTCCTAACAACACAAGAGAAGACTCTATACATGGGCATCACCAGATGGTCAACACCGAAATCAGCTTGAATATAGTCTTTGCAGCTAAAGATGGAGAAGCCCTATACAGTCAGCAAAAACAAGACCGGGAGCTGACTATGGCTAAGATCATGAACTCCTTTTGCCAAATTCAGACTTAAATTGAAGAAAGTAGGGAAAACCACTAGACCATTCAGGTATGACCTAAATGAAATCCCTAACAATCACACAGTGGAAGTGAGAAATAGATTTAAGGGTTTAGATTGGACAGACTGTCTGAAGAACTATAGACAGAGGTTCGTGACACTGTACAGGAGACAGGGAGCAAGATAATCCCCAAGAAAAAGAAATGCATAAAAGCTAAATGGCTGCTTGAGGTGGCCTTAGAAAAAGCTGTGAAAAGAAGAGAAGTCAAAAGCAAAGGAGAAAAGGGAAGATACAACCATTTGAATGCAGAGTTCCAAAGAATAGCAAGGAGAGAAAAGAAAGCCGTCCCAGAGGTTAAAGCGTCTGCCTCCAATGCAGGAGACCCAGGTTCGATCCCTGGGTCAGGAAGATTCCCTGGAGAAGGAAATGGCAACCCACTCCAGTATTATTTCCTGAAGACTCCCATGGACGGAGGAGCCTGGTAGGCTACAGTCCACGGGGTCGCAAAGAGTCGGACATGACTGAGCGACTTCACTTCACTTTCACTTCCTCAGTGATCAGTGCAAAGAAACAGAGGAAAACAATAGAATGGGAAAGATTAGAGACTTCTCTAAGAAAATTAGAGATGCCAAGGGAATATTTCATGCAAAGATGGACACAATAAAGGAAAGAAATGGTATGGACCTAACAGAAGCAGAAGATATTAAGAAGAGGTGGCAAGAATACACGGAACTGTACAAAAAAGATCTTCATGACTCAGATAATTACAATGGTATGATCACTCACCTAGAGCCAGACATGCTGGAATGTGAAGTCAAGTAGGCCTTGGAAAACATCACTGTAGACAAAGCGAGTGGAGGTGATGGAATTCCAGTTGAGTTATTTCAAACCCTGAAAGATGATGCTGTGAAAGTGCTACACTCAATATGTCAGCAAATTTGGAAAACACAGGAGTGGCCACAGGACTAGAAAGGGTGAGTTTTCATTCCAATCCCTAAGAAAGGCAATGCCAAAGAATGCTCAAACTACTGCACAATTGCACTCATCTCACATGCTAGTAAAATAATGCCAAAATTGGACAAGCCAGTATTCAACAATACGTGAACGGTTCCAGATGTTCAAGCTGATTTTAGAAAAGGCAGAAGAATGAGAAGTCAAATTGTCAACATCTGTGGATCATCGAAAAAGCAAGAGAGTTCTAGAAAACTTCTATTTCTGCTTTACTCACTATACCAAAGCCTTGGACTGTGTGGATCACAATAAATAGTGGAAAATTCGGGAAGAGAAGGGAATACCAGACCACCTGACCTGCCTCTTGAGAAATCTATATGCACGTCAGGAAGAAACAGTTACAACTGTACATGGTGTTGGATTCTGTTTGCTAGAAGTTTTTTAAGGATTTTTGCATCTATGTTCATCAGTGATATTGGCCTGTAGTTTTCTTTTTTTGTGGTATCCTTGTCTGGTTTCAGAATTAGGGTGATGGTGGCCTCATAGAATGAGTTTGGAAGTTTACCTTCTTCTGCAATTTTCTGGAAGACTTTGAGTAAGATAGGTGCTAGCTCTTCTCTAAATTTTTGGTAGAATGCAGCTGTGAAGCCATCTGGTCCTGGGCTTTTGTTTCCTGGAAGATTTCTGACTACAGTTTTGATTTCCTTGCTTGTGATAGGTCTGTTAAGATCTTCTATTTCTTTCTGGTTCAGTTTTGGAAAGTTATACTTTTATAAGAATTTGTCCATTTCTTCCAAGTTGTCCATTTTATTGGGATAGAGCTGCTGGGAGTAGTCTCTTATGATCCTTTGTACTTCAGTGTTGCCTGTCGTGAACTCTCCATTTTCCTTTCTAATTTTGGTAATTTGGTTCCTCTCCTTTCTTAATGAGTCTGGCTAACGGTTTGTCAATTTTATTTTTTTCAAAAAAACAGCTTTTAGCTTTGTTGATTTTTGCTACAGTCTCTTTAGTTTCTTTCACATTTATTTCTGCCCTAATTTTTAAGATTTCTTTCCTTCTACTAACCTTGGGGTTCTTCATTTCTTCCTTCTCTATTTGCTTTAGGTGTAGACTTAGGTTATTTGACTTTTTGCTTGTTTCTTGAGGTAAGCCTGTAATGCTATGAACGTTCCCCTTAGCACTGCTTTTACAGTGTCCCATAGGTTTGGAGTTGTTGTGTTTTCATTTTCATTCGTTTCTATGCACATTTTGATTTCTTTTCTGATTTCTTCAATGATTTGTTGGTTATTCGGGAGCGTGTTATTTAGCCTCCATATGTTTGAATTTTTAATAATTTTTTTCCTGTAATTGAGATCTTATCTTACTGCACTGTGGTCAGAAAAGATGACTGGAATGATTTTAATTTTTTTAAATTTATCAAGGCTAGATTTATTGCCAAGGATGTGATCTACTCTGGAGAAGGTTCCGTGTGCACTTGAGAAAAAGGTGAAGTTGATTTTTTTGGGGTGAAATGTCCTATAGATATCAATTAGGTCTAGCTGGTCCATTGTGTCATTTAAGGTTTGTGTTTCCTTGTTGATTTTCTGTTTAGTTGATCTATCCATAGGTGTGAGTGGGGTATTAAAGTCTCCCACTATTATTGTGATACTATTAATTTCCTCTTTCACACTTGTTAGCGTTTGCCTTACATATCACGGTGCTCCTATGTTGGGTGCATATATATTTATAATTGTTATATCTACTTCTTAGATTGATCCTTTGATCATTATGTAGTGTCCTTCTTTGTCTCTTTCCACAGCCTTTATTTTAAAGTCTATTTTATCTGATATGAGTATTGTGACTCCTGCTTTCTTTTGGTCTCCATTTCATGAAATATTTTTTTCCGGCCCTTCACTTTCAGTCTGTATGTGTCCCTTGTTTTGAGGTGGGTCTCTTGTAGATGGCATATATAGGGGTCTTGTTTTTGTATCCATTCAGCCAGTTTTTGTCTTTTGGTTGGGGCATTCAGCCCATTTACATTTATGGTAATTATTGATAGGTATGGTCCCGTTGCCATTTACTTTGTTGTTTTGGGGTCACGTTTTTACAACCTTTCTGTGTTTCCTGTCTAGAGAAGATCCTTTAGCATTTGTTTAAGAGCTGGTTTGCTGGTGCTGAATTCTCTCCGCTTTTGCTTGTCTGTAGAGCTTTTGAATTCTCCTTCATATCTGAATGAGATCCTTTCTGGGTACAATAATCTAGGTTGTAGGTCATTCTCTTTCATTACTTGAAGTATGTCCTGCCATTCTTTTCTGGCCTGGAGGGTTTCTATTGATAGATCAGCTGTTATCCTTACGGGGATCCCTTTGTGTGCTATTGTTTTTCCCTTGCTGCTTTTAATATTTGTTCTTTGTGTTTGATCTTGTTAATTTGATTAATATGTGTCTTGGTGTGTTTTGCCTTGGGTTTGTCCTGTTTGGGACTCTCTGGGTTTCTTGGACTTGGGTGGTTATTTCCTTCCCCGTTTTAGGGAGTTTTCAGCTATTATCTCCTCGAGTATTTTCTCATGGCCTTTCTTTTGATCTTCTTCTTCTGGGACTCCTATGATTCGAATGTTGGGGCGTTTCACATTGTCCCAGAGGTCCCTGAGGTTGTCCTCGTGTCTTTTGAGGAAACAGACAGATGGAGAAATATACAGTGTCCATGGATTGGAAGAATCAATATTGTCAAAATGGCTATACTACCCAAAGCAATCTATAGATTTAATGCAATCCCTATCAAGGTACCAAAGGTATTTTTCACAGAATTAGAACAAATAATTTCACAAATTGTATGGAAATACAAAAAAACCTCGAATAGCCAAAGTAATCTTGAGAAAGAACAATGGAACTGGAAGAATCAACCTGCCTGACTTCAGACTATACTATAAATCCACAGTCATCAAGACAGTATGGTACTGGCACAAAGACAGAAATATAGATCAATGGAACAGAATAGAAAGCCCAGAGAAAAATCCACAAACCTGTGGACATCTTATCTTCGACAAAGGAGGCAAAAATATACAATGGAGAAAAGACAACCTCTTTAACAAGTGATGCTGGGAAAACTGGTCAACCACTTCTAAAAGGATCAAACTAGAACACTTTCTAACACCATACACAAAAATAAACTCAAAATGGATTAAAGACCTAAGCGTAAGACCAGAAACTATAAAACTCCTAGAGGAAAACATAGGCAAAACACTCTCCGACATAAATCACAGCAGGATCTTCTATGACCCACCTCCCAGAATATTGGAAACAAAAGCAAAAATAAACAAATGGGACCTAATGAAACTTAAATGTTTCTGCACAACAAAGAAAACTATAAGTAAGGTGAAAAGACAGCCCTCAGATTGGGAGAAAATAATAGCAAATGAAGCAACAGACAAAGGATTAATCTCAAAAATATACAAGCAACTCCTGAAGCTCAATTCCAGAAAAATAAATGACCCAATCAAAAAATGGGCCAAAGAACTAAACAAACATTTCTCCAAAGAAGACATACAGATGGCTAACAAACACATGAAAAGATGCTCAACATCACTCATTATCAGAAAATTGCAAATCAAAACCACAATGAGGTACCATTACACACCAGTCAGGATGGCTGCTATCCAAAAGTCTACAAGCAATAAATGCTGGAGAGGCTGTGGAGAAAAGGGAACCCTCTTACACTGTTGGTGGGAATGCAAACTAGTACAGCCACTATGGAGAAGAGTGTGCAGATTCCTTAAAAAACTGGAAATAGAACTGTCATATGACCCAGCAATTCCACTTCTGGGCATACACACCGAGGAAACCAGATCTGAAAGAGACACATGCACCCCAATGTTCATCGCAGCCCTGTTCATAATAGCCAGGACATGGAAGCAACCTAGATGCCCATCAGCAGATGAATGGATAAGGAAGCTGTGGTACATATACACCATGGAATATTACTCAGCCATTAAAAGAATTCATTTGAATCAGTTCTAATGAGGTGGATGAAACTGGAGTCCATTATACAGAGTGAAGTAAGCCAGAAAGATAAAGAACAATACAGTATACTAATGCATATATATGGAATTTAGAAATATGGTACGATAACCCTATATGTAAAACAGAAAAAGAGACACAGATGTGCAGAACAGAATTTTGGACTCTGTGGGAGAAGGCGAGGGTGGGATGTTTTGAGAGAACAGTATTGAAACATGTATATTATCTAGTGTGAAACAGATCACCAGCCCAGGTTGGATGCATGAGACAAGTGCTCGGGGGTGGTGCACTGGGAAGACCCAGAGGGATGGGATGGGGAGGGAGGTGGGAGGGGGTATCGGGATGGGGAATACATGTAACTCCATGGCTGATTCATGCCAATGTATGACAAAATCCACTACAATATTGTAATTAGCCTCCAACTAATAAAATAAATGGGAAAAAAAAGAACAGAAATTTTAAAAATGGACATGGAACAACAGGCTGGTTCCAAATAGGAAAAGGAGTATATCAAGGCTGTATATTGCCACCCTGCTTATTTAACTTATATGCAGAGTACATCGTGAGAAATGCTGGGCTGGAGGAAGCACAAGCTGGAATCAAGATTGCTGGGAGAAATATCAATAACCTCAGATATGCAGATGACACCACCCTTCTGGCAGAAAGTGAAGGAGAATTAAAGAGCCTGTTGATGAAAGTGAAAGAGGAGAGTGAAAAAGTTGGCTTAAAGCTCAACATTCAGAAAACTAAGATCAGGGCATCGGGTTCCACCACTTCATGGTAAATAGATGGAAAAGCAGTGGAAGACTTTATTTCCTTGGGGTCCAAAATCACTGCAGATTGTGACTGCAGCCACGAAATAAAAAGACACTTGCTCCTTGAAAGAAAAGTTGTGACCAACCTAGACAGCATGTTAATACCAGAGACATTACTTTGCCCACAGAGGTCTCTTTAGTCAAGGTTAAAATTTTTCCAGTAATCATATGTTGATGTGAGAGTTGGACTATAAAGAAAACTGAGCAGCGAAGAATTGGTGCTCTTGAACTGTGGTGTTGGAGAAGACACTTGAGAGTCCCTTGGACTGCAAGGAGATCCAACCAGTCCATCCTAAAGGAAATCAGTCCTGAACGCTCAGTGGAAGGACTGATGTTGAAGCTGAAACTCCAATACTTTGGCCACATGATGCAAAGAACTGACTATCTGGAAAAAACCCTGATGTTGGGAAAGACTGGTGGTGAGAGGAGAAGGGGACGACAGAGTATGAGATGGTTAGATGGCATCACCAACTCAATGGACATGAGTTTGAATAAACTCTGGGAGTTGGTGATGGACAGGGAGGCCTGGTGTGCTGCAGTCCAAGGGTCACAAAGAGTCAGGCAAGAATTTATCCAAGGTTTATCAACTGTACAATCAGAAGTATGTGAGTTTTTGTTGTTATCAGTTACATCTAGACCAAGAGTTTTAAAAACTCATCTTTCAGTTCAGTTATAGAGTTCAGTTCAGTAACACAGGTTTACTTCAATTTCTATATTTTACATCTCTAATCAGGTTCCATCCATGTACTTTCTTATCATGAGGATGATACTCATAGTGCTGGTGACATCATGGGAGCAAACTGCCCAAGTGAGTGTCATTTAGAGAGTGGATGCCCTTGGTTTCTTTAATCTAGTTTGCCTGATTCATGATCAGAGGATGATGGTTGAAAGAGCCTGAATCTTAGTGTTGGGCGTATACATATAAGAACAATCTGCTACACTGTAGTCAGACTAGGTTATACACTAAAGGCAAAATGAAATTGTAATAAAGAATTTGGGAAGGAACCCTGAGTAGGGTAGAAAATGAGAATTTGCTCCTGTTGAAAATATTTCATTGAATTTAAATAAAAAAATATATAAAGAAGCCATGGTAATGATTTTATGCACTAAGTCTTATGCAACACTTGTATCCCCAGGGACTGTAGACCGCCAGATTCCTCTATCCATGGGATTCTCCAGGTAAGAATGCTGCAGTGGGTCACCAGTTCCTTCTCCAGGGGATCTTCCCGACTCAGGGATCAAATCTGCACCCATCTCTCATACTGGCAGGTGGATTCTTTACCTTTTGTGCCCCCTGGGGAGCACAGAGAAGCCACAGAATGTATGTGCATGTATACACACACACACACACACGTGTGTGTATCATACACAAATACAGTGGAATACTTGTGCATATATACACATATGTTCATATACATGTGTGTGTGTATACACACATATATATCTATGTGTATCCATACACAAATACATGGAGTATTTGTGCATTTGTAAATACATATATATGTGTATATATGCACACACTCATGTATGTGTGTATCATACACAATCAGTGGAATACTTGTGCATATGTACACACACACACACATATATATGTGGGTGTGGGTGGGTGTATACACACACACACATATCTGTGTGTATCATACACAAATCAGTGGAACACTTGGCAGCCATAAAAATGTGAAATTTGCAACAACATGGATGGACTTTGAGGGCATTATGCTAAGTGAAATAAGTCAGATGGAGAAAGACAAATACTGTATGATATCACTTATATGTGGAATTAAAAAAAAAATGAAGCAAACGTTTGAATATAACAAAAAAGGAGCAGACACAGATACAGAGAACAAACTAGTGGTGACGAGTGGGATGATGGAAAGTGGTGGGTTAAGGCAGGAGGAGTGCAATGAGAGGTGCAAGCTACTATGTGGAAAATAATGTACAAAAATATACTGTATAAGGAAAAAGTGAATAGGGAATAAGTGAAGTGACTGTGTGTGAAGCTCAGTGGTGTGTGTGAAGCTCAGTGGTGTGAAGCTCAGTGGTGTGTGATTCTTTGTGACTCCACGGACTGTAGCCCACCAAGCTCCTCTGAACATGGGGATTCCCCAGGGAAGAATACTGCAGTGGGTAGCCTTTCCCTTCTCCAGGGGATCTTCCCAACCCAGGGATCAAACCCAGGTCTCCTGCAAGGCAGGCAGATTCTTTACCAGCTGAGCCACAAGGGAAGCCCAAGAATAGTGGAATGGGTAACCTATCCCTTCTCCAGCGGATCTGCCCAACCCAGGAATCAAACTGGGGTCTTCTGCACTGCAGGCAGATTATTTACAGGTAAGAATCTGCCTGCCATGCAGGAGACCTGGGTTTGATCACTGGGATGGAAAGATACCCTGCAGGAGGGCATAACATCCTACTCCAGTATTCTCGCCTGGAAAATCCCCATGGACAGAGGATCCTGGTGGACTACAGGCCATGAGGCAGCAAAGTGTTGGGCACGACTGAGTGGCTAAGCACAGCACCCCATATGAAGAACACTGGAGCAGACATGTGTTCACACAGAGAATTCAGACCTCACGTGACAGGAGTCAGTGCTGCAGAATGGCAGTCTGCTAGGAAAATGAGGAGATGTATCCACTGGGGGTTTGATCAGATGGCTTTTTTAAAAAATGAGATACGTTCATCCCAGAGATCCAATGAAATATTACAAAATGGTCCATGGGTTTCCTGCCAAATATCACGCAATGGAGCTGCTGGGTCCTGACACAAAAGTGAACCAGATCTGCTAAACCTGACCTTAGCAGACTCACAGGTCCCAGCCATGACTACATTCATCTCCACCACAAATGCTTTCTTCTTTGTCACAATCATTAAAACACTTCCTGAGACCTGACTCCAATGCTCTGCAAATACCACTGAATCATATTGAATCCTGCAGAGGCAGTGTGGACATGCATGTCAGTCATTCTGCCATCCAGCCAACCCCTGGGTTCACTGACATGTCCCTTTATCCTTTCTGATATTATACCTTCATTGGGGTGGGGAGGGGGCTGTGTCTGGTCATTGAAGATAACAATGCATGAATTTTCCCCTCAGTAGCATGTGATGTTGTTACCAAAAGTGGGATCCTGCTGCCCGCCCTTCAAAAGCCAACTAAGAGGCCAGCTTTTTGAAAGTCAAGTCTGCTTTCATTCAGATGCCAACAACTGGGGAAAGGTTGGATTTCTGTCCAAAGGCTATCTAACTCACCCAACTGACAATCAGTGGGTAAGATCTCTATAGACAGAGAGAGGGGGCTCTATGAAAAAAACAGCCCATGTACCCTGAACAACCAGTTTTAAATTGGTCATTGGTGGTCTGACCTGAGAAATTATGGTTGTTTAGGTACCGTTAATCATCAGTTCCCTATTTTCTTTAATGTAAGTCTGAATTTTAAAATAAGGAGTTCATTATCTAAGCCACAGTCAGATACCAGTCTTGTTTTTGCTAAGTGTATAGAGCTTCTCCATCATTTTCTAATAATTTAATTGGAAACTAATTACTTTAAAATATTGTGGTTTTTGCCATACATTGACATGAATCACACATGGGTGTACATGTGTTCCCTGTCCTGACCATCCCTCCCACCTCACACCCCATTCCATCCCTCTGGGTCATCCCAGTGCATCATCCCTGAGCACCCTGTCACATGCATCAAACCTGGATTGATGATCTATTTCACATATGATAATATACATGCTTCAATGCTATTCTTTTAAATCATCCCACCCTTGCCATCACCGACAGAGCCCAAAACACTGTTTTATACATCTGTGTCTCATTTTCTGTCTTGCATATAGGGTCATCATTACCACTGTTCTAAGTTCCATATATATGCATATATATTCCATATATATACTCAGGATGGGGAACACAAGTACACCCATGGCTGATTCATGTCAATGTATGGTAAAACCTAACTTAGAAATAAATTTTTTAAAAGTCTGTTCTTTACATCTGTGTCTCTTTTGCTGTCTCGCATACAGGATCATCATTACCATCTTTCTAAAATCCATATATATGCGTTAATATAAGGTATTGGTGTTTTTCTTTCTGACTGACTTCATTCTGTATAATAGGCTCCAGTTTCATCCACCTTATTAGAACTCATTCTAGTGCATTCCTTTTAATAGCTGAGTAATATTCCACTGTGTATATGTACCACAGGTTTCTTATCCATTCATCTGCCAATGGACATCTAGGTTGCTTCCATGTCCTGGCTATTGTAAATGATGCAGCGATGAACATTGGGGTACACGTGTCTCTTTCAATTCTGGTTTCCCTGGTGTATGCCAAGAAGTGGGATTGCTAGGCCATATGGCAGTTCTATTTCCAGTTTTTAAAGGAGTCTCCACACTGTTCTCCATAGTGGCTGTACTAGTTTGCCTTCCTTTTTCTCCGCACACTCTCCAGCATTTATTGTTTGTAGACTTTTTGATAGCCATTCTGACTGGCGTGAGACAATACCTCATTGTGGTTTTGATTTGCATTTCATTTCTCTGATAATGAGTGACGTTGAACATCTTTTCATGTGTTTTTTAGCCATCTTTATGTCTTCTTTGCAGAAATGTCTGTTTAGATCCTTGGCCCATTTTTTGATTGGGAAACTTATTTTTCTGGAATTGAGCTGCAGGAGAACTTGTATATGTTTAAGATTAATTCTTTGTCAATTCCTTCATTTGCCATTATTTTCGCCCATTCTGAAGGCTGTCTTTTCACGTTGCTTATACTTTCCTTCATTGTGCAAAAGTTTTTAGGTTTAATTAGGCCCCATTTGCTTATTTTTGCTTTTATTTCCATTATTCTAGGAGGTGAGTCATAGAGGATCCTGCTATGATTTACGTCAGAGAGTGTTTTGCCTATGTTCTCCTCTAGGAGTTTTATAGTTTCTGGTCTTACGCTTAGATCTTCAATCCATTTTGAGTTTATTTTTGTGTATGGTGTTAGAAAGTGTTCCATTTTCATTCTTTTACAAGTGGTTGACCAGTTTTCCCAGCACCACCTATTAAAGAGATTGTCTTTTCTCCATTGTATAGTCCTGCCTCTTTTGTCAAAGATAAGTTGTCCACAGGTGCGTGGGTTTATCTCTGGGCTTTCTATTCTGTTCCATTGTTCTATGTTTCTGTCTTTGTGCCAGTACCATACTGTCTTGATGACTATAGCTTTGTAGTATCAGGTGACATCAGGCAGGCTGATTCCTCCAGTTCCATTCTTCTTTCTCAAGATTGCTTTGTCTATTCGAGTTTTTTTGTATTTCCATACAAATTGTGAAATTATTTGTTCTAGTTCTCTGAAAAATACCATTGGTAGCTTGATAGGGGTTGCACTGAATCTATAAATTGCTTTGGGTTGTATACTCATTTTCACTATATTGATTCTTCCGATCCATGAACATGGTATATTTCTCCATCTATTTCTGTTGTCTTTGAGTTCTTTCATCAAGGTTTTATAGTTTTCTATATATAGGTCTTTTGCTTCTTTAGGTAGATTTATTCCTAAGTATTTTATTCTTTTCATTGCAATGGTTAGTGGGATTGTTTCCTTAATTTCTGTTTTCTCATTGTTAAGTGTATAGGAATGCAAGGGATTTCTATGTGTTAATTTTATAAACTGCAACTTTACTATATTCATTGATTAGGTCTAGTAATTTTCTGGTAGAGTCTTTAGGGTTTTCTATCTGGAGGATCATGTCATCTGCAAACAGTGAGAGTTTTACTACTTCTTTTCCAATCTGGATTTTTAAAATTTCTATTTCTTTTCTGATTGCTGGGCTAAAACTCCCAAACGTATGTGGAACAGTAGTGGTGAGAGTGGGCACCCTTGTCTTGTTCCTGACTTTAGGGGAAATGCTTTCAATTATTCACCATTGAAGATAATGTTTGCTATGGGTTTATCAATTATGGCTTTTATTATATTGAGGTATGTTCCTTCTATGCCTACTTTCTGAAGGTTTTTTTTTTTTTTTAATAAATGGATGTTGAATTATGTCAAAGGCTTTCTCTGCACCTATTAAGATAATCAAATGTTTTTTATCTTTTTAATTTGTCAGTGTGGTGTATCACACTGATTTATTTGCAAATATTGAAGAATCCTTGCATTCCTGGGATAAAACCCACTTGGTCATGATGTATGATCTTTTTAATACGTTGTTTGATTCTGTTTGCCAGGATTCTGTTAAGGATTTTTGCACCAATGTTCATCAGTGATATTGACCTGTAGTTTTCTTTTTTTGTGGCATCTTTGTCTGGCTTTAGTATTAGGGTGATGGTGGCCCCACAGAATGAGTTTGGAAGTTTACCTTGCCCTGCAAATTTCTGGAAGAATTTGAGTAGGATATGTGTTAGCTCTTCTTAAAATTTTTCATAGAATTCAGTTGTGAAGCCATCTGGCCTTGGGCTTTTGTTTGCTGGAAGATTTCTGATTACAGTTTTGATTTCTGTGCTTGCGATAGGTCTGTTAAGATTTTCTGTTTCTGTTCCTGGTTCAGTTTTGGAAAGTTATACTTTACTTAGAATTTGTCCATTTCTTCCAAGCTGTCTGTTTTATTGGTGTACAGTTGCTGACAGTAGTCTCTTATGATCCTTTGTATTTCTGTGTTGTCTGTTGTGATTTCTCCATTTTCATTTCTAATTTTGATTGTTTGATTCTTCTCCCTTATTTTCTTGATGAGCCTGGCTAATGGTTTGTCTATTTTATCTTCTCAAAGAACGAGCTTTCAGCTTTGTTGATTTTTGCTGTGTCTCCTTTGTTTCTTTTCCATTTATTTCTGCCCTAATTTTTATGATTCCTTTCCTTCTACTTACCCTGGGGTGCTTCATTTCTTCTTTTTTCTAATTGCTTTAGGCGTAGAGTTAGGTTAATTTTTTTTCTCTTTCTCTCTGTTTCTTGAGCGAGGCTTGTATTGCTATGAACCGTCACCTTAGCACTGCTTTTACTGAATCCCATAGGTTTTGGGTCATTGAGTTCTCATTTTCATTCGTTTCTATGCATATTTTTATTTCTTTTTTTATTTCTTCTGTAATTTCTTGGTTATTCAGAAGTGTGCTCTTAAACCTCCATATATTTGTATTTTTAATAGTTTTCCTGTAATTGACATCTAATTTACCACACTGTAATCAGAAAAGATGCATGAGATGATATCATTTTTTTAAATATACCAATGCTAGATTTATGGCCCAGGATGTGATCTATCCTGGAGAAGGTTCCGTGAAAAAGAAGGTTCACTTGAGAAAAAGGTGAAATCCATTGTTTTGGGGTGAAATGCCCTATAAATATAAATTAGGTCTAACTGGTCCATTATATCATTTAAAGTTTGTGTTTCCATGCTAATTTTCTTTTTAGTTGATCTATCCATAGGTGTGAGTGGGGTATTAAATTCTCCTGATATTATTGTGTTACTATTAATTTCCCCTTTCATACTTGTTAGCATTTGCCTTACATATTGCGATGCTATGTTGGGTGCATATATAATTATATCTTCTTCTTGGATTGGTCCTTGGAGCATTATGTAGTGTCCTTCTTTGTCTCTTCTCACGGTCTCATTTCAAAGGTTATTTTATGCAATATGAGTATTGCGACTCCTGATTTCTTTTGGTCTCAATTTCATGAAACATCTTTTTCTAGCCCTTCACTTTCAGTCTGCATGTGTCCCTAGATTTGAGGTGGGTCTCTTGGAGACAGCATATATAGGGGGGTCTTGTTTTTGTATTCATTCACCCAGTCTTTGTCTTTTGCTTGGGGCCTTCAACCCATTTACATTTAAGGTAATTATTGATAAGTATGATCCCATTGCCATTTGCTTTATTCTTTTGGGTTCAATTTTATCAACCTTTTCTGTGTTTCCTGTCTAGAGAAAATCCTTTAGCATGTGTTGAAGAGCTGGTTTGGTGGTGCTGAATGCTCTCAGCTTTCGCTTGTCTATAAAGCTTTTGATTTCTCCTTCATGTTTGAGTGAGATCCCTCTGGGTACAGTAATCTCAGTTGTAGGTTTTTCTCCTTCATCACTTTAAATATGTCCTGCCATTCCCTTCCGGCTTGAAGAGATTCTATTGAAAGATCAGCTGTCATCCTTATGGGGATCCGCTTGTGTGTTTTTTGTTGCTTTTCCCTTGCTGCTTTGAATATTTGTTCTTTGTGTTTGATCTTTGTTAATTTGATTAATATGTGTCTTGGGGTGTTTTGCCTTGGGTTTATCCTATTTGGGACTCTCTGGGTTTCCTGGACTTGGGTGGTGATTTCCTTCTTCGTTTTAGCAAAGTTTTCAACTATTATCTCCTCAAGTATTTTCATGGCCTTTCTTTTTGTCTTCTTCTTCTGAGACTCCTATGATTCAAATCATTGGGGTGTTTAACATCGTCCCAGAAGTCTCTGAAATTGTACTCATTTATTTCTATTCTTTTTTCCTCTCTGCTTTATTTATTCCCACCATTCTACTGCCCACCTCACTTATCCTATCTTCTGCCTCAGTTATTCTACTGTTGGTTCTCTCCAGAGTGCTTTTGATTCTCAGTTACTGCATTATTCATCAACACTTTTTTATTTCTTCAAGGTCCTTGTTTAACTTTTCTTGCATCTTCTCAATGCTTGTCTCCAGATTATTTATCTGTAACTCCATTTTGTTTTCAAGATTTTGGATCACTTTTACTATCATTATTCTGAATTCTTTTTCATGTAGACTCCCTATCTCCTCCTCTTTTGTTTGGTTTGGTGGGCTTTTATCATGCTCCTTTACCTGCTGACTATTTCTCTGCCTTTTCATCTTGTTTAGATTTCTGTGTTTGGTGTGGACTTTCTGTATGCTGGAAGTTTGTGGTTCCTCTTTATTGTGGAGATTCCTCCCTGTGGGTGGTGTTGGATGAGTGGTTTGTCAAGGTTTCCTGGTTAGGGAAGCTTGAGTTGGTGTTCTGGTGGGTGGAGCTGGATCTCTTCTCTCTGGAGTGCAATGAAGTATCTAGTAGTGAGTTTTGAGGTGTCTATGGGTTTGGTGTGACTTTTGGCCACCTGTATTTTAATGCTCAGGGTTATGCTTCTGCGTTGTTGGAGAATTAGCTTTTTTATGTCTTGCTCTGAAACTTGCTGGCTCTTGGGTGGAGCCTGGTTTCAGTGTAGGTATGGAGACTTTTGGATGAGCTCATGTTGATTAATATTCCCTGGAGTCAGGAGCTTTCTGGTGTTCTCAAGTTTCAGATTTAAGTCTCCTGCCTCTGGCTTTCAGTCTTCTTCTTACAGTAGCCTCAAGACTTCTCTATCCATACAACACCAATGATAAAACATCTAGGTTAACATTGAAAAGACTCTCCACAGTGGGGGACACCAAGAGAGGTTCACAGAGTTACATGGAGAAGAGAAGAGGGAGGAGGGAGATAGAGGTGATCAGGAGGAGAAGAGTGGGAATCAAAAGGGGAGAGAGCAAGCTAGCCAGTAATCACTTCCACAGTCTGGAAATCCAGACTGTAATCTCCACAGTCTGGAATACTCAGAGAGGTTCACAGAGTTCCATAGGGAAGAGAAGAGGGAGGAAGGAGACAGAGGGGACCAGGAGGAGAGGAGGGGAAGTCAAAAGGAGAGGGGCCAATCTAGTCTGTGATCCCTTCCCTAAGTGTTCTCCACAGCCAAAGGGATTCACAGAGTTAAGTACAGAAGAGAAGGGAGAGGGAGGAGATAGAGATGACCCGGGGTATTAAAAGGAGAGTCAAAAGGGGAGAGAGCAATCAAGCCAGTAATCACGCTTCTAAGTAAAAATGGGTATGGAAGACTGGATTCTTAAAGGTGCAGAATTATAACAATTCACAAAAGCAAAGATTAAAAATATTGAGTAGAGTTTAGACTCTCAAAAGTACAGTAGTAAAAAAAAACACAAAAGTTATAAAATACATATATATATGAAATTTGCTTTAAAAATAGGGTCTTCTTTTTTGCAAGGTAATAGTAGGTTTTAAAAAGGAAAATTAAAGGAGCAATAAAGAACTTAAAATCTTAAAAAGTTATAAAATGATAATAGTAAAATATATCTACGAATTTCTCTGGAGATGCTGAGGGCAGTGTGTCAGTTGAATTTCAGACAGTTCCTTATTCCAGCTTATACTTCTTCTCAAGTTCTGTATGTCCCTTCCAATGTAGCCAGTGCTACCTACAGGGTTCTAATCTGTTGCAGCTGTCACTTCCAAAGTGGTTCCCTCTTCTTGGTTTCTTTTGACTTCCTCTGTTTGCGGGTCGCTTTAGTATCTAACTTCGGCCCTGACACAGGGGGCGAAGGTGATCATTTATTTAGGCTCGCTTGTTCAGTCGTGCTGTGGGGAGGGAAAAACACTGTAAACAAGTATCACTGGCGTGTGTGGGGAGTGCTCACAGGGTCCCAGCCGCACGGGGTTTGCCCCCGCTCATGGCGTGTGTGCTTTCCCAGTCTACACTGCTCAGGCTTCAGATTGCTCTGCAGGGGAACTGTCTAAGCTGGGCCGTGGATTCCATGCCCTCCCAGGTCTAAGCCGCTCGGTTGAGGTTCTCAGGTACTACACAAAGGCACAGATTCGGTTGGGCCTGCGTTTTGTGCCCTTCCCAGGTCCAAGCAGCTCAGGCGACCAGATACTTGGTAAGTGCACACTCCCCAGGCTGGGGGCCGGGGCTGAGTCTTATCACCTCCCCGGTCCAAGCTGCTCGGTTTTCTGGGTGCTCAGAGGGAGCATCATCTCAGGTGTGCCGTGTGCCTCCTCTGGGGAGCTGATTTCTGGCTGTAATCCTCCTGGCAGATGTCAACTGTCCATGATCCCAGGAAGACTTGGCTAGCAACTGGGAGCCTGCTTGCAATTTGGTAGAGGATGCCCTCTCTGGGGCCGAGATTGCCCCTCTGCTTCCAGCCCTGGCTGTCGCCCGCCTGCCTCTCTGCCTCCGGATCGGGATGGGCCAGTCTGCAGTCGGCTAGCTCTCCTCTGGTATTCGCTCCGTCCTTTGATCTGTGAGCAGTCCCGGCAGTGCCTTAGGTCAAACCTTTTAGTGAGAAAGTTCTCTCTCTTTTTTTTCTCTCTCTGGTTATCCCATGATTTGAGTTACTATCTCACAATAGCTCTCTCAGATTGCCCTCAGGGCATTCACGCCTGGTCCTTACCCTAAGCGATGCAGCCCGTACCTCCCTGCTTGCTGGTGGCAGATGTGAGCATCTGGGCTACTCCTCTGCTGGGAACTGCAGTTAGGCATGTAATCTGTGGGTTTTAATTATTTATTTTTTCCTCCCGCTTATGTTGCCCTCTGAAATTCCAAAACTCCCCACAGACCCACCAGTGAGGGGGTTTCCTGGTGTTTGGAAACTTCTCCTCTTTTACGACTCCCTCACTGGGATGGGTCTCCATCCTTAACTCTTTTGTCTCTCTTTTTAGTCTTTTATATTTTGCCCTACCTCATTTCAAAGACAATGGGCTGCCTTTCTGGGTGCCTGGTGTCCTCTGCCACCATTCAGAAGTTGTTTTGTGGTATTTGCTCAGCATTAAAATGATCTTTCAATGAATTTGTGGGGGAGAAAGTGGTCTCCCCATCCTATTCCTCCACCATTTCAGGACCGCCCTGAACTTCACCATCTTTGGCTGCAAGAAATATAATCAATCTGATTTCGGTATTGGCCATCTGGTGATGTCCATGTGTAGAGTCTTCTCTTGTGTTGTTGGAAGAGGGTGTTTCCTATCACCAATGCATTCTCATCGCAAAACTCTGTTGGACTTTGCCCTGCTTCATTTTGTATTCCAAGGCCAAAGTTGATTGTTACTCCAGGTGAGTCATGACAACATACTTTTGCATTCCAGTCCCCTATAAGGAAAAGGACATCTCTGGGGGTGTCAGTTCTAGAAGATTTTGTAGGTCTTCATAGCACCATTCAATTTCAACTTCTTCAACATTACTGGTTGGGGCACAGACTTGGATTACTGTGATATTGAATGGTTTGCCTTGGAAAAAACAGAGATCATTCTGTTGTTTTTGAGATTGCACCCAAGTACTGCATTTCCAACTCTTTTGTTGACTATGATGATTACTCCATTTCTCCTAAGGGATTCTTGCCCCCAGTAGTAGATATAATGGTCATCTGAGTTGCATTCACCCATGCCAGTCCATTTTAGTTCACTGATTCCTAAACTGTTGATGTTCAACCTTGCCATTTCCTGCTTGACCACGTCCAATTTACCTTGATTGATGGACCTAACATCCCAGGTTCCTATGCAATATTGCTCTTTACAGCCTTGGACTTTACTTCCATCACCAGTCACATCCAAAGCTGGGTGTTGTTTTTGCTTGGACCATCTCTCCATTCTTCTGGAGTTATTTCCCCACTCTTCTCCAGTAGCATATTGGGCACCTACCGACCTGGGGAGTTCATCTATCAGTGTCTTATCTTCTCATCTTTTCATATTGTTCATTGGGCTCTCAAGGCAAGAATACTGTAGTGGTTTGCCAGTGCCTTCTCCAGCGGAACATGTTTTCTCAGAACTCTCCACCATGACCCGTCCATCTTGGGTGGCCCTACATGGCATGGCTCATAGTTTCATAGACAAGGCTGTGGTCCATATGATCAGACTGGCTCGATTTCTCTCACTGTGGTTTTCATTCCGTCTGCCCTCTGACAGGTACGGATAAAAGGCTTATGGAAGCTTCCTGGTGGGAGAGACTAACAGGGGGAACCCCATCTTGTTCAGATAGGCAGGCCATGCTCAGTATATCTTTAATCCAGCTTTATGGTGATGGGTGGGGCAGTGTTCCTTCCCTACTGTTGACCTATTAACATTATTGCACAATTCAGACTCATATTGAAGAAAGTAGGGAAAATCACTAGAACATTCAGGTGTGACCTAAATCAAATCTCTTACAATTATACAGTAATATGTGTGTGTGAGACTATGCAGCTATGTGTGTGTGTTAGTCGTTCAGTCATATCCAACTCCTTGTGATTCCATGGACTATAGCCAACCATGTTTCTCTATCCATGGAATTCTCCAGGCAGGAATATTGGAGTGGGTTGCCGTTCCTTCTCTAGAGTAACTTCTCAACCCAGGGATCAAACGCTGGTCACCTGCATCGCAGGCAGATTCCTTACCGTTTGAGCTACAGAGAATTCTGAACTATACAGTGGAAGGGACAAATAGATTCAAGAAATTACATCTAATAGACAGAGTGGCTGAAGAACTATGGACAGACGTTCGTGACGTTGTACAGGAGGGAGTGATCAAGACAGTCCCCAAGAAAAAAAAAATGCAAAAAGGCAAAATGGCTGTCTGAGGGGGCCTTACAAATAGCTGAGAAAAGAAGAGAAGCTAAAGGCAAAGGAGAAAAGGAAAGATATAACCATTTGAATGCAGAGTTCCAAAGAATAGCAAGGAGTATAAGAAAGCCTTCCTCAGTAGGGATGGCAAAAAAAAGTAAGGGAAACCAATGAAATGGGAAAGACTAGAGGTCACATCAGGAAAATCTGTGATAATAAGGGAATACTTCATGCAAAGCTAGGCACAATAAAGGACAGAAATGGTAGAGACCTAACAGAAGCAGAAGATATTAAGAAGAGGTGGCAAGAATACAGAGAAGAACTATACAAAAAAGATCTTCATGACCCAGATAACCATGATGGTGTGATTACTCTAGAGCCAGACATCCTGGAATGTGAAGTCAAGTGGGCCTTAGGAAGCATCACTATGAACAAAGCTAGTGGAAGTGATGGAATTCCAGGTGAGCTATTTCAAATCCTGAAAGATGATGCTGTGAAAGTGCTGCACTCAATATGCCAGCAAATTTGGAAAACTCAGCAGTGGCCACAGGACTGGAAAAGGTCAGTGTTCATTCCAATCCCAAAGAAAGGAAATGCCAAAGAATGCTCAAACTACTGCAAAATTGTACTCAACTCACACACTGGCAAAATAATGTTCAAAATTCTCCAAGCAGGGCTTCAACAGTACATGAACCGTGCGTGAACTTCCAGATGTTTAAGCTGGATTTAGCAAAGGCAGAGGAACCAGAGATCAAATTGCCAATACCTGTTGGATCATCAAAAAAGCAAGAGAGTTCCAGAAAAACATCTACTTCTGCTTTATTGACTATGCCAATGCATTTGACTGTGTGGGTCACAACAAAATGTGGAAAATCCTTCAAGAGATGAGAATACCAGATCACCTGACCTACCTCCTGAGAAATCTGTATGCAGGTCAGGAAGCAACAGCTAGAACTGGACATGGAACAACAGACTGGTTCCAAATCGGGAAAGGAGTATGTCAAGGTTGTGTATTATCACCCTGTTATTTAATTTATGCAGAGTATGTCTTGTGAAATGCTGGGCTCGATGAAGCATAAGCTGGAATCAAGATTGCAAGGAGAAATATCAATAACCTTAGTTATGCAGATGATACCACCCTTATGTCAGAAAGCAAGAACTAAAGAGCCTCTTGAAAAAAGTGAAAGAGGAGAGTGAAAAAGTTGGCTTAAAACACAGCATTCAGAAAACTAAGATCATGGCATCTGGTCCCATGACTTCATCACAAAAAGACTGGAAAACAATGGGAACAGTGACAGACTTTTATTTATTTATTTATTTTTTGATCTCCAAAGTCACTGCACATGATGACTGAAGCTATGAAATTAAAAGACGCTTACTCCTTGGAAGTAAAGTTATGACCAACCTAGACAACATATGAAAAAGCAGAGACATTACCTTGTCAACAAAGTCCATCTAGTTAAGGCTATTGCTTTTCCAGCAGTCATGTATGGATGTGAGAGTTGGATTGTGAAGAAACCTGAGTGCCAAAGAATAGATGCTTTTGAACTGTGGTGTTGGAGAAGACTCTTGAGAGTCCCTTGGACTGCAAGGAGATCCAACCAGTCCATTGTAAAGGAGATCAATCCTGGGTGTTGATTGGAAGGACTGATGCTGAAGCTGAAAGTCCAATACTTTGTCCACCTCATGCGAAGAGTTGACTCATTGGAAAGGACCCTGATGCTGGGAGGGATTGGGGGCAGGAGGAGAAGGGGACGACAGAGGATGGGATGGCTGGATGGCATTACCGACTCGATGGACATAAGTTTGAGCAAGCTCTGGGAGATGGTGATGGGCAGGGAGGCCTGGTGTGCTGCAGTCCATGGGGTCACAAAGTCTCAGACGTGACTGAGCAACTGAACTGACTGAATCTTCAGTTCCAGAGTCGCTATGTTCCCATCTCCTTGATGTCACTTCTCTGAATCATGGCAGCTTCTGTCGAGGCTATAGTCCGGTCATCCTGTAGTGAACTTGTCCCCTGGGTAGGGGTTCAGTGTCTAAGGCAGCTCACAGCGTATGACCCAGAATATTACCTATTGCCCTTAGGGAGGAAGTACAGGTCCTTGACTTTGCTTCATGATTACGTTATTATCATTTGGTCTCCTCTGACTGTTCTCCTTTGCTTTCCCACATTCTCAACTATCTGATTAAGCTTATTCTTTGACTAAAATCTGTCACAGACAAAAGACAGGCCAAAATCATGGTGGATGGGGCAAGGAACACGGGGTCCTGTTCCGTCTCACCAGGATTAGTGTGCTTGCTGAAAATTCCAAATCATTCCCCGTGCCGCATTCATTTCATGAGGGTTCATGACAACCCCGCAGATGGAATTCTAGGATGTAGACAAAGTGGACAGGAAGAGTTAGAGTTGGGGCAAATTCTGGGTCTCAGACCCACCACGACCTTCTCCGATGTACCTTGAAAGATTGCATCTCACTGGGGCATCTTTAAGCTCACAGGTAAATGATCTGTAGTTGTCTCAGAGGTTGCGAGAACTAGAATGTGATGAAATGTTAATTATGTGGACTCTACTCCCACAGATCCATCTGAAGACCTGTTTACACACTTGGGCTCCTCTGTAGAAAATTATGTGGTGAGCACTGTTTAGGTGATGGTGGAGGGCAGTAATGATGGTGAGATTTACTGGACACTATATGCATGATCCAGATGAGACACTATAACGTAAAAAGCCTTCTAGCACACACCTCTTCTGCTCTGTTTGCTATGAAATTCAGCCAAAGAAACAGTTTCACTCAAGAGGAACTTCAGAAGTATCAGGAAATGAACAACTAAAATGGGGTTCCAAATGAAAATACAGAAAATCTCATCAAAACAAGCAAGGCCCCAGAGGACAACAGGTATCCAAAATGAACATATATTACTAGGACATTCAATTCAAAGTTCCCATTCACACAGACATCTTTTACTTTTTTTACTTGATAGCTTTTTTTTTCATTTATTTTTATTAGTTGGAGGCTAATTACTTTACAGTTTTGTAGTGGTTTTGTCATACATTGACATGAATCAGTCATGGATTTGCATGTGTTCCCCATCCTAGAACCCCCCTCCCACCTCCCTCCCCACCCCATCCCTCTGGGTCATCCCAGTGCACCAGCCCTGAGCACTTGTCTCATGCATCCAACCTGGGCTGGCATTCTGTTTCACACTTGATAATACACATGTTTCAATGTTGTTCCCTCAGATCATCCCACCGTCACCTTCTCCCATATAGTCCAAAAGTCTGTTCTATACATCTGTGTCTCTTCTTCTGTCCTGCATATAGGGTTATCGTTACCATCTTTCTAAATTCCATATATATGCGTTAGTATGCTGTATTGGTGTTTATCTTTATGGCTTACTTCACTCACACAGACATCTTTTAGGAAAGCTGTTATGAAATAATCCTTGGAATAGAGGCATGTCAATGGTCATTTTTTGCCTTATTCATTCTATTTCATAGACAGTTGTCCTCCATAAGGAGAGAGAACATCAGCTGGATGACTAGAAATGTGACAAATACAAGGCTGATTTTCTTTCCTGTAAGTTAACACCTTTTTAGGGGGGTTAAACTGCTCTACAAATGGAATACATACACCATGGAATATTACTCAGCCATGAAAAATGAAATAATGCCATACGCAGCAACATGGATGGACCTAGAGATGATCTTATTAAATGAAGTAAGTCAGGAAGAGAAATACAAATATACTATCACTTCCATATGGAATCTAAAATCTGATGCAAATAAACCATTTATAAGGCAGAAACATACTCTCAAACATAGACAAAATTTATGGTTACCCAAGGGGAAGCAGGGAAGGGATGAATTAAGAGTTTGAGAAGAACTGATACATGCTAAAATATATAAAATAAACAACAAAGACCTATTGGAGAGCACAGAGAACTATACTCAATGTCTTGTAATAACTTATAAGAAGAATAATTATAAAAGGCATACATTTACCTAAATATATTTATAACTGAAGGTACCCCAGGTGCCTCAGAGATGAAGAATCTGCTGCCAATGCAGGAGACACAGGAGATGTAGGTTCTATCCCTGGGTCGGGAACATCCCTTGGAGTAGGAAATGGTACCCCACATCAGTATTCTTGCCTGAAAAATCCAATGGACAGAAGAGTCTGGGAAGCTATAGTCCATATGGTCACAAGAGAGTGGGAGACGACTTAGCAACTAAACAAAAACAAAAGTATAAAAGAATCATGAAGCTAACACAACACTGCATGTCAACTACATCAGAATAAACATTTAAAGCAAGAGTGGATGACCCACCTCCCAGAATATTGGAAATAAAAGCAAAATGAAACAAATGGGACCTAATGAAACTTAAAAGCTTCTGCACTACAAGGGAAACTATAAGTAAGGTGAAAAGACAGCCCTCAGATTGGGAGAAAATAATAGCAAATGAAGAAACAGATAAAGGATTAATCTCAAAAATATACAAGCAACTCCTGAAGCTCAATTCCAGAAAAATAAATGACCCAATCAAAAAATGGGCCAAAGATCTAAACAGACATTTCTCCAAAGAAGACATACAGAGGGCTAACAAACACATGAAAAGATGCTCAACATCACTCATTATCAGAGAAATGCAAATCAAAACCACAATGAGGTACCATTACACGCCAGTCAGGATGGCTGCTATCCAAAAGTCTACAAGCAATAAATGCTGGAGAGGGTGTGGAGAAAAGGGAACCCTCTTACACTGTTGGTGGGAATGCAAACTAGTACAGCCACTATGGAAAACAGTGTGGAGATTCCTTAAAAAACTGGAACTAGAACTGCCATATGACCCAGCAATCCCACTCCTGGGCATACACACTGAGGAAACCAGATCTGAAAGAGACACGTGCACCCCAATGTTCATCGCAGCACTGTTTATAATAGCCAGGACATGGAAGCAACCTAGATGCCCATCAGCAGATGAATGGATAAGGAAGCTGTGGTACATATACACCATGGAATATTACGCAGCCGTTAAAAAGAATTCATTTGAATCAGTTCTAATGAGATGGATGAAACTGGAGCCCATTATACAGAGTGAAGTAAGCCAGAAAGATAAAGAACATTACAGCATGCTAACACATATATATGGAATTTAGAAAGATGGTATTGATAAACCTATATGCAAAACAGAAAAAGAGACACAGAAGTACAAAACAGACTTTTGAACTCCGTGGGAGAAGGTGAGGGTGGGATGTTTTGAAAGAACAGCATGTATATTATCTATGGTGAAACAGATCACCAGTCCAGGTGGGATGCATGAGACAAGGGCTTGGGCCTGGTACACTGGGAGGACCCAGAAGAGTCGGGTGGAGAGGGAGGTGGGAGGGGGGATCGGGATGAGGAATACGTATACCTCTATGGCTGATTCATGTCAATGTATGATGAAACCGACTGAAATGTTGTGAAGTAATTAGCCTCCAACTAATAAAAAAAATTTAAAAAATAAAAATAAAAAATAAGTAAAGCAAGAGTGGGATAACTAAACACTTCACCAAGCCACAGGCCAAGGGCTCGGGCTTCCTTAGTCCGTGGATTTAAATGTCTAAACACACACACTGGGCTATACTCCACGGTGAGATGCTCTGAGGAAAAAGGAGGAGACTGAGTGGAGCCCTCAGCTTGAAATATGACAGCTCCTGGGGAATCCCACTCTCAATGAATGACCTTGCAGCCACATCTTCATGATGATAAATGAGAGTTCAGAAGACCTAAGTGGCACAGGTTACATATATGACCTCCTACGTCTCAAACCTATGAACATGTAACTTACTACCTCTCAACATAAGACCCAATATGATCATTTGTTCTGGCTCCAAAACATAGCAAAACTAATGTCTTGCTATTTCAGATACCTCTTGTGAACACCAGTAGAAATATACAATACTCTAATGATCTATAAATGGCTGAGAAATTCTGTTTTCACAAGTTTGTGAACTGTGAACATTTTGCTTTCGACACAAACTTGTTGAAGGCTAGTCATGCGACCTTCATGTTCTAACTGTCTCTATACATTGCCCAAAGCAGAAATCAAGAATGAGGGGGGAAAAAACAAACAAAAATACAGCCAAATCTACTCCTGGGGAAGGGACAAATAGATTTTGGATAAAGTTGCCAATGAAATTCAGTGGAAAATAATACGAGCAAATTTCCTGGAGAAATTGGAAATTTATATGCCAAAAAAAAAAAAGAGCTTCACCCCATTCATTGCTCCATGCTTTAAAGCTAACACAGAGAGACTGGTAAACCTATTGTAAGACCTAAAGCAAGGAACACTCGACAGGCAAACCACAGGTGGAAACTCCAAGACCAAAGACTAAGTGGTTCCTGATGCGGATATACACCAAGCAGGGTAGTTCAGTGGGAACAGGGCATCATAGTGACCAGGCCTCGATCCACACGAAAATATTTACATCTTTGAGGGACAACCGTAAGGAAGCACAAGAGAAGCCAGCAACTGGGCAAAATTATTGGCACATCTTCCATCTGAAAAGGAGCTCATATTCAAATATATTAAAAACCTACAAGCTTCACAAAAAGTTAACAAATAATTCCCTCAGTAATGAATGAAGGAGTTGGAGAGACACTTATCCAAGAAAATAGGCAAATGGCAATCCCAACTCTTTATTCATTCAGGAAATGGAAATCACTACTGAAACTGGATACAATCACACACTTATTATACTGTCTGAAAGGAAAACAACTGGCCACCCTAAGTCCTGGCAAGGATCTGGAGCAACAGAAATTCTCATCTCTTGTTGGCAGGAATCGAAAATCAGAAGGCGCTGAGATCCAGCAGTTCCAACACTAAGTCTCTACCCAGGAGATGAGACAGCTCAGTTCCTTACAGAGACCTCTCTACGACCATGTAACCATCAATATTTGGATGGATAAAAATGGGACATATCCTGACGATACTATGCAGGGTCAACAGGAATGGAGTCTACAAAAAAAGAAAAATAGATATATTGATTCAAACGAATATGCTAAGTGAAAGAAGCCAGAAACACACATTGACTTAATTTTTGAAAACATCTAAAGAAGATCAATTAATCTATTGTTCCAGAAAACACACGAGGAGGTTCCCAAGTCCGGTTTTGGGGAGGTGGCTGAGAAGGGGCTAGAGGAGGAAGGATGAGCAAGGAGCCAAAGGACAGTTTTGAACATAACAGATATGCTCACATACTGACTTGGGAAAAGTTTTTACAGCTCTATTCATTCAAAGCTTAGCGACTGTACCACCTGAAATACTTGAAATTTTGCTGTGTATCATTTATATCTCAATGAAGAGTTTTAAAAACTCATCTCTCAGCTCAGCTGTAGAGGTCATCTCAGTTACAGAGGTCGAGTTCAATTTCTATTTTTTTTTAATACTTCTAATCAGCATTCATTCGTTTACTTGTTTTATTATTACCATGGTCATCACTGGGCTGGTGGAAGCAAACTGTCCAAGTGACTGCTACTTAGACAATGGCTGTCCGCAGTTTCTTTAATCTAGTCTGCCTGATGTGTGAACAGTCAGAACGGTAGTTAAGAGAACCTGGATTTTCATGTTAGGGGATACGCGTAAAGCAGAAATCTCATACGCTGTCATGACGATGATCCCTCAAGGCAAAATGAAATGGCAGAGACAAATTTGGGAGGGATCCTTGAGTGGGGTAAAAGATAAGAATTTGCCTTCTGGGGGGAGGAGCTAAGACGGAGGAGGAATAGGACGGGAAGACCACTTTCTCCCCTGCAAATTCATGGAAAGAACATCTGAACACTGGGCAAATGCCACAAAAGAACTTATGGCCGCTGCCAGAGGACATCAGGCGCCCAGAAGACCAGCCCACTTTCTTCAAAAGGAGGTAGGACAAAATATAACAGATAAAAAGACAGACAAAACAGTTAGGGACGGAGACCCATCCCAAGAAGGGAGTCACAATAGAGGAAGTTTCCAAACACCAGGAAACCCTCTCACTGGCGAGTCTGGGGGAAGTTTTTGAATCTCACAGGCAACCTAACCAGGAGGAAAAATAAATAAAACCCACAGATTACATGCCTAAAAGCAACTCCCAGCAGAAAAGTACCAGAGACACTCGTATCCACCACCAGCAAGAGGGGGCGGAATGGAGAGAAGCAGGCGGCATTGCTTAGGGCAAGGACCGGGCCTGAGTGCCCTGAGGGCAATCGGAGGGAGCTAACATGAGATAGGAACTTAAACTGTGGGATAGCAAGAGAGAGAGAGAAAATTAACTGGTGAAAAGCGCTAAATGAACACACTGCTGGCCCATTCACAGAACAAAGAAAGAACTGAGCGATTCATTTGAATCAGTTCTAATGAGATGGATGAAACTGGAGCCCATTATACAGAGTGAAGTAAGCCAGAAAGATAAAGAACATTACAGCATACTAACACATATATATGGAATTTAGAAAGATGGTATTGATAAACCTATATGCAAAACTGAAAAAGAGACACAGAAGTACAAAACAGACTTTTGAACTCTGGGGGAGAACGTGAGGGTGGGATGTTTTGAAAGAACAGCATGTATATTGTCTATGGTGAAACAGACCACCAGCCCAGGTGGGATGCATGAGTCAAGTGCTCGGGCCTGGTGCACTGGGAGGACCCAGAGGAGTCGGGTGGAGAGGGAGGTGGGAGGGGGGATCGGGATGGGGAATACGTGTAACTATATGGCTGATTCATATCAATGTATGACAAAACCCACTGAAATGTTGTGAAGTGATTGGCCTCCAACTAATAAAATAATATTTAAAAAAAAAAAAAAAAACCAAAATTGTGAATCATTATATGCAACACCTGTAACAAAAGAACTGTGAACATCAACTATATTTATTTCCTCCTCTGAGGAATGCCCTGGTAACCGATTCCTGGTAGAGATGCCCCACATTGATCTTCTTAAACTGGACAGGACCATCTGTAGTTTTAGAAAAGAAGCTTAACAGACCTTTTCAATGTTAAATAGTATAGGACTTGGGGCTAGGTGTCTTGGACTGTGTGTCCCATTTGGAAACTGAGAATATCAAAGAATAAAAACATCACTGTCCTTGAAATACTTCATACATCCCAGGATTCCTCACTTAATCTGAAGGACAAATGTCCAGACCCACTGTAGATGGCCCTTCAGTTAATCTCATTACAAAAACCACAGATTGCTAGGTACGCTCAATCTGCCCAACAGGATATCAGAGAACCACTTGCAAATAAGCAAGGTCCTGTGATTAACCACTGTTTGACCATTATGTATACCACCAGGAGACCAATCCTATAAAAATGGCACCAATTCATATCCTCTCCAACGTCCTCAGCTTCTCCAGAGGAAGGACCAGGAGAATCATAAGATGAACATTCTGTTGCTGACTCTTGTCCTTTTTGCGGTTTGTGTCACTCAGGCCACTCCAGCTGAGCTAGACCCCTGAGAGGCACCAACCCAAAACGAGAAGATATGGGAGAAGGTCCTGGGCCTGTGAGTGTGTGTGTGCATGTGTGGAAGACTCTTGGTTACTTGTGCAGACAGATTTTATAAGCACCATGGTCAGTGTATCTACATGAGCATAATACAAAGCTCTTGTCTTTTCACACTTTCCATTTTTCTTTCATTCTATTTGTATGTTAAAAAAAAATATCTAACATGCTATCATTTAGATACCTATAAAGGGCCATGGTTTTTAGTGGCATTCGTTCAGCTATTTCAAGAAACCTTGAATTCCATGCTTGTGATTGAATACAATTCATTATTTCATTTCATGTTGTTCAGAAAGGTGAGGGGTAGAACTCTTCTTCACCTGGTAAGATTGAATTTGTTTCTTTTTTGAAGTAAATGCAGAAGGAAAGATTGTGCTGTGTGTTAGAGACAAACAAGTAAAGAGACTGCCTGACATTTCTGGAAACCTTCATTGTTACATCACAGGAGATTGGTGCACCATTTACATGGCCGTGGATAACAAGGAGATGATTGAGGAAGGAGGCCCCCTGAGGGGATACATACTTTGGCTTCAGTGTATTAACATCTGAGAACAATGTTCCATGGTGTATATGTACCACAGCTTCCTTATCCATTCATCTGCTGATGGGCATCTAGGTTGCTTCCATGTCCTGGCTATTATAAACAGTGCTGTGATGAACATTGGGGTGCACGTGTCTCTTTCAGATCTGGATTCCTCAGTGTGTATGCCCAGAAGTGGGATTGCTGGGTCATATGGCAGTTCTATTTCCAGTTTTTTAAGGAATCTCCACACTGTTCTCCATAGTGGCTGTACTAGTTTGCATTCCCACCAACAGTATAAGAGGGTTCCCTTTTCTCAGAAAGATAAACACCAATACAGTATACTAACACATATATATGGAATTTAGAAAGATGGTAATGATAACCCTATATGCAAAACAGGAAAAGAGACACAGAAGTATAGAACAGACTTTTGGAGTCTGTGGGAGAAGGCGAGGGTGGGATGATCTGAGAGAACAGCATCAAAATATGTGTATTATCAAGTGTGAAACAGATCACCAGCCCAGGTTGGATTCATGAGACAAGTGCTCAGGGCTGGTCCACTGGGAAGACCCAGAGGGATGGGATGGGGAGGGAGGTGGGAGGGGGGTACAGGATGGGGAACACATGTAAATCCATGGCTGATTCATGTCCATGTATGGTAAAGTAATTAGCCTCCAACTAATAAAAATAAATGAAAAAAAAAAATCTGAGAACAACTCTCCATTACTTTGTATGTTAAGTAAGTACAATCTGCCTAAAATGACAGCAAGGAGACTGTTGTCTCCCTAGATGGGGTCCTGCCTTCAATGTCCACTGAAAGATGTGTATCATGGCTGTGAAGTTGAGTGTGTGGACGCTACTGATGGAAAGGTGTCCTCAAGCGCTGGGGAACAGATGGGGAAGGAACGGTGAGGAAGGAATATCTTTGTTGTTCAGGTGTTATGTTAAGTGATCAAATGTCTACATATTTGATTTTCACAGGAAAAATGCACAATAGTTTTCTAATCTTCACCTGAAGTGCCATTTATACTTTCCACTGTAGGCATGTGGCCACAGGAACTAAGAATCATTACAAGTACATATGTCCAACATTTTGTAATATCTTCACTTATGCCTCTTTTATCACCTCTCATACTAGTTAATGACTTTGATTTTTCTGTAACTTTTATTTATTTTTTTTTTAATTTTTTTATTTTTCAGTGGGTTTTGTTATACATTGATGTGAATCAGCCATAGAGTTACACGAATTCCCCATCCTGGTCTCCCATCCCACCTCCCTCTCCACCCGATTCCTCTGGATCTTCCCAGCCCAACAGGCCCGAGCACTTGATACATGCTGTTCTTTCGAAACTTCCCACCCTCCCCTTCTCCCACAGAGTTCAAAAGTCTGTTCTGTACTTCTGCGTCTCTTCTTCTGCCCTGCATATAGGGCCATTGTTACCATCTTTCTAAATTCCGTATATATGTGTTAGTATACTGTAATGTTCTTTATCTTTCTGGCTCACCTCACTCTGTATAATGGGCTCCAGTTTCATCCATCTCATTAGAACTGATTCAAATGAATTCTTTTTAATGGCTGAGTAATATTCCATGGTGTATATGTACCATAGCTTCCTTATCCATTCATCTGCTGATGGGCATCTAGGTTGTTTCCATGTCCTGGCTATTATAAACAGTGCTGCGATGAACATTGGGGTGCACATGTCTCTTTCAGATCTGGTTTCCTTGGTGTGTATGCCCAGGAGTGGTATTGCTGGGTCATATGGTAGTTCTATTTCCAGTTTTTTAAGAAATCTCCACACTGTTTTCCATAGTGGCTGTACTAGTTTGCCTTCCCACCAACAGTGTAAGAGGGTTCCCTTTTCTCCACACCCTCTCCAGCATTTATTGCTTGTAGACTTTTGGATAGCAGCCATCCTGACTGGCGTGTAATGGTACCTCATTGTGGTTTTGATTTGCATTTCTCTGATGATGAGTGATGTTGAGCATCTTTTCATGTGTTTGTTAGCCATCTGTATGTCTTCTTTGGAGAAATGTCTGTTTAGTTCTTTGGCCCATTTTTTGATTGGGTCATTTATTTTTCTGGAATTGAGCTTCAGGAGTTGCTTGTATATTTTTGAGATTAATCCTTTGTCTGTTTCCTCATTTGCTATTATTTTCTCCCAATCTGAGGGCTGTCTTTTCACCTTACTTATAGTTTCCTTTGTTGTGCAAAAGCTTTTAAGTTTCATTAGGTCCCATTTGTTTATTTTTGCTTTTATTTCCAATATTTTGGGAGGTGGGTCATAGAAGATCTTGCTGTGATTTATGTCAGAGAGTGTTTTGCCTATGTTCTCCTCTAGGAGTTTTATAGTTTCTGGTCTTACGTTTAGATCTTTAATCCATTTTGAGTTTATTTTTGTGTATGGTGTTAGAAAGTGTTCTAGTTTCATTCTTTTACAAGTGGCTGACCAGTTTTCCCAGCACCACTTGTTAAAGAGATTGTCTTTTTTCCATTGTATATCCTTGCCTCCTTTGTCAAAGATAAGGTGTCCATAGGTTCGTGGATTTATCTCTGGGCTTTCTATTCTGTTCCATTGATCTATATTTCTGTCTTTGTGCCAGTACCATACTGTCTTGATGACTGTGGCTTTGTAGTAGAGTCTGAGGTCAGGCAGGTTGATTCCTCCAGTTCCATTCTTCTTTCTCAAGATTACTTTGGCTATTCGAGGTTTTTTGTATTTCCATACAAATTGTGAAATTATTTGTTCTAGTTCTGTGAAAAATACCGTTGGTAGCTTGATAGGGATTGCATTGAATCTATAGATTGCTTTGGGTAGAATAGCCATTTTGACAATATTGATTCTTCCAATCCATGAACACGGTATGTTTCTCCATCTGTTTGTGTCCTCTTTGATTTCTTTCATCAATGTTTTATAGTTTTCTGTGTATAGGTCTTTTGTTTCTTTAGGTAGATATACTCCTAAGTATTTTATTCTTTTTGTTGCAATGGTGAATGGTATTGTTTCCTTAATTTCCCTTTCTGTTTTTTCATTGTTAGTATATAGGAATGCAAGGGATTTCTGTGTGTTAATTTTATATCCTGCAACTTTACTATATTCATTGATTAGCTCTAGTAATTTTCTGGAAGAGTCTTTAGGGTTTTCTATGTAGAGGATCATGTCATCTGCAAACAACGAGAGTTTCACTTCTTCTTTTCCTATCTGGATTCCTTTTACGTCTTTTTCTGCTCTGATTGCTGTGGCCAAAACTTCCAACACTCTGTTGAATAGTAGTGGTGAGAGTGGGCATCCTTGTCTTGTTCCTGATTTCAGAGGAAATGCTTTCAATTTTTCACCATTGAGGGTGATGCTTGCTGTGGGTTTGTCATATATAGCTTTTATTATGTTGAGGTATGTTCCTTCTATTCCTGCTTTCTGGAGAGTTTTAATCATAAATGAGTGTTGAATTTTGTCAAAGGCTTTCTCTGCATCTATTGAGATAATCATATGGTTTTTATCTTCCAATTTGTTAATGTGTGTATTATGTTGATCGATTTGCGGATATTAAAGAATCCTTGCATTCCTGGGATAAAGCCCACTTGGTCATGGTGTATGATTTTTTTAATATGTTGTTGGATTCTGTTTGCTAGAATTTTGTTAAGGATTTTTGCATCTATGTTCATCAGTGATATTGGCCTGTAGTTTTCTTTTTTTGTGGCATCTTTGTCTGGTTTTGGAATTAGGGTGATGGTGGCCTCATAGAATGGGTTTGGAAGTTTACCTTCATCTGCAATTTTCTGGAAGAGTTTGAGTAAGATAGGTGTTAGCTCTTCTCTAAATTTTTGGTAGAATTCAGCTGTGAAGCCATCTGGTCCTGGGCTTTTGTTTGCTGGAAGATTTTTGATTACAGTTTCGATTTCCTTGCTTGTGATGGTTCTGTTAAGATCTTCTATTTCTTCCTGGTTCAGTTTTGGAAAGTTATACTTTTCTAAGAATTTGTCCATTTCATCCAAGTTGTCCATTTTATTGGCATAGAGCTGCTGGTAGTATTCTCTTATGATCCTTTGGATTTCAGTGTTGTCTGTTGTGATCTCACCCTTTTCATTTCTTATTTTGTTAATTTGGTTCTTCTCTCTTTGTTTCTTAATGAGTCTTGCTAATGGTTTGTCAATTTTGTTTATTTTTTCAAAAAACCAGCTTTTAGCTTTGTTGATTTTTGCTATGGTCTCTTTAGTTTCTTTTGCATTTATTTCTGCCCTAATTTTTAAGATTTCTTTCCTTCTGCTAACCCTGGGGTTCTTCATTTCTTCCTTCTCTAATTGCTTTAGGTGTAGAGTTAGGTTATTTATTTGGCTTTTTTCTTGTTTCTTGATGTAAGCCTGTAATGCTATGAACCTTCCCCTTAGCACTGCTTTTACAGTGTCCCATAGGTTTTGGGTTGTTGTGCTTTCATTTTCATTCGTTTCTATACATATTTTGATTTCTTTTTTGATTTCTTCTATGATTTGTTGGTTATTCAGAAGCGTGTTATTTAGCCTCCATATGTTGGAATTTTTAACAATTTTTTTCCTGTAATTGAGATCTAATCTTACTGCACTGTGGTCAGAAAAGATGACTGGAATGATTTCAATTTTTTTGAATTTTCCAAGACCAGATTTATGGCCCAGGATGTGATCTATTCTGGAGAAGGTTCCATGTGCGCTTGAGAAAAAGGTGAAGTTGATTGTTTTGGGGTGAAATGTCCTATAGATATCAACTAGGTCTAGCTGGTCCATTGTATCATTTAAGGTTTGTGTTTCCTTATTGATTTTCTGTTTAGTTGATCTATCCATGGTTGTGAGTGGGGTATTAAAGTCTCCCACTATTATTGTGTTACTATTCATTTCCTCTTTCATACTTGTTAGCGTTTGCCGTACATATTGCGGTGCTCCTATGTTGGGTGCATATATATTTATAATTGTTATATCTTCTTCTTGGATTGATCCTTTGATCATTATGTAGTGTCCTTCTTTGTCTCTTTTCACCTCCTTTATTTGAAAGTCTATTTTATCTGATATGAGTATTGCGACTCCTGCTTTCTTTTGGTCTCCGTTTGCATGAAATATTTTTTTCCAGCCCTTCACTTTTAGTCTGTATGTGTCTCTGGTTTTGAGGTGGGTCTCTTGTAGACAGCATATATAGGGGTCTTGTTTTTGTATCCATTCAGCCAATCTTTGTCTTTTGGTTGGGGCATTCAACCCATTTACATTTAAGGTAATTATTGATAAGTATGGTCCCATTGCCATTTACTTTGTTGTTTGGGGTTCACGTTTATACAACATTTCTGTGTTTCCTGTCTAGAGAAGATCCTTTAGCATTTGTTGAAGAGCTGGTTTGGTGGTGCTGAATTCTCTCAGCTTTTGCTTGTCTGTAAAGCTTTTGAATTCTCCTTCATATCTGAATGAGATCCTTGCTGGGTACAGTAATCTAGGTTGTAGGTTATTCTCTTTCATTACTTTCAGTATGTCCTGCCATTCCCTTCTGGCCTGGAGGGTTTCTATTGATAGATCAGCTGTTATCCTTATGGGAATTCCTTTGTGTGTTATTTGTTGCTTCTCCCTCGCTGCTTTTAGTATTTGTTCTTTGTGTTTGATCTTTGTTAATTTGATTAATATGTGTCTTGGGGTGTTTCGCCTTGGGTTTATCCTGTTTGGGACTCTCTGGGTTTCTTGGACTTGGGTGGCTATTTCCTTCCCCATTTTAGGGAAGTTTTCAGCTATTATCTCCTCGAGTATTTTCTCATGGCCTTTCTTTTTGTCTTCTTCTTCTGGGACTCCTATGATTCGAATATTGGGGCGTTTCACATTGTCCCAGAGGTCCCTGAGGTTGTCCTCATTTCTTTTGATTCTTTTTTCTTTTTTCCTCTCTGCTTCATTTATTTCCACCATTCTATCTTCTACCTCACTTATCCTATCTTCTGTCTCCGTTATTCTACTCTTGGTTCCCTCCAGAGTGTTTTTGATCTCGTTCATTGCATTATTCATTTTTAATTGACTCTTTTTTATTTCTTCTAGGTCTTTATTAAACATTTCTTGCATCTTTTCAATCTTTGTCTCCAGGCTATTTATCTGTACCTCCATTTTGCTTTCAAGATTTTGGATCATTTTTATTATCATTATTCTAAATTCTTTTTCAGGTAGATTCCCTATCTCCTCCTCTTTTGTTTGACTTGGTGGACTTTTTTCATGTCCCTTTACCTGTTGGGTATTTCTTTGCCTTTTCATCTTGTTTAGATTGCTGTGTCTGGAGTGGGCTTTCTGTATTCTGGAGTTCTGTGGTTCCTTTTTATTGTGGAGGTTTTACCCAGTGGGTGGGGTTAGATGATTGGCTTGTCAAGGTTTCCTGATTAGCGAAGCTTGCGTCAGTGTTCTGGTGTGCGGATCTTGATTTCTTCTCTTTGGAGAGCAATGGAGTGCCCAGTAATGAATTTTGAGATGGGTCTATGTGTTAGGTGTGACCTTGGGCAGTCTATATGTTGACGTTCAGGGCTATGTTCCTGCGTTGCTGGAGAAATTTGCGTGGTATGTCTTGCTCTAAAACTTATTGGCTCTTTGGTGGTGGTTGGTTTCAGTGTAGGTATGGAGGCTTTTGGACGGTCACTTATTACTTAAAGTTCCATGTAGTCAGGAGTTTTCTGGTGTTCTCAGGTTTTGGGCTTAAGTCTCCTGCCTCTGGATTTCAGTTTTATTCTTCCTGTAGTCTCAGGACTTCTCCAACCATACAGCACTGATAATAAAACTTCTAGGTTAATGGTGAAAAGTTTCTCCTCCGTTAGGGACACCCAGAGAGGTTCACAGAGTTACATGAGGAAGGGGAGAGGGAGGAGGGAGATAGAGATGAGCAGGAGGAGAAAAAGGGGGACTCAAGAGGAGAGAGACAGATCTACGAAGTTGTCTGATCGCAGAGGGTTCTCCGTAGCCCAGACACCCACAAAGATTCACAGAATTGGATTGGGAAGAGAAGGGGAAAGGAGGAAATAGAGGTGTTCTGAGGTAGAAAACAGAGAGTCAAGATTGGGAGAGAATAATCAACACACTCCTGAATAAAAATGGGAGCTGAATATTGGATTCTTAAATGTTCACAATTTATATCATATACTGAAAAACAAAAATTAAAAATCTAGAGTAGAGGTTAGACTCTTAAAAATACTATATTAAAAACAAAAACCAAAACATTAAAAAAAAAAAATTTTAGGAATATATATGAAGTTTGGTTTAAAAATAGGGCTTCTCTTCTTCTTCTTTTTTTTTTTTTTTCCCCCCTGTAAGGTTATAGTGTATTGAAAATGAAAATTAAGGAGTAGTAAGAGGAGTACTAGATGACTTTAAAAGAAATGAGAAAAGGAAAAATAGAAAATAGAAGAGAAGAAGAAAAAAGAAAAGGAAAAAAAAAGAAAAAGAAGAAAAAAAAAGAGAAAAAAAATTGTTTTACCTAATTAAAAAAATCGTAAAAATCTTATGAAAATGAAAGTTAAGGAGTAATGGGGGAGTAATAGGGAATTTTAAAGGAAAATAAAAGAGAAAAAAGAAAAAAAAATTTTTTTTTTTTTCTTACTTAAAAAAAAAAAGAAAAAGAAAACAGAAAAAAATATATCTAGGAATTTCTCTGGAGCTGTTTCGGTCAGCGTGGGTTTGGCTCAGTTTCAGATATCTCCTCGTTCCAGCTTATACTTCTCGATATCTATAGGTCCTTCCGGTGAAGTCCGTGTTTTCTTCAGGGATTTTAATCTGTTGCACTGGTCCCTTCTGAAGAGGTTCCCTTTGTTTATTTGGCTTCTGTTGCCTGTTTCTTCCGCGCCTAATTTCCGCCCTGACACAGGCGGGCAGAGGTGGATTCTTATTCAGGTAGCTAGTTCCGTCGCGCTCCGGGGTGGGGCTGGCGCTGCAGGGAGGGGCTGGCGCTATTTTCTCCGTCTGGGCTGCTCAGGCTCCAGGCGGTTCCAGCCCTCGGGTGATTCACAAAAGCGCGGAACACAAAGCTGCGCCTGCGGTTTGTCCCCACGCCGCCCGAGTGGCTCAGGCAGCCACGCGCTTGTCGGGCGCTCTCTCCCCGGGAGCGGCGCGCCTTCTGTCCTGCGCGATCCCAGCCTCAGTTTCCGCTGCGCCAGTCGGGTGCGTGCGCCTTCTGCCCTGCGTCCCCAGCCCCAATCCCGCCCGCACTGGCCGGGTGCTTGTACTGTGTCTAGTCGCGACCCTCCCGGCAGATGTCGACCATCCAGAATCTCGGGAGGTCTTTGATTAGAAGGCGGAGGCCCGTTTGCAGTGTGGTAGGGGATGTGGTCCTTGGGGCCGAGCCTGCCCCCTTCCCCTCCCCCCTGCCTCCTGCCTCTGGCGGGGCTGGGCCGGTCCGCAGCCTGCGAGCTCTTCTCAGGACTTTCTCGGTCCCTTTGTTCTGCGAGCGGCCGGCAGTGTGTTCGGGCCGGTTAATTTTCTCTCTCTTTTGCTCTCCCACAGTTCAGGCTGGGCACCCACAAAAGCTCCCTCCGATTGTCCTCAGGGCACTCAGGCCCCAGACCCTACCCCAAGCAATGCCACCCACTCCTCTCCGTTCCGCCCCCACTTGCTGGTTGCGGATGCGGGCGTCTGGGGTACTTTTCTGCTGGGAGTTGCTTTTAGGCTCGTAATCTGTGGGTTTTATTTATTCTATCCCTCCCAGCCAGATTCAAACTCCGAGATTCAAACACTTCCCCCAGGCCCGCCAGTGCGAGGGTTTCCCTGTGTCTGGAAACGTCCTCTATTAAGACCCTTCCCGGGACGGATCTCCGTCCTTAGCTCTTTTGTCTCACTTTTTATCTTTTATATTTTGTCCTACCTCCTTTCGAAGACAATGGGCTGCTTTTCTGGGCGCTGGTGACCTCAGCTAGCGATCTGAAGTTGTTTTGTGAAGTTTGCTCTGTGTTCAGTTATTCTTTTGATGAATTTCTAGGAGAGAAAGTGGTCTCCCCGTCCTACTCCTCCGCCATCTTGGCTCCTCCCCCGATTTTTCTGTAACTTTTAATATGATTTATTTAAATTTATAGAATTACTTTTTAATCACCACTGTGCTTGCAAATTCAGTCACAACTTTCCTGAAAATTTAACAGTCAGCTCTTGTGAGCTGGTATGAGACAGCTGAGTTCCACCACCTACCATACTTGCTGCAATAAACAACACTGCTATCGTTCACCGACTGTTTAGTCTAGAAGAACGGAAGTCTTTGCTGTCTTAAGAAGAGGGATGTGTGGGAAAAGCGTTCCTAGTTCACTAGCTGTCTTAACTCATTCCAGCAACACAGCCCCTAGAAATGTCATTGAGACAGTTAGCCATATGAGGGATGATTGATGATAGCCTGTGGAGAACAAGACATGTCCAATTGAAAAGGAAAAAAGTTAATTGTATTGAGGTTTCAATTTTTTTTTTTTTTTTTGTCACAGACACGTATAAAAATTTTTCTGAACTGATTCATGTATCAGACAACACGTTGGTACTCTATGCTGAAAACTTTGACGGAGTGAAGACCACAAAAGTGACTCAAGCCTCGGTACATGCTGTAGCGTATTCTATACAACTTAGTCATGCTCATATTCTCAATATTTTTTTAGAACAGAGGTGCATACCCAGCTTATATTATATTAAGCACACTACAGAAGACATGCATTCAAGCGGGAGAATTCAGACTTTATCTCACATGAGTCAGGGTGGCGGAAATGTTGTCTAATAGGAAACTGAACAAATGTATCCACAGGGGATTCTACAAGATTTTTTTAAATCAGATACACTTATCATTGAGGTACAATGAAATATTCCAAGATATTCCATGGGATTATTGCCAAATACCACATATTGGAGTTGCCAAGTTCTGACACCAAAGTGAACCAAGGTTTAAATTTGATTTTAACAGATGCACAGGTTCCATCCTTGACTGCATTCATCTACACCACATACACTCTCTTTTTGTCACAATCACTTTAAGGATGCCTGACGCCTGAACACAATGCTCTGAAAATAACCACTGGTTCCTACTGATCCCTCAGAGTCATGTGGGCAGGCATGTCAATCACTGTGCACCCAGCCAACCCCACGGGGTCACTGACAGGGAGCTTTAACTTTTCTGATCTTATATCCACATTGGTGGATGGTGGGGATTGTGTCTGCTCTCTGAGAGTGAAAAAGTGTGTATTTCCCCCTCAGTAGCATGTGTAATGGGATTAATGTGCCTGGGGTAAAGTCCAAATCATTTGTCCCCAATCATTTGAATTTTTTTTTTTTTCAGTTGCAAAGTCCTGCCTGACTCATTGAGACTCCATGGACTCCAGCACACCAGGCTCCTCTGTCCTTCACGGTCTCCAAGAGTTTGCTCAAAATATGTCCATTGACTCGGTGATGCTATCTAACCATCTCATGTGTCTGGGGTTCATGAAACCACAGGAAGAATTACAGTGGTAAAGAATCTGCCTGCAATGCAGGAGACCCCAGTTTGAGTCCTGAGTTGGGAATACCCCTAGAGAAGGGATAGCCTACCCACTCCAGTATTCTTGGCCTTCCCTGGTGGCTGATGGTAAAGAATCCTCCTGAAATGCAGGAGACCAGGTTTGACCCCCGAGTTATAAAGATTCCCTTGAGAAGGAAATGGCAAACCACTCCAGTATTCTGGCCTGAAGAATTCCATGAACAGGAGAACCTGGCAGGCTACAGGCCATGGGGTCACAAAGAGAAACAACTGAGAAACTTTCAGTTCCTAATAGGACAAGCTGGACAGGAAGAGGTAGAGTTGGGAGGATTTCTGAGTCTCAGGACCCACCATGACATTCTCCGACATACCATGAGTGCCTACATCTGACTCGGAGACACTTAAGCTCATAGGGGAGTGGCCTGTAGTTGTAAGAAGTAGAACATGAGAACATATGAACTATGTGGACTGTATGGGCCCATCTGAAGACGTGCGTCAAACTCAGGCACCGCTGTACTGAATGACCTGGTGGGCCGGGTTTAGGTGATGGTGGAGGGCAGTGGTGCTGGGGAGACTTAGCAGACACTAAAGGCATGAGCCAGGTGGCTCTCCATAACCTATACAGGATTCTCACGCACACCTCTTCTGCCCTGCCTGCTATGAAATCCAGCCGAAGGAGTCCGTTTCACTCCAGAAGAAATTCAGGCGTCTGAGGAACTGAACAATGAAAGGGGGGCTCCAAAAGAAAATATACAAATGCCGCCAAAGCAGGTTAACACCCCAGAGGACAACAGGTATCAGAAATGAAAACGCATCACAAGGACACTCGATTCAAATTTCCTATTCGCACAGCCATCCTTTACAAAGGCTGCATAAAACAATCTTTGAAACAGAGGCATGTCAATGGTCATTTTTCCCCTCATCCACTGTCTTTCACAGACAACTGTCTTAAATAAGAACTGAAAACCTCCAATGGGTGAGGAGAATAATGATACATACAATACTGAGTTTTCTTTGTAAGTGAAGACTTTTCTTCTGTTGCATACTGCATTAAGAATTAAACCATTCAGTGTACATATGTGTCAGCAAGGAAATGTGCCATATTTGAGAATGCACAAAACTTGTAAATCCAACCATGCGGAAAATCCGAGTATACAATGATGGAGGAAATAACTCCGTTTAGGACACAGTGGTGTGAATCCTGCAAGTGTTATGGTGAAAAGAGAGAATAAGCCACATTTGGTAGTTTTGTAAAGTGATGTAAGGTTCCCACCAGATGTCACGTGAGAGATGGGACTGGTCAGTCAGATGACTTCAAAACAGAATATGTTCTGTCCTGACTGGCATCTGAAAGCAACTCAATTATGCAGCTAAGCAGTGTTCATCTGTGTGGTTCATCTGGTGAAGTGAAGTGAAGTGAAGTGAAAGCCGCTCTCTCGTGTCCAATTTTTGTGACCCCATGAACTATACAGTACATGGAATTCTCCAGACCAGAATACTGGAATGGGTAGCCATTTCCCTTTTCCAGGGGATCAAACCCAGGTCTCCCACTTTGCAGGCAGATACTTTACCAGCGGAGTCATGAGGGAAGCTGGTAGTGGTAAGGATTTAGCAGAATACAGTGTTACATGGCCTTCCAAGGTGGTACAGTGGGGAAAAAAAAAAAATCTGCCTGTCAACGTAGGAGATGTAAAACATGTAGTTTTGGCCCCTGGGTCAGGAAGATCCCCTGGAGGAGGAAATGGCAACCCAATCCAGTATTCCTGCCTGAGAATCTCATGGAAAGAGGAGCACAGTGGGCTTCTGTCCACGAGGTCACAAAGAGTCAGAAGCCATTTGCTGATTGAGCATGGATCCATTTACAACAAAAGTGAACAGTATTTACTCAAGAAACAGCACTGATGGTGGTTACAAAGAGCGGGGTCTGCTGTGTGTCCAACTTGGGACTGCCAAGTTCAGCTCCACCCCCAGAAGCAGTGGCCTTGCTGCTGACACAGGTGCTGAGTAATCTGCAGTTCTGCATAAATTTTCCTCATCAGGGATGTTTTCAAAAGAACATTCGTTGATCGGTGCCAACTGAAGGGAAAAAAGAAATATTACGGGTACCCAAAATGATCATGCAGCCGACCAGCCAAGAGACCGTGAAAAAATGTTTCAGGGAGATGGGGAAGATGAGGTAGACCTGGAACACTCTGGAGACCTTTGGTAGGTTTCTGGGGATGTGGAAGGCTGTGTCCACCTGAAAAGCTAGTGGAGTCACAGGAAAGACAGAAGACATCTCTGGTCACCCAGGGCTTACTGCAAGCTACACGCACTTTGAATGCATGTTACACTGATACGAAGGTCTCCAAGCATAAGATATTAGTGACTGATCACTTGAATGGTTCAAAGAAAATGGAACAACAGTGGCTGACTATTATCCTATGCCTGCTGCATGGATCACTGCCTTGTGTGGCAAAGAATATAACCAATATCACCTCGTATTGACCATCTAGTGATGTCCTCTGTAGAAGTCATCTCTTGTGTTGTTGGAGAAGGGTGTTTGCTACGGCCAGTGCATTCTCTTTGCTAAATTCTGTTAGCTTCAGCCCTCCTTCATTTTGTGCTCTAACGTCAAACTTGCCTGTTACTCCTGGGATCTCTTGACTGCCTACTTTAGCATTCCAGTCCCCTAGAAGGAAAAGGACATCTTTTTTTGCTGTTAGTCCTAGACAGTCTTCTAGGTCATTATAAAAGTGTTAAACTTCAGTTTCTTCAGCATTAGTGTTTGGGACAGAGACTTGGATTACTGTGATACTGAATGGTTTGCCTTGGAAACGAACAGAGATCATTCTGTCGTTTTTGAGACTGCATCCAAATACTGCATTTTGGACCCTTTTGTTGACTATGAGGGCTACTCCATATCGTCTAAGGGATTCTTGCCCACAGTAGTAGATATAACGGTCATCTGAATTAAATTCGCCCAATCCGGTCCCTCTTAGTTCACTGATCTCTAGATTGTCGATGTTCACTCTTGCCACGTTATGTTTCACCACTTCTCATTTACCTTGACTCATGGAGCTAACATTCCAGGTTCCTATGAAATATTGTTCTTCACAACATCAGACTTTACTTCCATCACCAGTCACATCCACAACTGAGCCTGGTCTTGCTTCGGCTCTGCCTCTTCATTCTTTCTGGAAATGTTTCTCCACTCTTCTCCAGGAGCATATGGGGCACCTACTGGCCCAGGGAGTTCTTTGTTCACTGTCACATCTTTTTGCCTTTTCATATTGTTCATGGGGCTCCCGAGGCAAGAATACTGAAGTGGTTTGCCATTTGCCATTCCCTTCTCCAGACTTGTGTGGAAAATGGCTATGCATAACTTAGTGAAGGCGTGAGTAATTTCGTGTAGGCCACCCAAGAAAGACATGTCACACTGGAGAGTGCTGCCAGAACATGACCACGGGAGGAGGGAGTGGCAAACCACTCCAGTATTCTTACTGTGAGAACTTCATGAACTGCATAAAAAGGCAAAAAGTTACAACACTGAAAGATGAGCAACCCACCCCCCCCCATGTCAGAAGCTAGCCAATACTGCTACTGGGGAAGAGTGGAGGACACCTACTAATAAACCCAGAAAGAATGAAGGTATGCTCACTTATTCCCAATGAAAGGCAATGCCAAACAATGCCAAAGAATGTTCAAACTAACACACAGCTGCATTCACCTCAGATGCTAGTAAAGTAATGCTCAAAATTCTCCAAGCCAGGCTTCAGCAATAAATGAACCGTAAACTTCCAGATGTTGAAGCTGGTTTTAGAAAAGGCAGAGGAATCAGAGATCAAATTGCCATAATCCGCTGGATCATCAAAAAAGCAAGAGAGTTCCAGAAAAACATCCATTTCTGTTTTATTGACTATGCCAAAGCCTTTGACTGTGTGGATCAAAATAAACTGTGGAAAATTCAGAAGGAGATGGGAATACCAGACCACCTGACCTGCCTCTTGAGAAATCTGTACGCGAGTCAGGAGGCAACAGTTAGAACTGGACATGGAATAACAGACTGGTTCCAAATAGGAAAACGAGTATGTCAAAGTTGTGTTTTGCAAACCAAAATACAACCAAATCTGCTCCTGGGGAAGGGATAGGAATATACAGGCAAATAGCTTTAGGATATAGTTCCAAAGGAAATTCAGTAAAATAATTATCATATAGGAAAAACTGTTGGAGAAATTGGAAATTCATATGACCAAAAAAAAACCTAATAATTTCACCCCATTCATTGCTCCATGTTTCACAAGTAACACAGAGAGACTCATAGGCCTATATGTAAGAGAGAAAGCCAGAAAGACTCTAGAGGTAAAACACAGGTGGATACTCTGTGGTCAAAGTTTAGGTGGTTACTGATTAGAATCTACACCAAGCAGGATCCCAGGCTGGGAACAGAACGGTAAAAACCAAGCCTCAGTCAAAATATTTACATCTTTGTGGGACAACCTTAGGGAAGCACAAGAGAAGCCAGCAACAGAGAAAAAATATTGGCACATCTTTATCTTACAAGGGACTCATATCCAGAATATCTTAAAGCTCTACAAACTTCATAAAAAATAAAAACTTAATTCACTCAGGAATGAACAAATGACTTGCAGAGCCACTTCACATACAGAATCAGTTCAGTTCAGTCGCTCAGTTGGGTCTGATTATTTGTGACCCCATGGACTGCAGCACGCTAGGCCTCCCTGTCCATCACCAGCTCCCGGAGTTTACCCAAACTCATGTCCATTGAATCGGTGATGTCATTCAGTCATCTCAACCTCTGTCAACCCCTTCTCCTGCCCCCACTCTTTCCCAGCATCAGGGTCTGACAATGAGTCAGTTCTTCACATTAGGTGGCCAAAGTATTAGAGTTTCAGCTTCAGCATCAGTCCTTCCAAGGAACACCCAGCACTGGTTTCCTTTAGGATGGACTGGTTGGGTCTCCTTGCAGTCCAGGGGACTCTCAAGAGTCTTCTCCAACACCACAGTTCAAAAGCATCCATTCTTTGGCACTCAGCTTTCTTTATAGTCCAACTTTCACATCCATACATGACTACTGGAAAAACCACAGCCGTAACTATAGCACAAGGAGAATGAACATATGGAAATCACCCCTCTTTATTTATTCAGGAAATGGAAATGGCAACTGTAACTGCATACCATCACACACTTATTATACTATCTGAACTGAACACAGCTGACCACATGAATGCTGGCAAGGATGGAGCAACAGCAATTCTCATCTCCTGTTGGCAGGAAGCAAGAATCAGAAGGCGCTGAGATCCACCAGTTCCACCCCTAAGTGATGACCCAGCAGATGAGCAGCTTAGTTCCCTACAAAAACTTGTCTATGAGCATGTATCCATCAACACTGCAAAGGATGAAAAGGGGAAATATCCTGAAGACACTATGCAGGGCCAATGGGAACGGATCTACAAAAAATAGAGGTATTTACTCAAACCAATATGCTGAGGGAAATAACCCAGATATACACACACAGATTCAATATTTTAAAAATTCTAAAGAATACCATTTAATGTATTGGGCCATAAAACTGAGGAGTGGGTTCCCAAGTCTTGGCTGGGAGAGGTGGTTGAAAAGCAGCAGAAGTAGGTATGACAAGGGAGTCCAAGGATAGTTTTGAAGCTGACAGATATACTCAGATCTTAACCGGGGAAAAGTTTTCACAGCTCTATTCATCCAAACTTTATCAACTGTACAATCTGAAATACGTGAGTTTTTGTTGTGTATCACTTACATCTCAAATAAGAGTTTTAAAAACTCATCTTTCAGTTCAGCTATAGAGTTTAGTTCAGTAACACGGGTCTAGGTCAGTTTCTGTTTTATATTTTATTTTATATTTTATATATATCAGAGATATTTTATATCTCTGATCAGGTTCCATCCATGTACTTTCTTATTAAGAACATGATCATCATAGTGCTGGTGACCTCATGGGAGCAAACCGCCCAAGTGAGTGTCATTTAGAGAGTGGATGCCCTTGGTTTCTTTAATTGAGTCTGCCTGATTCATGGACAGACAGGACGATGGTTGAAAGAACCTGAAGCTTAGTGTCGGGGCTACATATAAAAGAGCAATCTGATAAACTGTAGTCAGAGTACAACACATGTACACCCATGGTGGATTCATGTCAATGTATGGCAAAACCAATACAGCATTGTAAAGTAAAAAAATAAATAAATAAAACTGAGAGGGAAAAAAATAAACGCAAAATGAAACTGTAATAACGAATTTGGGAAGGATCCTTGAGAATTTGCTCCTGTTGAAAATATTTCATTCAATTTAAATAAAAATATAAAGAAGCCATGGTAATGGGTTTATGCACTAAGTCATTTTCCACACGTGTGACCCCAGGGACTGCAGACCGCCAGATCCCTCTGTCCATGGGATTCTCCAGGAAAGAATGCTACCGTGGATTGCCACTACCTTCTCCAGGGGATCGTCCTGACTCAGGGATCGAATCTGCACCCATCTCTCACATTGGCAGGTGGATTCTTTACCTTTCATGCCACCTGGGGAGCCCAAAGAAGCCACAGAATGTGTTTGCATATATGTGTATACACAAACACACACATATATACATATATATATATATATATACACACACACACACACAGTTTATGTGTGTATCATACACAAATATAGTGGAACACTCGTGCATATATATATGTATATATACACACACATATCTATGTGTATCCATACACAAATACATGGAATACTTGTGCATTTGTAAATTTTGTAAATACATATATATGTGTTTATATATGTACACACACACACATATATGTATGTGTATCAAACATGAATCAGTGGAATACTTGTCAACCATAAAAATGTGAAGTGTACAACACCATGGGTGGACTTTGAGGGCATTATGCTAAATGAAGTAAGTCAGATGCAGAAAGACAAATACTGAATGATATCACTTATATATGGAATTGAAAAAAATGAAACAAACATTTGAATATAACAACAAAGGAGCAGACACAGAGAGAACAAACTAGTGGTGATGAGTGGGATGATGCAAAGTGGTGGGTTAAGACAGGAGGAGTGCAATAAGAGGTGCAAACTATTATATAGAGAAAAAATAATGTACAAAAATATACTGTATAACATAGGGAATAAAAAAGCCAATACTTTTATAACATTAGAAACAGAAATAAAATTATGCATATATACATGATACCCAAGAACAACAAAAAAAAAAACTGTACATCAATTATAGTTCAGTTGAAATATTTAAAAAAATTACCCCTCTGAAGAATACCCTGATAACTGATTCCTGGTAGAGGCACCACATATTTATCTTCTTAAACCAGACAATGCCATCTTTAGTTTAAGAAAATAAGCTTTAAAATATCTCTTCAATGTGAAAGAAATAACTTTCATAAGAAGCACAGAATGCCAAAAAGCTCAGCTGCCAAGCAGGACGTCAGAAGCTGATGTCTCTGGAACTAAGGTCTTGTGATCAACCACAGTTTGATCAATATGTATTCTGCCAAGAGACGTATCCTATAAAAACTGGAACCGACTCACAACCTCTCCAACGACTGGGGCGCCCTCAGCTTGTCTAGAAGGAGCAACACGAGAGTCAGAATGAAGATTGTGTGGCCGAGTCTTGTCCTTGTCTTGGTTTGTGCTGCCCAGGAAACTCCAGCTGAGATAGACCCCTCAAAGGTACCCAGAATGAGCTCATCTGCTAGAAGGTGTTGCTTGCTTGTGTGTGTGACTGTGTGTTTGCATGGGTGTGTCTGTGAGGTTGTGTGTGCATGTGACACAGATTTCATGTTTATATGTATGACCAGATTGTAGATATACCATGGTGCATTAACTACATGAGATGCTCTTTGTATTTTTTTTTTTTTTGGTGTTGTTGTTCTTTCTCTTTATGTTAAAAAAAAAAAAGCCTCACATGGGGTCATTCAGAAAGTGATGAACCATCACAGTCTTTATTGGCTTTCTTTCAGCTATTTCAAAAAACTCTGAATTCTGTGCAAAATCCTCTGAGTTCTATGCTTTCTGCTCAAATAGAAATCATGAATTCATGTCATGCTACTCAACAGAGTAGGGGGAGACCTCTTCTTTGTTTAACGAGATTCAATTCACTTCTGCTCTGGGGTGAATGCAGAAGCAAAGATGTTGCTGTATATTGGTGAGTAACCAGAAAAAAGTCTGACTGATGTTTACAGAGACTTTCTTTCTCAGGTCAGAGGAGACTGGCGCACCATTTACTTAGCTGCGGATAACAAGGAAAAGATCGTGGAAGGGGGCCCACTGAGGTGTCTCTATCGTCAGATTGAATGTATTAACGGCTGCGAATACCTCTCCCTTACATTTTATGTCAAGTAAGCACAACCTGACCCAACTGAGAACAAGGAGGCTGTTGACTTCCGACACGGGGTGCAGTGAAAGGGGTGGGTCATGGCTGTGGAGTTGAGCGTGTGAACTCCACTCACAGAAGGGTGTCCTCAAGTACTGGGGCATGGATGGTGAGGAGAGAATTTCTCGTCTGTTTTTCAGGCTTGAGGGGACATGCCAGTTGTTCCATGAAGTGGCAAAGAGGCAAGAAGGAGATGTTTACATCATCGAATGTGAGTATCTGAGCTTTTCCAATGGGCTGTCGCATGAAACGTGTTCAGGTGGATAGTCTTGGTTCCTTCCAAGACAGCTAGATGTCTGAGCGGGTGGCCTGTTCCCTCTACTCATTACCAAGGCAACCTTGGAAAAGCCAGCTAATTTTTCAGGAATCAATACTGTCCCACGACACCAGGATGAGGTCCAGGGGTATAATGCTGCCAGTGACGGTCCCTGAGAAGAAGCCCCAGAATGTTGACTCCTTGTGTTCCTTGGGCATGAGGAAGTGCCGGAAACTACCTGAGAATATAATGACTCTTTCCTACATTGTTCTACCTTTTATCTTACCTACATGATCAAATTTGCCTTAAGAAATTCTTTAAATATTTAAAGCTCTTTATTATCAAGTTCAGTAAGTATACCATGATTAATTGAAAGCCCCAAATGAGAAAACTCACGAGCAAAAATAAGAGCAAAAATTTCAAACTGATTTATACATAATTTGAATGGGACTTTAGCACAGACTTCTATCTCTATAGTTTGAGATAAGAAATAAGTCTCAAATATGAATAGAAATACAAAATTTGAAATGGGCATTAATATAGACATCTACCTTAGTAGTTGAAAATAAAAGGAAATAATTCTCAAATATGAATATCAATTCTGTATGATAATATTGTGATCACATGTCCCTATGTTTCATTTTCAAGGAAAAATAATGCACAGCGAAGTCCTGTAATCTTGGTCTGATGCATTTATATTAATTTCAAATGTGGACATGCAGTGACAGGATCTAACCTGCAATAATTTCAGAGTATATATGTCCAACATTTTGCAGTAATTTGTACCTGTTTAATTACCTCTTGTACTAGGAAATAAATCTGAATGATGTATTAACTTTCATTTTAACATTATTCATTTAATTTTTTAGAATTCCCTTCTACCCATGACTGTACTTGCAAACTGGGTCACAGAATTCCTGAAAATTTAACAGACAGCTCTTGTGAGCTGGTAGGAGATGGTTGATGTTCAACACCCAGGATGGTTGCAATAAGAAACTGTGTTATCATTTACCGACTCCTCAGTTTACAAGACTGGATGTCTTCATTATCTTCAGGTGAAATCAGTGTGTAGAAGGCTTTCCTAGTTCACTAGCTGTCGTAACTGGTTCTAACAACACACCACGACAAATGTTAAAGAGATAAAGTTCACAATTAGAGGGAAGACAGACAATAGCATGTGAAGCATAAGACATGTTCATTGGAAAGGAAAGCAAATAATCAGAGTGAAATTTGAATTCTTTTTCCCTCATAGTCGCGGGTACAAATGTTTTGCGACTGATTCATGTATCAGACCACATGCTGGTAACTTACATTGAAAATTATGATGGAGAGAAGATCACCAGAATAACTAAAGGCGTCGGTATGTACTGTAGCTTATCCAGTACAAAGCAGATGTGTTCATATGATCAATATTTTTATAGTAAGGATAGAGGAAAACACATACCTTATATTAGGGCTTCCCTGTTGGCTCAGATGGTAATGAATCTGCCTGCAATGAGGGAGACCTGGGTTCGATCCCTGGGTTGGGAATATTGCCTGGACGAGGGCATGGCAACCTACTCCAATATTCTTGCCTGGAAAATCCCCATGGACAAGGAGCCTGGCAGGCTAGAAAATTCCAAATCATTTCCGCCCTCCATTCATTTCATGAGGGTTCATGAAGACCCCAGGGATGGATTCTAGGATGTAGATAGAGTGGACAGGAAGAGCTAGTGCCGGAAGAAATTCTGAGTCTCAGACCCACCGTGACCTTCTCCGATGTACCACGAAGGACTGCACCTCACTGGGGCAGGCTTAAGTTCACATGCGAATGATCCGTAGTTTACTCACTAGTTGTGAGAACTGAAACATGGTGACATGCTAATTATGTGGACTCTACCCCCCATGGCCTCATCTGAAAACCTGTGTGCATGCTCGGGCATGACTAGAAAAATACCTGGTGAGCAGAGTTTAGGTGATGGTGGAGGGCAAGTTATAGTGAGACTTAGCAATCACTACAGCTACGAGCCGGGTGACTCTCTATAACCTATAAAAGATTCTAACGGACACCTCTTCTGCCCTCTTTGCTATGAAATCCAGCCAAAGGAGACAGTTACACTCAAGAAGAATTCCAGAAGTACCAGGAACTGAACAGTGAAAGGGGGATCCCAAACGAAAATATAGAAAATGCCGTCGAAACAGGTAAAGCCCCGAAAGACAGCAGGTATCCAAAGCGAAAACACACCACGAGGACATGCAAGTCAGATTTCCTATTGACAGAGACATCTTTGACAAAAGCTGTTTTGAATTAATCCTTTGAAATAGAGGCGTGTCGATGGTAATCTCTCCCCTCATTCATTCTCTCTCACAGACAACTGTCCTGCATAAGAAAAGAGAACATCAGTTTGGGTGAGTAGAAATGTGACACAAACACACAGCTTTTTTTCACTAGGCTCGCCCTTTTTTTTTTTTTTTTTGGCGGGGGGGTTGTACTACTTTAAGAATGGTTTTCATATATAACGGAATACTATCTGGCCATGAAAACGAATGGAATAATGCCATTTCCAGCAACATGGATGGACCTGGCGATGATCTTACTGAGTGAAGTGAGTCAGAGAAAGAAAGGCAAATATCATATGCTATCACTTCCACGTGGGATGTAAAATATGATGCAAATGAACCGTTCATAACACAGAAATAGAATCTCATACACGGACAACATTAATAGTCACCAAGAGGAAGTAGGCAAGGGATAAGCTAGGAATTTGAACAGATCCACAGTAAAGTATATAAAATGAACAATAAAGACCGGCTGAAGAGCACAGAGAACTATCCTCACTGTCTTGCAGTGATTCGTAAGAACAAGAATGTAAAACGGTATCCATTCACCTACATTTACTGAGGGCGTTCCAGGCGACTCAGAGGTCAAGAATCTGCCTGCCGATGCAGCAGCCACAGGGGAGTCAGGTTCCATCCCTGGGAAGGGGAGATCCCCGTGGAGTAGGAAACGGTACCCCACACCAGCATTCTTGCCCGCAAAATCCAAAAGACAGAGGAGTCTGGCACGCTATAGTCGATAGGACACAAAAGAGGAGGACACGACTTAGCGGCTAAATAACAACAGATGTATAAATACATCACGTTGCTTTACGGCTGAAAATAACACAGCATTGCAAACCAAGGACCTTTCAATTAAAATTCATTAGGAAAAAAAAAAAAGAATAGGCAGTCCACCTTGCCAGGCGGCAATGGCTCAGGCTTCCTTCGTATTTGGATTAACTATCTAAACATTGACAGCGGTCTAGACGCCACAGTGAGATGCTCTGAGGACAGAGGAGGAGGCTGTGTGAAGCCCCGAACTGTGAGATATGATGACCCCTGGTGAATCCCACTGTGAATGAACGGACCGTGCAGCCACAACACATTCATGATGATACACGAGACGACAGAAGATGTAAGCCGCACAGGTGACACAAGATATAGTCTCGTCCATCTCAGACCTCTGAATATGTAACTTAGTGACTCTCAGCGTAAGAGCTGATATAAGACTGTTCACCGCTAGTTTCACCAGGTGGTAATTCTATGCAATCCCACAGGGACACACACAGAGGAACTTCTGTGAAAAGGGTCTTGTAGGATAATTTCTCTGCTGCTTCCACCAGCAACTGCTTCTCTTTTATCTTTCATGCTCTGGCCAATATCACATTAATCCTAATCAGCTCAACAACGTTTTACTTTTTTTTTTTTTTTCATGTTCAAAGAAAAAACGAAATACGCATATGAGCCGCATCGAACCACTAACGTGTCCAAATCATCCAGATGAAGATATGAGACCTTTTCCTGGAAATCATCATTTCTTCTCTCCCAGGATGTCAAGAATCTGAACCCATGGCTTTCCACCTATGAATGTCCTCTGCTACTGCTGATGTTACTGGATTCCTAAACTGATCAATAAATTGATTAGAGCACATACGTGTAGTGAGCAAAGGTGCCATGTTTGCAAATGCACAAAACATGTAATTTCAACTATGCAGCAAAGCTGGTGTACAAGGAAAGGGGAGAAAACTCTGTTTAGGACGCATGGTGTGACTCATACCAGTGTCCTGGCGAGAAGAGCGAGTATTCCACGGATGGTAGCTTTGTATGGTAATATAAGATTCCGACCAGATGTCCCGTGAGAGATGGGGTTGGTTAGTCAGACAACTAGAGGCAGAATCTGAGTTGTTCACAGTGGCGCCTGAAAACAGCACAGCAGTGGGGTTAGGCAGCACACATCTGATGTGTGGCTGCAGGGGTGGGAAGGACTTTGCAGAACGTAGTCTCACATGAGCTACCAGAGGGTGAGGTGGTAGAAAAAATAAGAACAAAAAATACACCTACAAATGCAAGAGACGCCTGCGACACAGGTTAGATGCCTAGGTCAAGGTGCCCTGGAGGAGGTAACGGCATTCATCTTGCCTGGAGAATCCCATGGACAGAGAAGCCTGGCAGGCTACAGTCCATGGGGTCGGGGTCGCAAGATCAGACATGATTTATCAACTGAGTACACACACACACATACAACAAAAGTGAACGGTGTTTACCAAAGAAAGAGCACTGATGATGTTTACAAAACACGGGGTCTGTGGTGTCCGACTTGGGGGGGAGGGTGCTACTCTGAAGCTCAAACCCCAGAAGCAGAGGCCTTGCTGCAGGTGCAGAATTACCTAAAGCTCTGCATAAAAGCTCCCCATCAGAGATTTTTCAAAGCAGTAGTCATTGATGAGTGCCAACTGATTTGAAAAAAGGAGCATCTTTGGCATCACGTAGGTCATGCCACTCGAGCAGACAAGAGACCAGGAAAAATGTGTAAGGGGGATGGGAAAGACTAGGCAGCCCCAGACCACTCCGGAGACCCCTGGTAGAGTCCTGAGGATGTGGAAGGCTGGGTGCAGGATGACAGGAAAGAGAACAGGGCAGTGATCGTCTACCCTGCCAGCGCTCAGTGTAAGCTGCACGCACCTTGAATGCGTGTTACAAACAGACACCGCTCTCCAAGGTCAAGGTATCTGTGTCCTCTGACTCCAGTTGTTGCCAGAATACAGAACAAGAGTGGCTGTCGACTAAGCTATACCCCCTTCACGGATCACTGCCTTGTGTGGTGAAGGGGCTGCCATAACTCAGTGAAGCTATGAGCCATTTTGTGCAGGGCCACCCAAGACAGATGGCTCACAGTGAAGTTTTGACTGGACATGAGATCCACTGTGGCAAACATGAGACCCACGTGGCAAACATGAGATCCACAGGAGTGGCAAACCACTCTAGTATTCTTGCTCTGAGAGCCCCAGGAACTGTGTAAAATGGCAAACAGATATGACACTGAACAAAGCCCCCCAGGTGGGAAGGTGTCCAATATTGCTACTGGGAAGGTGTGAAGGACAGCTGCTAACAGGCCCGGAAAGAATGAAGCTATGCTCACGTAGGTCTCACCAAAGCCCGCCAGCCTAAAACAAGAGTGAAAACTAAGACACAGGAAGAAATAGCTGAGCGGTGGAGCTTCCCTAGGCGTCCAGCGGTTCAGAATCCACTGCCAACGCAGGGGACGCAGACTGAACTCCTCGTCGGGGAAGACCCCACATCCTGTATGACAACCAAGTCCATGCGCCTCATCACCCGTGCCTGTGCTAAAGAGCCCGAACAAAGAACCGTCACCGTGAGAAGCCCTCCAACTGCAGGGAAGACGAAAGCAGAACACAGCACTGAGACCCAGTGTGTGTGTTTAAATTTAAAAAAAGGAGCTGAGCAGAGGTTATAAGAAGTGTGACCACTGAGACATACCACTAAAAGAGTTCTTAAAATGCTAAGCGAAAAAGTTGCCGTTTGAATAAGGAAAACAACATTAGGAACGGGGCACGAAGTATGAACCATTAAAAAGTTTTGGCTGAAAAACTATTTTCAACGATATTTATTCAGTTGAAAACATACCAAATCCTGAGGAAGAGGGACCATCCCTCATGAGGGGATGAAGTTTAAACAGTTTAAACGTAAAAGTTTAAACAGGATATACGAACGCTTAGAATTTTGCAGGGACTTAAGGAGCAGGAAGGTAGAGTCAAAGAAAAAATGTTGCTGGTGATTTACATAAGAAACAAGTTATCTAACACATCTGTCTCCTGACATCATAGTTACCCCGTGTGTGTCTGTGTGTGTGTGTGTGTGTGTGTGTGTGTGTGTGAGAGAGAGAGAGAGAGAGAGAGAGAGATAAAAACGCTTAAAGTTCTGCTCTAATCGCCTGACAGGTGTATGTGCAAACACTTATTACAATCTCTGAAATGAAAACAATTGACCACACAGAGTCCTGGCAAGGACGGAGCAATGGAAAGTCTCATTTCCTGTTGACAGGCATCAAAAATCAGAGGCACCTGAGATCCAGTAGTTCAGCCCCTAAGCCTCTACCCAGGAGATAAGATAGCTCACTTCCTTACTAAATCTTGTCTATGAACATGCATTCATCAACACTGGAATGGATGAAAGTGGGACATATCCCAGTGATACTATGCAGGGGCAAAGGAAAAGGAGTCTACAAAAATACACAGCTGTTTATTCAAACCAATCTGCTGAGGGAAAGAAGTCAGTAACGCACACACAGGGAGTGGAATAAGAGGTACAAAGTACTATGCATAAAGTAAATAATATACAAAGATTATTTGAAAAATAAACATTGTAAAACATAGGGAATAAAAAAAGCCAATATTTCTTTAACTCCAATGGTAGAAATAAAATTATGAGTATCTATATGGTACACCTGTAACAAAAAATATTGTACATCAATTATACTGCAATTTCAATATTAAAAAAAAAATATTGACTTCTCAGGAATTTACTCATAACTGCTTCCTGGTAGAGGCACCACATATATTTATCTTCTTAAACCGAAGCTGCCATCATTGGTTTTAGAAAACAAGCTTAAACAGACCTCTTCAATGTGGAAGAAATAACACAGGGGTTGTATAAGAAGCACAGAATGCCAAAATGCTCAGCTGCCAACCAGGATGTCAGGAGATTACGTTCAGGTCACCATGATCTGGTGATTAACCACTGTTTGATCAACAGGTATTCCGCCAAGAGACGTATCCTATAAAAAAGTGGAACCAATTCACATTCTCTCCAACAACTGGGGCGCCCCCTGCTTGTCTAGAAGAAGGAACACAAGAGTCACAAGATGCAGGTTCTGTTGCTGGCCCTTGTCCTGGTTTGTGCCGCCCAGGAAACGCCAGCTGAGATAGACCCCTCAAAGGTACCCAGAATGAGCTGATCTGCTAGAAGGTGTAGCTTATTATTGTGTGCGTGTGTGTGCCTGTGTGTGCCAGACGTTGTGTGTGCACATGACAGAGATATTCTTATTTATGTGTATGACCAGATGGTATACATATCATGGTCCACGTATCTACATGAACGTAACACAACACTCAGTCTACCTGCTCTTGGTATTTTTCTTCTATCTTGTTTGTCTGTAGGTAGAACAAAGAAAAACAAAAAGGCAAATATGCCAACATTCATTTTATTAGTATAGCCTCCAAGTAATAAAAATAAATTAAAAAAAAAAAAAAAGAAAGTTATGAACTGTCATGGTCTTTACTGGTGTCGTTTCAGCTGTTACAAAAAACACTGAATTCTATGCTTTCTGCTCCAACAGAAATCGTGATCTCAGGTCATGTTAATCAGCAACGCAGGACATGGAACTCCTCTTTGCTGCAGTGAGCCAGTTCAGTCACTCAGTTGTGTCCGACTCTTTGCAACCCCATGGACTGCAGCACACCAGGCCTCCCTGTCCGTCACCAACTCCCAGAGCTCACTCAAACTCATGTCCATCGAGTCAGTGATGCCACCCAACCATCTCATCCTCTGTCATCCCCTTTTCCTCCTGCCTTCAATCTTTCCCAGCATCAGGGTCTTTTCTAGTGAGTCAGTTCTTAGCATCATTGAGGCCAAAGCACTGGAGTTTCAGCTTCGGCATAGGTTCATCCAATGAATATTTAGGACTGATTTCCTTTAGGGTGGACTGGTTGGATCTCCTTGCAGTCCAAGGAACTCTCAAGAGTCCTCTCCGACACCACAGTTCAAAAGCAGCCATTTTTCTGTGCTTAGCTTTCTTTACACTTCAACTGTGACATCCATACATGACTACTGGAAAAACCATAGTCTTGACTAGAAGCACCTTTGTTGGCAAAGAAATGTCTCTGCTTTTTAATATACTGTCTAGGCTGGTCATAACTTTTCTTCCAAGGAGCAAGTATTTTTTTATTACTCTTCCTTGCTTAATAAGATTCATTTCACTGCTCCTCTGTGGTAAATGCAGAACCAAGACAGTGCTGTGTATTGGTGACGTTTATGAGACTGACTGACGTTTGTTTATGGAGACCTTCCTTGCTGGGTACAGGAGAGTGGTGCACCATTCACGCAGCTGCAGATAACAAGGAGAAAATTATGGAAGGGGGACCGCTGAGGGGTTACTATTGTCAGACTGAATGTATCAATGACTGCGAACACCTCTCCACTACATTTTATGCCAAGGAAGCACAATCCTCTCCTCAACTTAGAACAAGGAGTCTGTTGGCTTCTGACATGGGGTCCGGGCTCCAATGTGCAGTGAGAGGTGTGAGTCAGGGCTGTGAAGCTGAGTGTGTGAACTCTATTCCCAGAAGGGTGTCCTCAAGCCCTGGGGAGTGAACAGTGGGAAGGAATGTCTTGTCTCTTTGGTTTTCAGGGATGACGGGAGATGCCAGTCATTCACAAAAGTGATAAAGAGACAAGAAGGAGATGCTTACATCTCAGAATGTGAGTATTTGAGTTTTTCTGATGGGTTGTCTTCCAGAAAACCATGGGGCATGTTCAGATGGATAGTCTTGGTTCCATTCAACACAACTAGATGTCTGGATGGGTGGACCATTTCCTCTACTCATTACCAATGCAACCCTGGAAAAGCCACTTAATTTTTCAGCAATCAGTTCCAGCCCACAACACCAGGATGAGGTCCAAGGGTCGAATGTGGCCATTCATGGTCTCTGAGGAAAATCCCCAGAACACTGACTGACTCCTTGTGTTCCTCGGGCATGGAAAAGTACATAGACTTACTTAGGATTGTAAATAACTTCCTCAAAAATTTTTTTTAATTTGACCTACACGATCAAATTTGCAATAACTAAAGAAGTTTTTTAAATATTAAAAATTCTTCATTAGCACGTCCAGTAAGTAGAACATGATTAACTTAAAGCACAAAAAGATGAGAACAGCAAAAGTAACAGCCCAAAAGTTTAAACCAATTTTTACATAATTGAAAGGGACTTTAGCATAGATTTCTATCTCTATAGCTTAAAATAAGGAGAAATAATTCTCAAATATAAATACCAACACATAATTTGAAAGGGGCATTAACAGAGATTCTATCTCTGTAGTTGAAAAATAACAGAAAATAATCCTCAAATATTAGTATCAGTACTGTAATATATTAAGTGATCAAATGTCCATATATTTCACTTTCATGAAAGAAGTGTAGAAAGGAGGATTCCAATCTCTGTCTGATGAATCTTTTCTAATTTCAACTATGGACACATAGTCACAAGATTTAATTCTCAAGCACTGCAGAGTATGTACGTGCAACAATTTGCAATAGACTAATTTGTACCTCTTTTATTAGCTCTTGTACCAGGAAATAACTCTGGACTGGGCATTAAATTTATTTAACTATGATTCATTCAAATTATTAGAATTCCTCTCTAACCATGACTGCACCTCCATATTGGGTCACAAAACTCCTGAAAATTTAACAGTCAGCTCTTGTGAGCTGGTATGAGACGGCTGAGGTTCAACACCCGTAAAAGCTGCAGTGAGAAACTCTGCCTCACCCACAGACTGCTCAGTCTAGAAGACTGGAAGTCTTAATTCTCTTCAGGAGAAGGGGGTGTGGAGAAAGCTTTCCTAGTTCACTAGCTGTCTTAACTGGTTCTAACAACACACCACTAGAAATGTCAATAAGACACAATTCACCATCTGAGGGAAGACTGATGATAGCATGTGAGGAAAAACACAGACTCAAGGGAAAAGAAAAGAAGTTAATCATGTTGAGGCTTGATTTTTTTCTTTTTCTGTCACAGTCTCAGGTACAAATGGTTTTCAACTGATTCATGTATCAGACAACATGCTGGTAACTTATATTGAAAATGATGATAGAGAGAAGATCACAAGAATTACTGAAGGTGTTGGTACGTACTGCAGTTTTCCAATACAAAGTAGATGTGTTCATGTGATTACTATTTTTATAGTAATGTGAGAAGTACACAGATACCTGATATTATGGCTTTGCTGCTGCTCAGACAGGAAAGGACCCACCTGCAATGCGGGACACTTGGAATCTATCCCTGGGTCAAGAAATCCCTGGAGGAGAGCATAGGAGAGCATAGGAGAGCATAGGAATACACTGCAGTGTCCTTGCCTGGAGAATCCCATGGACAGAGAAGCCTGGCAGACAAGCGTCCACGGGATCAGAAAGAGTCAGATAGGACGGAGCAACTAACCCTGGCACCTCAAATGAACGACCCTGGAACAGACATGTGTTCACATGGAGAACTGAGACTTCATGTGACGTGAATCAAGGATACAGAATGTCAGGCTTAGAGAAAAGAATGACGTAAGAATGCAAGCAGCGCTGAGGCCATAATGTGTCCCAATAATATGTATGAAGATAAGAGACCTTTTCCTTGAAATCATCATCCCTTCTCTCCCAGGAAATCACGACCCAGAACCCATGGTTTTCCAACTATGAATGTCCTCTGTTCTTCCTGATGTTACTGGATTCCTAAACTGATCAATAAATTCATTAATGCATATATGTGCAGTGAACAAAGCTTCTACAGGCAAGTGCACAAAACATGTCAATTCAGCTATGAAGAAAATCGAGTGTACAAAGGAGGAGGAGATAATGCTGTTTAGGGCACATGGTGTGAATCCAGCAAGTGTGTTCATAAGAAGAGAGAGTAAAGCACAGATGGTAGTTGCATATGGTGATATAACGTTCCTGTCAGATGTCATGGGAGAGGTGGAATTGGTTAGTCAGACAACTTCAGAGAGAATCTGAGGTGTCCTACATAACACCTGAAAACAACTCAAGTATGGGGTTAAGCAGCGTTCATCTGCTGCAGGGTTGCAGGGGGTGGTAAGGATTTTGCACCATGCAGTTTTCCAGGCGGCACAGTGGTAAAGAATACACCTAGCAATGCAGGAGACACAAGAATGAACCTTTGATCCCCGGGCCGAGAAGACGCCCCACAGGAGGAAACGGAAATCCACTCCAGGATTACTGCCTGGTGAACCCCACAGACATAGGAGCCCGGTGGGCTACAGTCCATGGGGTTGCAAGAGTCAGACACAATTTATCAACTGACCTCACACACACAAACAATGGGAGTGAACAGCAGTTATGAAAGAAGGAGACCTGATGATGTCTACAAAGCACAGCGTCTGTGGTGTCCGACCAGGGGGGTGCCCCTCTGCAGGTCACACCCCAGAAGTTGATGCTGACGCGATGCAGGTGCAGAGTTACCTAAAGCTCTGCATCAGAGCTCCTCATCAGACACTTTTCAAAGTAATAGTCACTAACTGGCGCTAACTGATGGGAAGAAAGGAGCATCGTGGGTACCAAATAGATCATGCAACTGGACGAGACAAGAGACCAGGCAAAATGTTTAAGAGAGATGGGAGAGATGAGGCAGTCCTAGACCACTCAGGGGACCTTTGGTAAGCTCCTGAGCTGACTCCTTGGAAGGAAAGCTATGACCAGCCTAGACAGCATATTCCAGAGCAGAGACATTACTTTGTCAATAAACGTCCATCTAGTCAAGCCTATGGTTTTTCCAGTGATCATGTATGGATGTGAGAGTTGGACTGTGAAGAAAGCTGAGTGCCAAAGAATTGATGCTTTTGAACTGTGGTGTTGGAGAAGACTCCTGAGAGTCCCTTGGACTGCAAGGAGATCCAACCAGTCCATCCTAAAGGAGATCAGTCCTGAGTGTTCATTGGAAGGACTGATGCTGAGGCTGAAACTCCAGTACTTTGGCCACCTCATGTGAAGAGCTGACTCATTGGAAAAGACCCTGATGCTGGGAAAGATTGAGGGCAGGAGGAGAAGGGGACGACAGAGGATGAGATGGTTGCATGGCATCACCGACTCAATGGACATGGGTTTGGGTGGACTCCGGGAGTAGGTGATGGACAGGGAGGCCTGGCGTGCTCCGCCTCATGGGATCGCAAAGAGTCGGACACGACTGAGTGAATGAACTGAACTGAACTGAGGATGAGGAAGGCTGGGTGCACCTGAAATGCTGCAGGAGTGACAGAAAAGACAGGATAGGGCACTGGTCACGTACCCTGCCAGGACTTGCTGTAAGCTAGATGTGCTTTTAATGCTTGTAACAACCACACCGTGGTCTCCAAGGCCAATATATTTGTCTCCATTAAATCGAGTTGTTGACAGAAAATGGAATAGTAGCAGCTGATGACTAAGCTGGACCACTGCTCGTGTGGTGAAGGGGTTGGCATAACTCAGTGAGGCTATGAGCTTTTTCGTGTAGGGTCACCCAAGATAGACATGTCATAGCGAAGAGTTCTCGCAGGACGTGATCCACTGCAGGAGGGAGTGGCAATCCACTCCAATATTCTCGCTGTGGGAACCCGATGAGCTGTGCAAAAAGGCAAACAGATAAGACACAGAAAGATGAGTCCCCCAGGTTGGAAGGTGTCCCGTATTGCTGCTGGGGAAGAGTGGAGGACAACTCCAAATAGCTCCGGAAAGAATGAAGCTATGCTCACTGAGGTCTCACCCAAGGAAGCTGCCTAAAACAAGAAGCCAATCAAAGAAACAATCAACACTGACTTTCGGGTCCAGTGGTTCAGAATCCACCAGCCAATGCAGGGGACACAGAGACTGAATCCCTGATCCAGAAAGATGCCATGTGATGCACAGCAAATAAGCCCATGCACTATATCAACAACTGATCCTGTGATCTGGAACCCCAACTGGAGAACCAGCACCATGAGAAGCCCTCCAACCGCAAGTCGAATAAAGCAGAGCATAGCAACCAACACCCAGTGTGTGTTTTAAAATTAAAAAAATATATCAAACTGAGCAGAAGTTATAAGAAGTGTGAGCACTATGACATACCATAAAACAGTTTCAAAAATTCTAAGAGAAACATCTTCAGTTTGAGTCATGAAAGCAACATTAGAAACCAGACAGGAAATATGAACCATTAAAAAATTTTTTACCTGAAATATTGTTTTCAAGTATCTTTACCCAGTTAAAAATACATAGCAAATCCTGGGGAAGACGGAACTATGACAAGTGTGTTGAGTTTAATTGCTGTTGACATGGGAACTCGTAGAATTTTGCAAGAGTGTTCAGATGCAGGAAGGCAGAGACAAAGAATAAAGATCACTGGTGATTTACGTAAGACGCAAGTAAACTAACACATCTGTCTCCTCACACATAACCCCGTGTGTGGATGTGTGTCTGTGTGTCTATGAGATAAAAACACATAAAAGTTCTACTCTAAGTGACTGACTAGGTATTTGTGCAATACTATTAGCCATAGTCACCATGCTGTTCCTTACATCTTTCTTTAAATCACATGACCTCCTTAGGTAATGATAGCTAGACAGGAAAACACATACAAAAAAAAAAAAAAAAAACCACAGTAGAACGTACTTAAGTTAATTAAAGCCTTATGTTTGAAACTTATGTTTGAAACATAAGTATCTGCTTACGTTGAGAACTCTGCAGGCAGCATTTATTCAAGGATTATTTGTTTTGGCTCCAAAACATAGCAAAACTTATGTCTTGCTCTTTCAGACACCCTTGGTGAAATGAAATACACACTACTCTGGCTTCCCTTGTGCCGCAGCTGGTAAAGAATCTGTTGCAGTGCCTGGAGACCTTGGTTTGATCGCCGCGTTGGGAAGATCCCCTGGAGAAGGGAACAGCCACCCACTCCAGTATTCCGGCCTAGAGAAATTCCAAGGACTGTATAGTCCATGGGGTCGCAAAGGGTTGGACGTGACTGAACGACTTTCACTTTCAATGATCCATAAATGGATGAGAAATTCTATTTCCACAAGCTTGTGAATCGTGAATGCTTTGCTTCTGCCACAAAGTTGTTGAAGGCCACCCATGTGATCTTCATGTTCTAACTGTCTTTAACACTGTCCCAAAAAATGAGGCAAGAATGGGGAAACACAATCCAAAACACAAACAAATCTGCTCAATCGGAAGGGACAGGAACATACAGACAAAGATATTTTGGATACAGTTACAAAGGAAATTCAGAAGAAAATAGTAATCTTATAGAGAAAACTATTGGAGAAATTTGGAGAAGGAAATGGAAACCCACTCCAGTACTCTTGCCTAGAGAATCCCGTGGACAGAGGAGCCTGGTGGGCTACTATTCACAGGGTCACACAGAATCAGACACGACTAAAGTGACTTAGCATGCATGCATGCATTGGAGAAACTGGAAATGCACATGCAAAAAAATATATATATATATGTATATATAAGAGCTTCAATCCTTTCATTGGTCCATGTTTGACAATTTACACAGAGACTGATAGATCTACATTTAAGACCAAAAGCAAGAAAGACTCTAGAGGTGGATAATCTGTGACCAAAGATTAGGTGGTTACTGATTAGAATAAACACCAACCAGGATCCCACACGAGGAACAGAACGTGAATAACCAAGCCTCAATCAAAATATTTACATCTTTGAGGGACAAGCTTAAGGAAACACAAGACAAGCCAGTGAAAGGGGAAAACTATTGGCATGTCTCCATCTGAAAAGAGACTTACATGCAGAATGTGTTGAAAAACGTACTAACTTCACTGAAAACAAACAAATAATTCACTCAGTGATGAACAAATGACTTGCAGAGACATTTAACAGAGAAAATAGACAGACGGCAATTCCACCCCTTTATCCATTCAGGAAATGGAAAGTACGACCGAAACTGGATACAATCACACATTATTATAATAATGAAATGAAAACAACTGACCATACTGAATACTGGGAAGGACAGACCCATGGAAATTTTCATCTCCTGTTGGCAGAAATAGAAAATCAGAAGGCGCCGAGATCTAGCAGTTCGACACCTAAGTGTCTGCCCGCGAGACGAGATGGCTCAGTTCCTGACAAAGGCCTGTCTATGAACTTGCATCCATCAACACTGCAGTGGATAAACATGGGACATGTCCTGATGATACCACGCAGGGGCAATGGGACCAGGGTCTAAAAATATATATAAAAACATAAATAAGTATGCTTATTCAAGCGACTATGTTGAGGGAAAGAAGTCGGAAACATACACACGAGGAATGGAATAAGAGGTACAAAATACCATGTATAAAATAAATAATGGACAAAGATTATTTGAAAAATAAAAATTGTATACAACACAGGGAATAAAAAAGCCAATATTTCTATCACTTTAAAAATAGAAATAAAATTATGAATACCTATATGTTACACCTGTAACAAAAAATATTGTACATCAACAATACCGCAATTTCAATACTAAAATAATAGAGACCCCTTGGAGGAATTCCCTGATAACTGGTTCCTGGTAGAGGCACCACATGTTTATCTTCTTCAACAGAAAAGTGCCATCATTAGTTTTAGAAAATCGGCTTAAACAGACCTCTTCAATGTGGAAGGGATAACACAGCAGTTGTTCAAGAAGCACAGAATGCCAAAATGCTCAGCTGCCAACCAGGCTGTCAGAAGACTGCATCTATGCTACCTATGTCTTGTGATCAAACACTGTTAGGTCATTATATACTCTGCCAAGAGACGGGTCCAATAAAAAGTGCCACCAATGCACATTCTCTCCATTAACTGGGACGCCCTCAGGTTCTCTAGAAGAAGGATGACGAGAGTCAGAAGTTGAAGGTTCTGTTGCTGAGTCTGGCCCTTGTCCTGGTTTGTGCTGCCCAGGAAACCCCAGCTGAGACAGACCCCTCACAGGTACCCGGAATGAGCTGATCTGCTAGAAGGCCTTGCTTGTTTGACTGTGAGTGTGTGTTTGGGTGTGTGTGTCTGTGAGGTTGTGTGTGCATGTGACACAGATATCCTTGTTTATATGTATGACCAGATTGTATACGTACCTTGCTCCATGTATCTACATGAGCGTAACACAACCCTCTGTGAATCTGCTCTTTCTTTTTCTTTTAATCTTATTTGCCTGTATGTAAAAAAAAAGTGCTATCATTCAGAAAGTTATGAACTGTGACAGTCTTTGCTGTCATCGTTTTACTTATTTCAAATAACTCTGATGTCTCTGCTAAACTCTCTGAGTTTGATGCTTTCTGATCCAATAAGAAAGATGATTTCATGTCATGTTATTCAGCAAGGTAGGGGGTAGAATTCCTCTTTGCTTAATAAGATTCAATTTACATCTCTTCTGTGGCAAATGCAGAAGCATAGATACTGCTGTATACTGGAGACTAACCAGAAGAGAGATTGACAGATGTTTATGAAGAACTTCCTTCTTAGGTTTCAGGATGCTGGCGCGCCATTTACATACTGTGGATAACAAGGAGAGGATTGTGGACAGAGGCCCGCTGAGCTGTTACTATCATCAGACTGAATGCAACAATGACTGCAAATACCTCTCCCTTACATTTTATGTCAAGTAACCACAATCATCCCCAGCTGAGAACAAGGAGTCTGTTGACTTCTGACATGGGGTCCGGTCTCCAATGAGCAGTGAAAGGTGTGAGTCAGAGCTGCGAAGTTGAGCGTGCAAACTCTATTGACGTAAGGGTGTCCTCAAGTCCTGGGGAGTGAATAGTGAGGAAGGAATGTCTTGTCTTGATTGCTTTTCAGATTTGACGGAAGATGCCAGTTTTTCTCAGAAGAGCTAAAGAGACAAGGAGGAGATGTTTACATGATAGAATGTTGAGTATTGAGTATTCCAGCTTCTTTGATGGGCTGTCTTACCCAAACCGTGGAACGTGTTTGGACTGATAGTCTCTGTTTCACCGAAAACAGCTAGATGTCTGGACTGGTGAACCATTTCCTCTACTCATTACCAATGCAACCTTGGAAAAGCCATTAATTTTTCAGCAATCAGTTCTGTCCCACAACACCAGGATGAGGTCCAAGGTTGGAATGTGGCCGTTGGTGGTCTCTGAGAAAAAGCCCCAGAACACTGACTCATGTTTCTCGGGCATGGAGAAGTGCGATAACCTACACAGGATAATAACGACTTTTTCACAATTTTTGCTTTTATTTGACCTACATGATGAATTTGCCTTAACTAAAGAAATTCTTTAAATATTAAAAGTTCTTCATTAGCAAGTTTACAAAGTAGGACATAACTAACTTAAAGCCCAAAAATTACAACAGCTAAACTAAGAGTGAAAATTTCAAACTAATTTTTACATAATTTGAAAGGGACTTTAGCATAGACTTCTATCTCTATAGCTTAAAATAAGGAGAAATAATTCTCAAATATGAATATCAGTACATAATTTGAAAGGGGAACTAACAAAGATTTCTATCTGTAATTAAAACAACAGGAAATAAATCTCAAACATTAATATAAATACTGTAACATTCTATTCAGTGATCAAATGTCCATGTTTCATTATGATGGAAAAAAATGTACAACAGAGCACTCTGATCTTGGTCTGATGCATTTATTTTATTTTCCACTGTGTAACAGAGACACAGGAACTAACCTGCAATCATTTCAGTGTTTATGTCTGACATGTTGAAATAGACTAATTTTTACTTCTTTTATTAGCTCTTCTACTACGAAGTAACTCTGGATGATGTACTAACTTTGATTTAAATAAGATTCATTTAAATTTTCTCAATTCCTTTGTAACCATGGCTGTGCTGGCAACTGGGTCACAAAATTCCTGGATGTTTAAGTCAGCTCCTTTAAGCTCGGATGAGATGGTTGAGGTTGAGGTTGATGGTTGAGGTTCAATGAGCGACTTTGCTATCGTTCACAGACCACCCAGTCTAGAAGACTGGACGTCTTAATTATCTCCAGGAGGAGGGGGTGTGGAGAGAGCTTTCCTAATTCACTAAATGTCTTAACCAGTTTTAACAGCACATCACTAGAAATCTCAGTGAGATAGACTCTACCATCTGAGGGAAGGCTGATGATTGCATGTGAAGAATAAGACACTCTCAAATGAAAAGAAGTTAATCATATTGAGGTTTGATTTTTTTTTTCTCCTTCTGTTACAGGTGGAGATACAAATCTTTTCCAACTGATTCACATACCAGACAATATGCTGGTAACTTATTTTTAAAACGATGATGGACAGAAGATCACAAAAATAACTGAAGGTGCTTACAGGTACTATAGCTTACCCTGTACAAAGGAGATGTGTTCATGTGATCAGTATCATTACAGAAAGGAGAAAGGTATGCACATCACTTATATTAGGGCTTGACTGCTGGCTCAGATGGGAAGGAACCCACCTGCAATGTGGGAGCCCTGGGTTGGGAAGATCCCCTGGAGGAGGGCATGGGAACCCCCACCAGTATTCTTGCCTCAAATCCCCATGGACAGAGGAGCCTGGTGGGTTACAGTCCGTGGGGTCGCAGAGAGCCAGACACGGCTGAGCAACCAAGCAGAGAACGTTTTTACAGCACACTGAACAGACGTGTGTTCACAAGGAGAGTTCAGATTTCATGTGACATGAGTCAGGGATATAGAGTTTGTCTGCTAGAAAAATGAGGCAATGCATCCACTGGGGGTTCCATCAGATGGTTCTTTCAAAAGTGAGATACACTTATCCCCGATTTCAAATAGAATACTCCAGGATGTTCCACGAGTTTCTCACCAAGCATCACGCAACGGAGTTTCCAGGTCCTGAGACCAAAAGGAACCGAGATTTAAATCTGAGTTTAGAAAACTCAAGGATCCCGGCCACGACTGCATTCATCTCCACCACAAATGCTTTCTTCTTTGTCATGATCTTGAAAGTACTGCCTGAACGTGAGCCCAGTGCTCCGCAAATACCACTGGGTCACACTGAAGACTGCTGAGGCAGCGTGTTCTGGGATGCCAGTCATTCTGCCATCCGGCCAATCCCCTGTGTTCACTGACATGTCCCTTTATCCGCTCTCATGCTATACCCTCACTGGAGACGGGTGGGTGTCATGTCCGGTCTTTGAGGATGACAAGGCTGAGTTTCTCCCTCTGCAGCATGTGTGATGTTGTTATTAAAAGTGGGTTCCTACTGCCCACCCATCAAAAGCCAAGTAAGAGGCCAGCTTCATAGAAAGGAAACTCTGCCTTTGTTCAAAGCCCATGACTGGGAGGAGGGTGGACTTCGGTCCAAAGGCTGACTGCCCCACCCCACAACTGACTCTCAGCGAGTTAGAGCTCTACAGACAGACAGAGGGGGCTCCCTGCAGAAGCAACAGAGTCAACTCCGACAGTCACGCTGAACTTGGTTGCTGGTCTGACAGGCGTCATCATGATCGGTTTAGGCACAGTTAATTGACACCTGCAGGGCCACTATAATCCCATCTCCTTGACGTCAATTCTCTGAATCTGGCAGCTTCTGTCATGGCTACAGTCTGGTCATCCTGAAGTTAACCTGTCCACCGGGTGAGGGTTTCAGTGTCTATAAGACGGGATATGACCCAGAATAGTATCCACTGCCCTTGGGGAGGAAACAGAGGTTCTTGTCTTTGCTTCATGAATACATTATCACTTGGTCTCCTTTCACGGTTTCCCTTGCTTTCCCATGTTCTCATTGTTGACTAAACTTCTTCTTTGACTAAAATCTTTCACAGACAAAAGGCATGCAGAAAACACGGCGGGTGGGGTAAGGAACACAGGGTCCCGCACCATCTCAATGGGGTCAGCGTGCTTCAGAAAAATCCAGATCGTTCCCCTGCCCCATTCAGTTCATGAGGGTTCATGAAAACCCCAGGGATGGATGCCTAGGATGTAGACAGAGTGGACAGGAAGAGTTAGAGCTGGGAGGAGTTCTGACTCTCAGACTCTCAAGGCCTTCTTTGACGTGCCACGGAGACTGCATTTCACTGGGGCACGCTTAAACTCACAGCTGAATGATCTGTAGTTCACTCAGTAGCTGTGAGAACTGGAACATGTTAACTGTGCGGACTCCACCCCCAGGGACACATCTGAAGACCTCCATGCACGCTCAGGCACGTCTGTAGAAAACTACCTGGAGAGCAGGGTTTTGAAACGGTGGAGGGCAGGGGTGTTGGTGAGACTTCCCGATCGCTACAGGTATGAGCCAGGTGACTCTCTACAACCCAGAAAGGATTCTAGTGCACACGCCTTCTGCCCTGTTTGCTATGAAATGCAGTCAAAGGGGACAGTTTCACTCAAGAGGAACTTCACAAGTTTGAGGAACTGAACAGTGAAAGGGGGACTCCAGATGAAAATATAGATAACGTCACTGAAACAGGTAAAGCCCCAGAGGACCACAGGTATCCTACATGAAAACACACCAGCAGGACATCCATTCAATATTTCCATTGGCACAGTAATCTTTTTCAAAAGCTGTTATGAAATAACCCTTGGAAAGAGAGGCATGCCAATGGTCATTATTCCCCATGTTCATTCTCTTTCACAGACAACTGTCCTCTATAAAAGCAGAGAACACCAGTTGGGTGAGTGGAAATATACCACGTACAACACTGAGCTTTTTTGCACTAGGTTAACACTTTGGGGGTGACTGTTTACTGCTTTAAGAATGGAATACATACACAATGGAGTATTACCCACCCATGAAAAAGAATGAAATCATGCCATTTGCAGCAACATGGATGGACACAGAGATGAACTTACTAAATAAAGTCAGTCACAAAGGAAAGTGAATTATCATGTCATCACTTCCATGTGGAGTCTAAAATACGATGCAAACGAGCCATTCATAAAACAGAAACAGACTCTCAACACAGAAAAAATTAATGGTTACCAAAGGGGAAGCAGACAAACGGTAAATTAGGAGTTTGAGATGAGCAGATAGACACTAAAGTATATAAAATAAACAACAAAGACCTACTGGAGAGCGCAGAGAACTATGTTCAATGTCTTGTAATAAGTTTCAGAAGAATAATCTAAAATTGTATACATTTACCTATATATATATATGAAAGTGAAGGCTTCCCAGGTGTCTCACAGGTCAAGAATTTGACTGCCAATGCAGGAGACACTGGAGAGGCAGGTTCTATCCCTGGGTCAGGAAGACCCCTTGGAGTAGGAGATGGTAACCCATGCCAGGATTCTTTTCTGGAAAATCCTTTGGACAGAGGAGTCTGGGAAGCTATATTCCATATGGTCACAGAAGAGTGGGAAATGAATCAGTGACACAACAACAACAAAAGTATAAATGAATCACTTTGCCATATACCTGAAACAAACAAACCCTGCACATCAACTAAATTAGAATAAAAATGAATTGAAAAAATATGGGGTAACAAGACGCTTCACCCTGCCATGTGCCAAAAGCTTGGAATCCCACTGATGCAAACATCAAGCACTGACACTGGTGTAGCCTCCACAGTGAGATGCTTTAAGGACAACAGAGGAGCCTGTGTGGAGCTCCGAGCTGTGAGTTATGATCATCGCTGGGGAATCCCACTGTGAATGAAGGACCCTGCAGCCAAAACACCTTCATGATGGTAAATGAGACTTCAGAACATGTAAGTGGCACAGGTCACATAGGATATTATTTCCTACATCTCTGATTTCTGATTAGGTAGCGCAGTAACTCTCCACAGAAGAGCTCATACTGGTCTGCTTACAGCTGGTTTCACCAGGTGGTATTTCTATGCAACCCCACAGGGGTACACACTCAGAGGAAATTCTGTGAAATGGGTCTTGTAGGAAAATTTCTCCACTCTTTCCATCAGCAACTGCTTCTATATTTTCCTTCATGCTCTGGCCAACATCATATTGATCCTAATCACTTCAACAATGTTTTACATCATTTTCATGTTTAAAAAAAAAATAAAGTCAGAACATGAACAGCATCGAAGCACTCCTGTGTCCCAATCATCCAGATGAAGACAGCAGACCTTTTCCTTGAAATCCTCATTTCTTCTTTCCCAGGAAATCAAGGCTCTGAACACATGGCTCTCCATCTATGAACCTCCTCTGCCCTCGCTGATGTTACTGGATTCCTAAACTGATCAATAAATTGATTAATGCCCATATGTGTTGAGAACAAATGGCTCTCTATTTGCAAATGCACAAAAGATGTAAATTAAAATAGGCAGAAAATCGAGTGCACGATGAAGGAGGTGATAACTCTGTTTAGGACGCATGGTGTGAATCATGCAAGTCTCTTTGAAAAGGGAGAATAAACCACAGATGTTAGTTTTATATGGTGAAATAAGGTTTCGACCAGGTGTCACGTGAGAGATGGAACTGGTTAGACAAGACAACCAGACACAGAATCTGGGCTGTTCTAAGTGGCACCTGAAAAAACTAAACTATGTTGTTAAGCAGCGTTCATCTGCCATGGGGTTGCCAGGGGTGGTAAGGATGTTGCAGAATGCAGTCTTACATGGGCTTCCAAGGAGGTGCAGTGGGGGAAAAAAAATACACCTACCAATACAGGAGACACATGAGATACAGCTTTGACCCCTGGGTCGAGAAGATGCACTGGAAGAGGAAGTGGTAGCCCCCTCCAGTGTTCTTGCCTGGAGGATCCCATGGACAGAGGAGCCTGGCGGGCTACAGTCCATGGGGTTGCAAGAGTCAGAAACGATTTGCCAACTGCGCACAAAAACACACATAAGAAAAGTGAACAGTGTTCACTGAAGAAAGGGCAGTGACAGTGTTTACAAAGCACGGGGTCTGTGGCGTCCGACGGGGAGGGGCTGAGCTCCAGCTCAAACCCCAGAAGCAGAGGCCTTGATGTTGCTGCAGCTGCTGAGTTACCTAAAGCTCTGCATCCAACTTCCTCATCAGACATTTTTCAAAGCAACAGTCACTGATTGGCGGCAACGGATGGGCCAAAGGAGAATCAAGGATACCCACAGGTCATGACACTGGACTAGACAAGAGACCAGAAGAAAGGTCTAAGGGGGAAGGGAAAGGTGAGGCAGTCCCAGGCCACTCTGGAGGCCTCTGGCAGGCTCCTGAGGACGTGGAAGGCTGGCTGCACCTGCAGTGCTGCAGGAAGACAGGAAAGCCACAACAGGGCACTGGTCACGTGCCCTGCCCGGGCTCACGGTAAGCTGCGCGCACCTCGAATGCGTGTTACAAACACACACGGCACTCCAAGGTAGGCTCCTGAGGACGTGGAAGGCTGGCTGCACCTGCAGTGCTGCAGGAAGACAGGAAAGCCACAACAGGGCACTGGTCACGTGCCCTGCCCGGGCTCACGGTAAGCTGCGCGCACCTCGAATGCGTGTTACAAACACACACGGCACTCCAAGGTCAAGGTATCTGTGTCCACTGACTCGAGCTGTTGACAGAAAACGGACAGGACTGGTTGACGAACAGGCACTGCACCCTTCACGGACTACCGTGCTGCGTGCTGAAGGGGCTGGCCTGACTCAGGGAATCTACGAGCCATTTCGTGTAGGGCCACCAACGACAAACGTGTCACAGTGAAGAGTTCTGACAGAACATGATCCGCTGGAAGACGGAGTGGCGAGCCACCCCAGTATTCTTGCTGTGGGAACCCCACGGGCTGTGTAAACTGGCAAGCAGATACGACACTGAAAGATGAGCGCCCCCCTCCCCCGGTTGGCAGGTGTCCCATGTTGCTCCTGGGGAAGAGTGGAGGACAACTCCTAGTAGGCCCAGAAAGAAGGAAGCCATGCTCGCTTAGGTGTCACCCAAGGAAGCCACCCTAAAGTAAGAACTAAAACTAAGAAAGAACAACCTGGGCAGGGGGGCTTCTCTAGGTGTCGAGTGGTTCAGAATCCACTGCCAACGCAGGGGACACCGACTGAATTCCTCGTCGGGGAAGATCCCACATGTTGCATGACAACAAAGTCCATGCACTTCATCACCTGTGCCTGTGCTAAAGAGCCCAAAAGGCAGAACCATCACCATGAGAAGCCCTCCAACTGCAAGTAGAGAAAAGCAGAACACAGCCCTGAGACCCCGTGTATGTTTTTAAATTCAAAAAAAAAAAAAAAAAAAAAAACCTGAGCAGGGGCTGTAAGAAGTGTGGCCCACCAAGACACACCATGAAAAGGCTTTTAAAAATTCTAACAGAAAAAAAAAGTTGCAGATTGAATGATGAAAGCAACATTAGGAGCCAGGCAGGAAATATCAAGCATTAAAATTTTTTATCTGAAAAAGCATTTTCAGGGATCTTTATCCAATTGGCAATATATCAGATCCTGGGGAAGAGGGATCCTCTATCACAAGTGGGTTCAGTTTAATCAGTGTGGATATACCAACTCTTAGAAGTTTATAGGGAGATAAGGATCAGGAAGGAAGAGTCAGAGGAAAAATGTCACTGGTGATTTACATAATACACAAGTGAACTAACACATCTGCACCTCACTATACCCCCTGTGTGTGTGTGTGTGTCTCTGAGTTAGAGATAAAAATACTTAAAAGTTCTCCTCTAAGCAACTGACAGGTTATAGCTGCAATCCTATTTGTCGTAGTCACCATGGTGTTCATTACATCTTTCCTTAAATCACATGCTGTTCAGATAATACAATCAACAGAAAAACACATAGCTAAAAAAAAAATAGAAGTTAAGTTGATTAAAGCCTTATGTGTGAAAGTGAATATCTGCTTCTGTTGAGAACCCTGCAGAGTCAGCATTTACTCAAGGATTATTTCTTTTGGCTCCAAAATGTAGCAAAACTAATGTCTTCCTATTTCAGGCACCCTTTGTGAAAATCAAAACATACATACAATACTCTAATGATCCACAAATGGATGAAAATTCTACTTTCACAAGCTTGTGAACTGTGAACATTTTGCTTTTGACACAAAGGTGCTGGGGGCTAGTCATACGACCTTCATCCTCTAACTGTCTTTATCATTGCCCAAAAGAATATATCTACACTGGGGAACTTCAAACCAAAACCCAACGAAACCTGCTCTTGGGGAAAGGACAGGAATATACCGACAAACAGATTTTGGATATAGTTACAAGGAAATTCAGTGAAATAATTACCATATAGGGAAAAATGCTGGAGAAATTGGAAATTCATTTGACAAAAAAAAAATAATAATAATAACTTCAACTTATTCATTGCTCCATGTTTTACAAGTATCACAGAGACTCGTAGACCTATATGTAAGACAGAAAGCAAGAAAGACTCTAGAGGTGAAACACACGTGGATACTCTGTGGCCAGACATTAGGCGGTTACTCATTAGGATATACACCAAGCAGGATCCCAGACTGGGAACAGAACGTTGATAACCAAGGCTCTATCAAAATATTTACATCTTTGGGCAACCACATTAAGGAAGCAGAAGAGAAGCCAGCAACGGGGGAAAGATATTGGCACATCTCTATCTTAAAAGGGACTCATATCCAGAAAACTTTAAAAACCTACAACCTTCATAAAAAATAAAAACAACTCACTCAGGAACGAACAGACGACTTGCAGACACACTTCACAAAGAGAATGGACAAATGGCAATCGCCCCTCTTTATTCACTCAGGAAGTGAAAATTGCAGGTGTAACTGCATCCCATCACATACTTATCATACTATCTAAACTGAACACAACAGACCACACAGAACGCTGGCAGGGATGAAGCAACAGCAACTGTCATCTCCTGTTGGCAGGAAGCAAGAATCAGAAGGCACTGAGATCCACCAGTTCCACCCCTAAGTGACGACCCAGCAGATGAGCAGCTTAGTTCCTTACAAAAACTTGTCTACAAACATGGATCCATCAACACTGGGAAGGATAAAAATGGGACATACCCTGAAGATACTATGCAGGGCCAATGGGAAGGGATCTGCAAAAAATATAGGTATTTACTCAAATGAATATGATGAGGGAAATAAGCCAGATACACACACACTAATTCAATTTTTGAAAAATTCTAAAGAATATCAATGAATCATCTATTGTGCCAGAAAACTGAGGAGTGGGTTACCAAATCTGGGCTTGGGGAGTTGGTTGACAAGGGCTGGAGCAGGTTTCACCGGGGAGCCCAAGAGTAGTTTTGAAGCTGACAGATATACTCAGATACCACCTGGGGGAAAGTTTTCACAGCTCTATTTATGCAAAGTTTATCAACTGTACAATCTGAAAGATGTGAGTTTTTGTTGTGTATCAGTTACATCTCAACCAAGAGTTTTAAAAATTCGTCCTTCAGTTCAGCTATAGAGTTCAGTTCACTAACACAGGTCTAGTTCAATTTCTGTATTTTAGGCCTCTAATCAGGATCCATGCATTTACTTTATTACTATTACCATGATCATTATTTCGACTACTAAGGGATTCCTGTCCACAGTAGTATGTATAATGGTCATCTGAGTTAAATTCACCCATTCCAGTCCATTTTACTTTGCTAATTCCTCAAGTGTCAGCGCTCATTCTTGCCATCTCCTGTTTGACCACTTCCAATTTGACTTGATTCAGGCACCTAACATTCCAGGTTCCTATGCAATATTGCTCTTCACAGCATCAGACCTGACTTCTGTCACCAGTCACATCCACAACTGCGTGTTGTTTCTGCTTCGGCTCCATCTCTTCATTCTTTCCAGAGTTATTTCTCCACTGATTGCCAGTAGCATATTGGGCACCTACCGACCTGGGGAGTTCATCTCTCAGTGTCCTATATTTCTGCCTCCTCATACTGTTCATGGGGCTCTCAAGGCAGGAATACTGAAGTGGTTTGCCATTCCCTTCTCCAGTGGACCACATTTTGTCAGAACTCTCCACCATGAACCATCTGTCTTGGATGGCCCTCCACAGCATGGCTCGTAGTTTCATTGAGTTAGACAAGGCTGTGGTCCATGTGACTAGATGGGTTAGTTTTCTGTGATGGGGGTTTTCAGTCTGCCTGCCCTCTGATGGAAAAGCATAAGAGGCTAACCAAGGCTTCCTGATGGGATAGACTAACAGAGGGATACTGGGTCTTGCTCTGATGGGCAGGGCCATGCTCAGTAAACCTTGAATCCAATTTTCTGTTGACGGGTGGTGCTGGGTTCCCACCCTGCTATTTACTTGGGGCCAACTATGGTGGAGGTAATGAAGATAATGGTGACCTCCCTCAAAAGATCCCAGGCATGTACTGCTATAGTCCGTGCCCCCAACTCTGCAGCAGGCCAACACTGTCCACGCCTGAGCCAGAGACTCCCAGACACCCACAGGCAAGTCTCCTATGGGCTCACTGCTCCTTTCTCCTGGGTCCTGGTGCACAAGCTTCTGATGGGCCCTCCATGAGTCTATTTCCCAGTCCTACGTAAGTTCTGGCTTCTCTACAGTGGGGTTAATGGCGACCTCCTACGAGAGGACTTACGCCATACCCACACCCAAAGTCCCTGACCGTGCGCCAGACCACTGCCAACCCGTACCTCCACCGGAGATGCTCAAACACAGTTCTGTCTCAGTCTCTGTGGGATCTCTGGGTCCTGGTATGGAACAGGTTTGTTTGGGCCCTCTAAGAGTCTCTGGCAGGAAGAGGGTTTGATTCTAAATGCGAATTCGCCTCTCCGACTGTCTTGCCATCTTAGAGAAATGGAGTAGCCATCATAGTCAACAAGACAGTTGGAAATGCAGTACTTGGATGCAGTCTCAAAAATGACAGCATGATCTCTGTTTGTTTCCAAGGCAAACTATTCAATATCACGGTAATTCAAGTCTATGCCCCGACCACTAACGCTGAAGAAGCTGAAGTAGAACAGTTCTACGAAGACCTACAAGACCTTCAAGAATTAACACTTCAAAAATATGTCCTTTTCATTATAGGGGATTGGAACGCAAAAGGAAGAAGTCAAGAAACACCTGGAGTAACAGGTAAATTTGACCTTGGAGTACAGAATGAAGCAGGGCAAAGACTAATAGAGTTCTGCCAAGAGAATGCATTGATCATAGCAAACACGCTCTTCCAACAACACAAGAGAAGACTCTACACATGGACATCACCAGATGCTCAACACCAAAATCAGAATGATTATATTCTTTGCAGCCAAAGATAGAGAAGCTCTCTACAGTCAGCAAAAAAAAAAAGACCAGGAGCTGACTGTGGCTCAGATCATGAACTTCTAATTGCCAAATTCAGACGTAATTAGAGAAAGTAGGGAAAACCACTAGACCATTCAGGTATGACGTAAATCAAATGTGTAACAATTATACAGTGTAAGTGACAAACAGATTTAAGGGACTAGATCTGATAGACAGAGTGCCTGATGAACTATGAACAGAGGTTCATGACATTGTATGGAGACAGGGATCAAGATCATCCACAAGAAAAGGAAATACAAAAAAGCAAAATGGCTGTCTGAGCAGGCCTTACAAACAGGTGTGAAAAGAAGAAAAGTGAAAAGCAAAGGAGGAAAGGAAAGATATTCCCATTTGAATGCAGAGTTCCAAACAATAGCAAAGAGAGAGAAGAAAGCCTTCCTCAGCGATCAATGCAAAGAGACAGAACAAAACAATGGAATGGAAAAGACTAGAGATCTCTTCAAGAAAATAAGAGATACCAAGGCAACATTTCATACAAAGATGGGCTCAATAAAGGACATAAATTGTAGGATCTAAAAGAAGCAGAAGATATTAAGAAGTGGCAAGAACACACAGAACTGTACAAAAAAGAGCTTTATGACCCAGATAATCACAGTGGTGTGATCACTCAACCTAGAGCCAGATCCTGGAAAGTGAAGTCAAGTGGGCCTTAGGAAGCATCACCACGAACAAAGCTAGTGGAGGTGATGGAATTCCAGTTGAGCTATTTCAAATCCTAAAAGATGATGCTGTGAAAGTGCTGCACTCAATATGCCAGCAAATTTGGAAAACTCAGTAGTGGCCACAGGACTGGAAAAGGACGGTTTTCATTCCAATTCCAAAGAAAGGCAATGCCAAAGAATGCTCAAACTATCACACAATGCACTCATCACACACACTATAATGCTCAAAATTCTCCAAGCCAGGCTTCCACAATACATGAACTGTGAACTTCCAGATGTTCAAGCTGGTTTTAAAAAAGCAGAGGAATCAGGATTGAAATTATCAGCAACAGCTAGATCATCAAAAAAGCAAGACAGCTCCAGGAAAAAAAGGCATTTCTGCTTTATTTACTATGCCAAAGCCTTTGACTGTGTGGATCACAATAAACTGTGGAAAATTCTGAAAGAGGTGGGAACACCAGGCCACCTGACCTGAAACTTGAGAAATCTTATGGCATCTGGTCCCATCACTTCATGGTAAACAGATGGGGAAACAGTGGAGACAGTGGCAGACTTTATTTTGGGGGCCTCCAAAATCACTGCGGATGGTGACTGTAGCCATGAAATAAAAAGACATTTGCTCCTTGGAAGAAAAATTATTACCAACTTAGCATATTAAAAAGTAGAAACATTACTTTGCCAACAAAGGTCTGTCTAGTCAATGCTATCTATGGCTTTTCCAGTAGTCATGTATGTATGTGAGAGTTGGACTAAAAAGAAAGCTGAGTGCAGAAGAATTGATGGTTTCAAACTGTGGTGTTGGAGAGGACTCTTCAGAGTCCCTTGGACTGCAAGGAGATCCAACCAGTCCATCCTAAAGAATATCAGTACTGAATGTTCATTGAAAGAACTGATGTTGAAGCTAAAACTCCAATAGAAGCTAAAACTCCAATATTTTGACCACCTGAAACAATGAGCTGACTCATTTGAAAAGACCCTAATGCTGGGAAAGATTGAAGGCAGGAGGAGAAGGGGATGACAGAGAATGAGATGGTTGGATGGCATCACCGACTCAATGGACATGAGTTTGAGTAAACTCTGGGAGTTGGTGATGGACAGGGAGGGCTGGCGTGCTGCGGTCCATGGGGTCACAAAGAGTCGGACACGACTGAACGACTGAACTGTACTGATGATCTTCACAGTGCTGGCGTCATCCTGGAAGCAAACTGCCCAAGCGAGTGTCATTTAGAGAGTGGCTGTCCACAGGTTCTTTAATCTAGTTTCCATGATGCATGGACAGGCAGGAGGATGGTTAAAAGAAACTGGATCTCAGTGTCAGGGGCTACATGTAAGGCAAAAATCTCATACGCTGCACTGAGTGTACTTACAACCTAAAAGCAAAATTAAATTGGAGAGACAAATTTGGGAGGGACCCTTGAGTGGGGTAGAAGATGAAAATTGGCTCCAAGTGAAATTTTTTCATTAAAGTTAAGTGAAATACAAAAGAAGCCATGGTAATGATGGTTTAGTCACTAAGTCATGTCCAACACGTGTGACCCCAGGGACTGTAGCCCGATAGGCTCCTGTCTGCATGAAATTCTCCAGGCAAGAATACTGAAGATGGCTGCTATTTCCTTCTCCAGGGGATCATCCCAAGATCCCAAGTCAAGGATGGAATCTGCACTCATCTCTTGCATTGGCAGGTGGATTGTTTACCACTAGCAACACCTGTGAAGCTCAAAGAAGGCATAGGAAGTATATCCATATCACACACACACACATATATATATACACACACACACATATATATATTTGCATTTATTATTCTATTTATATTTATATGCATCAGTTCAGTTCAGTCGCTCAGTCACATCTGACTCTTTGCAGCACCATCGACTGCAACTAGCCAGGCATCCCAGTCTTTCATCACATTCCGGAGTTTGCTCAGACTCATGTCCACTGAGTTGGTGATGCCATCCTCTGCCGTCCCCTTCTCCTCCCACTTTCCATCTTTCCCAGCATCAGGGTCTTTTCCAGTGAATCAGTCCTTCACATCAGGTGGCCATATTATTAGAGTTTCAACCTCAGCATCAGTCCTTCCAATGTATATTGAGGAATAATTTCCATTAGGTGGACTGGCTGGATCTCCTTGCAGGCCAAGGGACTCTCAAGAGTTGGAGAAGTCCAACACCACAGTTCAAAAGCATCAATTCATCAGCGCTCAGTCTCCTCCATGGTCCAACTCTCACATCCATACATGACTACTGGAAAAACCACAGCTCTTAGTAGATGGACCTTTGTTGAAAAAGTAGTGTCACTGCTTTTTAATATGCTTTCTAGCTTGGTCATAGCTTTTTCTTCCAAGGAGCAAGTGTCATTTAATTTCACGGCTGCAGTCACCATCTGCAGTGATTTTGGAGCCCAAGAAAATAAAGTCTCTCACTGTTTACACTGTTTCCCCTCTATTTGCCATGAACTGATGGGACCAGATGCTGTGATGTTAGGTTTTGAAGGTTGAGCTTTAACACAGCATTTTCACTCTCCTCTTTCACCTTCCTCAAGAGGATCTTTAGTTTCTCTCACTATCTGCCATAAGGGTGGTATCTTCTGCATATCTGAGGTTATTGATATTTCTCCAGGAAATTTTGATTCCAGCTTGTGCTTTATCCAGCCCAGGTTTTCACATAATGTACACTGCATATAAGTTAAATCAGCAGGGTGACAATATACAGCCTTGATGTACTCCTTTCTCAACTTTCAACCAGTCTGTTGTTCTATGTCCGGTTCTAACTGTTGCTTCTTGACCTGCATACGGATTTCTCCGGAGGCAGGTACGTGGTCTGGTGTTCCCATCTCTTGAAGAATTTTCCAAAGTTTGTTGTGATCCACATAGTCGAAGTCTTTAGCGTAGTCAATAAAGCAGAAGTAGATGGACTTTCCTGTAGTTCAAACAGTAAAGAACCTTCCTGCGACGTAGCAGACCAGGGATCAATCCCTGTGTTGAGAAGATCCTCTGAAAGCGGGAATGGCAATCCACTCCAGTATTCTTGGCTGGAGAATTCCATGGACAGAGAAGCCTGGCGGGCTATAGTCTGCGGGGTCGCAAAGAGTCAGGCCTGACTGAGCAACTAACACACACACAGATGCTTTTCTGGATCTCTCTCACATTTCTGATAATCCAATGGATGTTGGCAATTTGATTTCTTATTCCTCTGCTTCTCTAAATTCGGCTTTAACACCTATATATGTATAAACACACACATACACACATCTGTTATATCCATACACAAATCAGTGGAACACCTGGTAACCATAAATATGTGAAGTTTAAAGCAATGTGAATGGACTTTTAGGGTATTATGCTAAGTGAAATAAGTCAGATGGAGAAAGACAAATACTGTGTGATATGGCAAATGACTGTGACAGTTTATGACTCTATGTTAAGATTTTTTTTAAGCCCACAGACAAATAAGATGAAGAAAAAAGTAAAAGAATGGATAGCCAAAGGGTTGTATTCTACTTCAGTTCAGCTCAGTCGCTCAGTCATGCCTGACTCTTTGCGACCCCATGAACCGCAGCACGCCAGACCATCACCAACGGCAGAGTTTACTCAGACTCGTGTCCATCAGGTCGATGATGCCATCCAGCCATCTCATCCTCTGTTGTCCCCTTCTCCTCCTGCCCGCAATTCCTCCCAGCATCAGGATCTTTTCCAATGAGTCAGTTCTTTGCATGAGGTGACCAAAGTATTGGAGTTTCAGCTTCAGCATCAGTCCTTCCAATGAACACCCAGGACTGATCTCCTTTAGGATGGACTGGTTGGATCTCCTTGCAGTCCAAGGGACTCTCAAGAGTCTTCTCCATGTGTGCAAAATAAAAAATAAAACAAACTCCAGAATATAACAAGAAAAGATACAGTAAAGAAACTAGTGGTGATATCAGTGGGGTGAAGAAAAATGGCAGGTTAAGACCGAAGGAGTGGAATAAGAGGTACAAACTACTATGTTAAAATAAATAATGTATAAATATATATTATAAAACATAGGCAATAAAAAAGCCTATATATTTATAATTTCCAGAGGAGCAATAAAATTATAAATACCTATATGGTATACCTGTAACAAAAAATATTGTACCTCAAATATATTTCAATTTCATAATTGAAATTCATATTGAATTTCATAATTCAATTTCATAAAAAAAATACAGACCCATCTGAGGAATGCCCTGATAACTGACTCCTGGTAGAAACAACACATACTGATTTTCTTAAAATGGACAGTGCCATCTTTACTTTTAGAAAATAAGCTTAAACAGACCTCTTCAGCATGAGAGAAATACACAGAGGTTGAGGATGTGTGTCTTGGACTCTTTGAGGACAGACAAGAATATAAATATCACTGTCCTGGAAATACCTCAAGTGTTCTCTGAGTCCTTATTTACTCTGAAGACTTAATGTCCAGATCCAACTGCGGCTTCACTGAAAATAAATATCCCTATGAGAACTGCAGAAAACCACTAAAAAAGCTCAGTTGCCATCCAGGATGTCAGAAGATGACATCCGTGGAACCACATCGTGTGATTAACCACTGTGTGATCATTATGCATTCTGCCAAGACACGTATCCTATAAAGAGTGCAACAATTCAAAACCTATCCAACAACTGGGATGCGCTCAGCTTCCCTAAAAGAAGGACCACAAGGGTCACAAGATGAAGGCTGTGCTCCTGACTCTCCTCTTTGGTGCGGTTTGTGGGGCCCAGGAAACTCCAGCTGAGATAGACCCCTCAAAGGTACGCAGAAGGAGGTGATCTAGAAGGTCTTGCTTGTTTGAGTGTGTGTTTGGCTGTTTTTGTGTACATGTAAGAGATAAGCTCATTTATATGTATGATCACATTGTATCAAGGACTGTGGTCCAGTGAGCAAAATGCAACCCTCTGTTTAACCGGTCTTTTATTTTTTCTTCATCTTATTTGTCTCTAGGCTAAAAAAAAAAAAAAAAATTAACACGCTATCATTCAGAGAGTCATGACCAGTCATGACATGTTTTATTTCAAAAAACCCTGAACTGTACGTTTTCTGCTCCAATAGGAATCATGAATTCACGTCATGTTGTTCAACAAGGTAGCGGGGAGAACTCTGCTTAATAAGGTTGAATTTACTTCTCTTCTATGTGAAATGCAGAAGCTAAAGGTGGTGCTGGGTACTGGTGAGTAACCAAAAAGACATTGACTGATGTCTATGGAGGCCTTCCTCCTTAGATTCCAGGAGAGTGGCGTACCATCTACGCAGCTGCGGATAACAAGGAGAAGATAGTGGAAGGGGGCCCACTGAGGGGCTACTATCGCCACATTGAATGCATCGACGACTGCGAATACCTCTCCATTACATTCTATGACAAGTAAGCACGACACCCTCCCCACGATGGAAAGCAAGGAAACTGCTGATGGTGGACATGGGGTACGGGCTCCAATGTGCAGCGAAAGGCACGGGTCACGACTGCAAAGTTGAGGGTGCAAACTCGATTCAAGGGCGTCCTCAAGGGCTGGGTAATGGAGGGCGAGCAAGGAATGTCTTGTCTCTTGGTTTTTCAGGGATGATGGCACGTGCCTGTTACTCAAAGAAGTAGCAAAGAGAAAAGAAGGATATGTTTATGTCATAGAATGTGAGTATTCCAGCTTTCCCGATGGGCTGTCTTCCCCAAACTGTGGAACGTGTTCAGTCTGATAGCCTCGATTCCATCAAGGACAACTAGATGTCTGGATGGGTGGACTGTTTCCGCTACTCATTACCAATGCAATCTTGGAAGAGCCATTTAACTTTTCAGGAATCAATTCTGTCCCACAACACCAGGGTGAGGTCCAAGGGTGGAATGTGGCCATTGATGGGCTCTGGGAAAAAGCCCCAGAATGATGACTATACTTGTTCCCTGGGCATGGTGAAGTGCAAAAGATTATATATATATATTATATATATATGTACATATATATACATATAATATGTATATATGTGTGTATTATATGTATATACATACACATATGTATATGTGTACATATAATATATATTATACATGTGTGTATATACACATACATACATATATATTATGTACATATATATTATGTATGTGTACATATATATGTATGTATGTGTGTGTATATATGTATATGCATATATACTATATATGTATGTATTTATCTATGTGTATACATATATATGATAATTTTAAGATTATAAAGACTCAAAATATTTTTTTATTTCACCTACATGATCAAATTTGCTTAAAATGAAGAAATTTCTTAAATGTTAAAAGTTCTTTATTAGTAACTGTAGTAAATAGAACATCATTAATTTCAAGTCCCAAAACGAGAACAGTAAAATAAGAGCTCTGCAATGCAGGAGACCCAGGTTCAATCCCTAGGTTGGGAAGTACCCTGGAGAAGGAAATGACTATCTGCTCTAGTCTTCTTGCCTGGAGAATCCCATGGACAGGAGAGTCTGCTGGGTGACTGGCCAAGGTTCACAGATGTCAGACACGACTGAGTGATTTTTTGCTTCACTTCAAAATAAGAGCAAAAATTTTAAACTAATTTTTACATACACTGAAAGTGACTTTAGCATAGACTTTGATCTCCACAGTTTGTAATAACAAGAAATATTTCTCAAATATAATATCAACACATAAGTTGAAAGGGGCACTCACATAGATTTCTATCTCTGTAGTTGACAAAAATAGGAAATGATACTCAAACGTTAATATAAACACTGTAACATTACATGAAGTGATCACATGTCCATGGGTTTCATCTTCATTGAAAACATATACAACGGAGCACTCTAATCCTGGTCTGCTGCAAGTATTTTAATTTCAACTGTGGACATGCAGCCACAGAATCCAATCTGCAATCATTAAAGAGTTTATATGCCCAACGTTAGGCAACAGGCCAATGTGTACTTCTTTTGTCACTTCTTCTGCTAAGAAACAACTCTGGATTATGCAGTACCTTTCATTTTACTAAGATTCATTTAATTATTTAGAATTCCTTTCTAACCATGACTGTACTTGCAAACAGGGTCACAAAATTCCTGAAAATGTACCAGTCAGCTCTTGTGAGCGGGTATGAGATGGTTGAGGTTCAACTCACACTATAGTTGCAACAAGCAACTCTGCTATTGTTCACAGAAGGCTCAGTATAGAAGACTAGAAGTCTTAAAGATCTTCAAGAGAGGGGTGTGTGGAGACAGCATCCCTACTTCACTAGTTGTGTTAAAGATTCTAACAACACACCACTAGAAATGTCATTGAGACAGAGGTTACCATCAGGGAGAAAATGGATGATAGAGAGCGTGTGAAGAATAAGACACGTTCAACTGAAAAGGAAAGAAGTTAATCATACTGAGGTTTGAATGTTTGTTCTTGTTTTTTGTTGTTGTTGTTATTTTTCCTGTCACAGACGCGGGTGCAAATACTTTGGAACTGATTCATGTATCAGACACCATGCTGGTGACTTATGTTGAAAACTATGATGGGGAGAAGACCACAAAAATGACTGAAGGGCTTGGTAAGTCCTGTAGCTTATGCAGATGAGCTCGTATGATCAGTACTTTTATACTAAGAAGAGAGGCACAGCCACCTTACAATAGGGCTTCACTGGTGGCTCAGATGGGAAAAAACCCACATCCAATGCAGGAGACCTGGGTTTGATCCCTGGGTAGGTAAGATCCCATGGAGGTGGGCATAACAACCCACTCCAGTACTCCTTCCTGGGAAATCCCCATGGACAGAGGAGCCTGGCGGGCTACAGTCCATGTAGTAGCGAAGAGCTCACAGGACTCTGACCCAGAACAGTATCTATTGCCCTTGGGGAGGAATTACAGGTCCTTTTCTTTGCTTCATGGCTACATTATTACTATTTGGTCTCTTTTGACTGTTTTCCTTTGCTTTCCCACATTCTCATTTCTCTGACTAAACTTATGCTTTGACCTAAGTATTTCACAGACAAAAGGCAGGCCAGAAGCACAGTGGGTGGGGCAAGGAACACAGGGTCCTGTTCCGTCTCACGAAGATGAGTGTGGTTTTGAAACTTCCCCATCATTCCCGCACCCATTCATTTCATAAGGGTTCATGAAAACCCCGGGGATGGACTTCTAGAATGTAGACAGAGTGGACAGGAAGAGATAGAGTTGGGAGGAATTCTGAGTCTCAGACCCACCATGACCTTCTTGGATGTCCCATGAAAGACTGCATGTCACAGCGGGATGCCTAAGGGCTCGGCTGAATGATGAGCTGTTCTCTGAACTGGAATGTAATAACACGTTAACTATGTGGACTCTACCCCCCGGACATATCTGAAGGCCTGAATGCACACTCGGGCACGTCTGTAGAAAAACACCTGGAGAGCAGGGTTTAGATGATGGTGGAGGGCAGTGGTGTTGGTGAGTCTTACTGGACACTACAGGAATGAGCCAGGTGGCACTCTATAACCTATAAAGGATTCTAATGCACACGTCTTCTGCCCTGTTTGCTATGAAATCCAGGCAAAGGAACCAGCTACACTCAAGAAGAACTTCAGAAGTATCAGGAGCTGAACAGTGAAAGGGGGATTCCAACTGAAAATATAGATAATGTCATAGAAACAGGTAAAGCCCCAGACGATCACAGGTATGCAAAATGAAAGACATCACTAGAACAATCAATTCAAATTACCTATTGGCAGAGATGTCTTTAACAAGAACTGTTTTATAATAATCTTTTTATTTAATTTTTTTATTAGTTGGAGGCTAATTACTTCACAATATTTCAGTGGCGTAATCTTTTGAAATATAGGCATGTCAGTGACCATTTTCCCCCTTATTCATTCTCTTTCACAGACACTTGTCCTCCATAAGAACAGTGAAGAGTGGTTGGGTGAGTAGAAATATGACACACACAACCTATTCTTTTCTCAGTAGGTTAACACTTTGGGGGAAGGGGGCTTACTGCTTTAAGAATGGGGTACATACATAGTGGAATATTACTCAGCCAGGAAAGTGAAAGAAATAAAGCCATTTGCAGCAACATGGATGAAGCCAGAGATGATTTTACTAAGCAAAGTAACTCAGAAAGAGAAAGGGAAATATCATATGCTATCACTTCCATGGGGAATCTAAAATATGATTCAAATGAACCAGTAAAAAACAGAGACAGTCTCAAACACAGACAAAATTAATGGTTACCAAAGGGGAAGCAGGCAAGGAGGCAAGCAGGCAAGGGGAAGTAGCCAGTGAACTATACTCAATGTCTTCTAATAACTTTAAGAAGAAGAATGAAAATAGGTATACAAATACCTAAACATATCTGTAACTGAGGGCTTCCCAGGTGACTCAGAGTTCCAGAATCTGCCTGCCAACGCAGGAGACACAGGAGACATGGGTTCATCCCTGGGTCAGGAAGATCCTTGGTTCAGGTACCCCACGCCAGTATGCTCGTCGTGATAATCCAATGGACAGAGGAATCTGGGGATCTATAGTCCATATGGCCACAGAAGAGTGGGACACAACCCAGAGAGAAAACAACAACAAATGTATAAGTGAATCACTTTGCTCTATACCTGAAACTAACACAACATTGAACAGCAACTGCATTTCAATAAAAATTAATTTTTTTAAAAATGGGATGAAAAAACACTTCACCATGTCAAGTGTCAAAAGCTTGGGCTTCCTTAGTCTTCAGATTAGAATATCTAAACCCTGACATCGGCCTAGAACCCACAGTGAGATGCTTTACGGACAATGGAGGTGGTGTGAAGCCCTGAGCTATAAGATAGGATGACTGCTGGGCAATGCCACTGTGAATGAAAGACCCTGCAGCCATAACACATGCATGATGATAAAGGATATCACAGAAGATGCAACTGGCACAGGTCACAGAGCAGATAGGCTCCTGCATCTCAAGAGCTGTGAGTGCATAACACAGTAACTCTCAATATCAGAACTGATACCAGACAGTTCACAGCTGGTTTCACCAGGTGGTAATTCTACAGTACCCCCAGGGATACACACACAAGAGAAACTTCTGTGAAATGGGTCTGGTAGGAAAACTTCTCCACTGCTTTTCCATCAGCAACTGGCTCTACTTTTTCTTTCATACTCTAGCCAATATCATATTAGTAATCATCAGCTCAACAACATTTTCCTTTTTTTCATGCTTAAAGAAAAACATGGAGTAACAATGCGAGCAGCATCGAAGCACTCATGTGTCCCAATCATCCAGATGAAGATAGCAGACCTTTTCCTTGAAATCATCATTGCTTCTCTCCCAGGAAATCATGACCCTGAACCCAAGGCTTTCCAACTATGAATATCCTCTGCTGTAGCTGATGTGACTGAACTGTTCAATAAATTGATTAATGCACATACTCGTAGTGAACAAAGTTCTATGTTTTCAAATACTCAAAACATGTAAATTCAACCATGCAGAAAATTGAGTGTACAATGAAGGAGGAAATAACTCTGTTTAGGATGCATGGTGTGAATCCTGAAAGTGTTTCTGCAAAATGAGAAAATAAACAACAGAAGGTAGTTTTTATATGGTGAAATGAGGTTCCTATCAGATGTCACACGAGGAAGGGAACTGGGGAGTCAGACACCTTCAAATAGAATCTCAGCTGTACTAAGTGGAGCTTGAAAACAACTCAACGATGGTGTTAAGCAGCGTTCATCTGCTGTGGGGTTGCAGGAGGTGGTAAGGTTTGCAGAATGCAGTCTTACATGGCTTCCAGGGGTTGCAGTGGTAAATATATATATATACATATATATATATATACATATATATATATATATATATATATATATATACACACACACACACACACACACACATATACATATATACCAAAAATACTTACCAATGCAGGAGACACAAGAGACGCAGCTTCAATCCCTGGGTCGAGAAGATGCCCAAAGGAGGAAATGGAAATCCAATTCCGTATTCTTTTTTTTTTAATTATTCATATATTTTGTTTATTCAGTAAGTGTTGATAAGATCTTTTCTTTTTATTTATTTATTTAATTTTAGGCTAATTACTTTACATTGTGTAGTGGTTTTGCAATACATTGACATGATTCAGCCATGGGTGTACATTTGGCCACCATTCTGAACCCCCTTTACACTTTCCTCCCCGTCCAATTCCTCAGGGTCATCACAGTGTACTAGCCCTGGGCACCCTGTCTCATGCACTGGACCTGGAATGGTCATCTATTTCACATATGATAATATACATGTTTCAATGCTATTCTCTCAAATCACCCCACTCTCACCTTCTCCCACAGAATCCAAAAGTCTGTCCTTTACATCTGTGTCTCTTTTGGGTTTTGCATAGGGTCATCGTTATCATCTTTCTAAACTCCATATATATGCATTAACATAACTGTATTGGTGTTTTCCTTTCTGACTTACTTCGCTCTGTATAATAGGTTCCAGTTTCATCCACCTCAGTAGAACAGATTCAAATGTATTCTTTTCAATGGCTAATAATATTCCATGGTGTATATGTACCACAGCTGTCTTATCCATCCGTCTGCTGCTGAACATTAAGGTTGCTTCCATGTCCTGGCTATTGTAAACAGTGCTACGATGAATACAGGGGTACACATGTCTCTTTCAATTCTGGTTTCCACGGTGTGTATGCCCAGGAGTGGCATTGCTGGGTCATACAGCAGTTCTATTTCCGGATTTTTAAGGAATCTCACACAGTTCTCCATAGTGGCTGCACTAGTTTGCATTCCCAGCAGCACTGTAAAAGGGTTCCCTTTTCTCTGTACCCTCTCCAGCATTTATTGTTTGTAGACTTTATGATGGTGGCCATTCTGAATTCCGTGAGATGGTTCCTCACTGTGGTTTTTATTTGCATTTCTCTAATAATGAGTGATGTTGGGCATCTTTTCATGTGTTTGCTAGTCATGTGCATGTCTTCTTTGGATAAATATCTGTTTAGTTCTTTGACCCATTTTTTGATTGGGTTGTTTATTCTTGTGGAATTGAGCTGCAGGAGATGCTTTTATATCTTTGAGATTAATTCTTTGTCAGTTACTTCATTTGCTATTATTCTCTCCCCTTCTGAAGGCTGGCGTTTCAACTTGCTTATAGTTTCCTTCTTTGTGCAAAAGCTCTTAAGTTTAATTAGGTCCCATTTGTTTATTTTTGCTTTTATTTCCATTACTCTAGGAGGTGGGTCATAGAGGATCCTGCTATGATTTCCATCAGAGAGTGTTTTGCCTATGCTTTTCTCTAGGAGCTTCATAGTTTCTGGTCTTACATCTAGATCTTTAGTCCATTTTGAGTTTATTTTTGTGTATGGTGTTAGAAACTGTTCTAGCTTCATTCTTTTCCAAGTGGTTGACTAGTTTTTCCAGCACCACGTGTTAAAGAGATTGTCGTTTCTCTATTGTATATTCTTGCCTCCTTTGTTGAAGATAAGGTGTCATAGGTACGTGGATTTATCTCTGGGCTTTCTATTTTGTTCCACTGGTCTATATTTCTGTCTCTGTGCCAGTATCATACTATCTCAATGACTGTACCTTTGTAGTAGAGTCTGAAGTCAGGCAGGTTGATTCCTCCAGTTCCATTCTTCTTTCTCAAGATTGCTTTGGCTATTCGAGGTTTTTTGTATTTCCAAACAAACTGTGAAACTATTTGTTCTCGTTCTCTGAAAAATACCATGGTGGCTGGATAGGGATTGTATTGAATCTATAGATTGCTTTGGATAGTATACTCATTTTCACTATAGTGATTCTTCTGATCCAAGAATATGGTCTATTTCTCCATCTATTTGTGTCCTCCTTGATTTCTTTCACCAGTGTTTTATAGTTTTCTATATATAGGTCTTTTGTTTCTTTGGGTAGCTTTATTCCTAAATATTTCACACTTTTTGTTGCAACGGTGAATGGAGTTGTTTCCTTAAATTCTCTTTCTGTTTTCTCATTGTTGGTTTATAGGAATACAATGGATTTCTGTGTGTTAATTTTACATTCTATAACTTTACTATATTTATTGATTAGCTCTAGAAATCTTCTGGTGGAGTACTTAGGGTTCTCTATGTAGAGGATCATGTCATCTACAAACAGTGAGAGCTTTACTTCTTCTTTTCCAATCTGGATTCCTTTTATTTCTTTTTCTTCTCTGATTGCTGTGGTCAAAACTTCCAAAACTATGTTGAATAGTAGCGGTGAAAGTGGGTAACCTTGACTTGTTCCTGACTTTACGGGAAATGCTTTCAATTTTTCACCGTTGAGGATTATGTTTGCTGTGGGTTTATCATATATGGCTTTTATTATGTTGAGTTATCTTCCTTCTATGCCTGCTTTCTGGACGGTTTTTATGATAAATGGATGTTGAATTTTGTCAAAGGTTTTCTCTGCATCCATTGAGTTAATCATATGGTTTTTATCTTTCCACTTGTTAATGTGGTGTATCACACTGATTGATTTGCAGATATTGAAGAATCCTTGCGTTCCTGGGATGAAGCCGACTTGGTTATGATGTATGATCTTTTTAATATGTTGTTGGATTCTGTTGGCTAGAATTTTGTTCACAGTTTTTCCATCTATGTTCATCAGTGATACTGGCCTATAGTTTTCTTCTCCTTTTCTTCTTTTTTTTTGATGGTATCTTTGTCTGGTTTAGGTATCAGGGGGATGGTAGCCTCATAGAATGAGTTCGGAAGTTAACGTGCCTCTGCAACTTTCTGGAAGACTTTGAGTACGTATTAGCTCTTCTCTAAATTTTTGGTAGAATTCGGCTGTGAAGCCATCTGGACCTTGGCTTTTGTTTGTGCCCACCCCAGTATTCTTGCCTGGAGAATCCCATGGACAGAGGAACCTGGCAGGCTACAGTCCTTGGAGTTGCAATAGTCAGACATGATTGATCGACTGAGCACACACACACACATGCAACAAAAGTGAACACTGTTCACTAAAGAAAGGGCAACGATGGTGTTTACAAAGCATGGGGTCTGTGGTGTCCGACTAGGGGGAGCTCCTCTCCAGCTCAAACCCCAGAAGCAGAGGCCTTGCTGCAGATGCAGGTGCAGAGTTGCCTACAGTTCTTCGGAAAAGTTCCTCATCAGACATCTTTCAAAGTAATAGTCACTGGTTGGTGCCAACTGACGGGCAAAAGGAGCATCATGGGTCCCCCACAGGTCATGACACTGGACTAGACAAAAGACCAGGGAAAGTGTGTAAGGGAGATGGGAAAGATGAGGCACTCCACTCTGGAGAACTCTGGTAGGCTCCTGAGGATGCGGAAGGCTGGTGCGCCTGAAATGCTGTGGAGTGAGAGGAAAGAGAGAAGAGGGCACCGGTCACACAGCCTGCCAGGGCTCACTGTGAGCTGCATGCACCGTGAAGGCACGTTCCAACCACACTCTGGTCTCCAAGGCCAGGATGTTGACCTCCGCTGACTCGAGTCGTTGACAGAAAAGGCAACAGTAGTGGTTGACAACTAAGTTATACTCCCTTCGTGGATCACCGCCTAGTGTGGTGAAGGGGCTGGCATAACTCAGGGAAGCTACGAGCCGCTTCATGTAGGGTCACCCAAGACAGATGGGTGAGGAGCTCTGACAGAACGTGATCCACTGGAGGAGGGAGTTGCAAACCACTCCAGTACTCTTGATGTGAGGACCCCACGAGCTGTGTAAATTGGCAAACAGTTGTGACACTGAAATAGGACCTCAGGATGGAAGGTGTCCAATACTGCTACTAGGGAAGAGTGGAGGACAGCTACTAGCAGCCCCGGAAAGAATGAAGCTATGCTCACTAAGGTCTCAACCAAGCAAGCCAGCCTAAAGCAAGAACTAAACCTAAGAAACAGAAAAAGTAACTGAGCAGAAGGACTTCCCTAGGGGCCAGTGGTTCAGAACCCGCCTGCCAGTGCAGCGGCCGCACAGGGAATCTTGATCCTGGAAGGCCCCACAAGCTGTAACGACAACAAAGGCTACACAAGCTCTGCCTGTGCGCCAGAGCCCGAGCAAGAAAAGCATCACAGTGACAAGCCCTGAGGCCATAACTAGCAAAAGGCAGAACACAGCACGTCAGACCAAGTGTGGCTGTAAAACTGGGGGGAAAACACCCTTACAAGAAGGTTTAAGAAGAGTGACCACGGAGATACCCCACCAAAATACTTCTTAAAAATTCTCAGGGAAACAGCTGCCATTTGAATAATGAAAACAACATAAGGAAGCAGGCAGGAAATATGAACCATTAAAAAATTTTTATCTGAAAAATTATTTTAAAGGCTCTCTATCCAGTTGACAATATATCAAGTCCTGGGGAAGAGGGATCCTCTAGCACAAGTGTTTTAAGTTTAATCAGTGTGGATGTACCAACTCTTAGAAGTTTGCAGGGAGTTAAGGAGCAGGAAGGTAGAGTCAAAGAAAAAATGTCACTGGTAATTTACATAATACAGAACTGAACTAACACATCAGTTACTCACTTTACCCCGTGTGTGTGTGTGTGTGTGTGTGTGTGTGTCTGTGTGTGAGAGAGAGATAAAAACACTTAAAAGTTCTGCTCTAAGCGACTGACAGGTTATATGTGCAATCTTATTTGTCATAGTCACCATGCTGTTCATTACATGTTTTTTAAATCACAGGAGCTCCTTAGGTAATTATAACTAAACAGGAAAAAACACACCAAAAAAAAAAAAAAAAAAAAGCAGTAGAATTTAAGTCAGTTAAACTCTTATCTTTGAAACTGAGTATCTTCTTATGTTGATAACTCTGCAGCCAGCATTGACTCAAGGATTATTTCCTTTGGCTCCAAAATGTAGCAAAATTAATGCCTTGCTCTTTCAGACACCCTTTGTGAAAATCAAAAGAAATATGCACTGCTCTAATGATCCATAAATCGATGAAAATTCTATTTTCACAAGCTTGTGAATCGTGAATGCTTTGCTTCTGACACAAACTTGTTGAAGGCCACCCATGGAATCTTCATGTGCTAAGTGTCTTGAATACTTCCCAAAAAGAGAACAAAGATCGGGGAAATACAAACCAAAATACAAACAAATCTGCTCTTGAGGAAGGGACAGGAATATACAGACAAACATATTTTGGATACACTTACAAAAGAAATTCAGAAGAGAATAATAATCTTATAAGGAAAACTGCTGGAGAAATTGGGAATTTATATGACAAAAAAATACAAATAACTTCAACTGTTTCACTGCTCCCCATTTTACAACTAACACAGAGAGACTCAAAGACGTGTATTTAAGACCCAAAGCAAGAAAGACTCTAGAGGAAAACCACAGGTGGACACTCTGTGACCAAAGACTGGGTGATTACAGATTAGGATATACACCAAGCAGGATCCCACACTGGGAACAGAACATTAATAACTAATCCTCATTCAAAATATTTACATCTTGGAGGGACAACCTTAAGGAAACACAAGTGAAGCCAGCAATGGGGGAAAAATATTCGCACATCTTCATCTGAAAACAGACATATCCAGAATATGTTAAAAACCTACAAACTTCATAAAAAACAAATAATTCACACAATAATGAACAAACCACTTGCAAAGACACCTAACAAAGGAAACAGACAAATGGCAAATCCACCACCTTATTCATCAAGGAAATGGAAAGTACTTCTGAAACTGGATACACTCACACAATTGTTACAATCTCTGAAAAGAAAACAACTGACCACACAGAGTCCTGACAAGGATGGAGCAATGGAAATTCTCATCTCCTGTTGACAGGCATCGAAAATCAGAGGCACTGAGATCCAGCAATTCAGCCCCTAGGCCCCTACCCAGGAGATAAGATGGCTCACTTCCTTACTAAATCTTGTCTATGAACATGCATTCTTCAACATTGGAATGGATGAAAGTGGGACATATCCCAATGATACAATGAAAGGGCAATGGGAAAGAAGTCTACAAAAATATACAGCTGTTTATTCAAACGAATCTACTGAGGGAAAGAAGTCAGTAATGCACAAACAAAGAGTGGAATAAGTGGCACAAAGTACATAAATAATATACAAAGATTATTTGAAAAATAATGATTGGAAAACATAGAGAATTAAAAGGTCAATATTTTATAATTCCAAAAGGAAAAATAAAATTATGAGTACCTATATGGTACACCTGTAACAAAAAATATTGTACATCAATTATACTGCAATTTCAATATTAAAAAAAAATATTGACTTCTCAGGAATTTACTCATAACTGCTTCCTGGTAGAGGCACCACATATATTTATCTTCTTAAACCGAAGGTGCCATCATTGGTTTTAGAAAATAAGCTTAAACAGACCTCTTCAATGTGGAAGAAATAACACAGGGGTTGTATAAGAAGCACAGAATGCCAAAATGCTCAGCTGCCAACCAGGATATCAGAGGATCACATTTAGGTCACCATGATCTGGTGATTAACCACTGTTTGATCAACATGCATTCCGCCAAGAGACGTATCCTATAAAAAGTGGAACCAATTCACAACCTCTCCAACAACCAGGACACCCCCAGCTTCTCTAGCAGAAGGACGACAAGAGTCCCAAGATGAAGGTGGTGTTCCTGACCCTCCTCTTTGGTCTGCTTTGTGGGGCCCAGGAAACTCCAGCCGAAATAGACCCCTCAAAGGTACCCACAATGAGCTGATCTGCTTGAAGGTCTTGCTTGTTTGATTGTGTGTGTGTGTGTGTGTGTGTGTGTGTTGGTGCATGTGTGTGTGAGGTTGTTCACGTGAAAGAGAGAGTTTTGTGTATATGTATGACCAGACTGTAAGCATTCTGTGGTTGACATATCTATGTGAATGTAATATCTGTTTTTGGTATTTTTCATTTATCATATTCATCTGTAGGTAAAACAGACAAATAAAAAAGCCTAACAAGCTAACATTCAGAAAGATATGAACTGTCACGGTCTTTACTGGCATAGTTTTAGCTATTTCAAAAAGCTCTGAATTGTCTGCAAAAAAAATTCTCAATTCTATGCTTTGTGCACCACTAGGAAAGATGATTTCATGTCCTGTTATTCAGCAAGGTAGGGGGTGGAATTCCTCCTTGTTTAATAAGATTCAATTAACGTTTCCTCTGTGGTAAATGCAGAAGCAAAGGTAGTGCCATGTATTGGTGAGTAAACAGAAAAGAGACTGACTGACGTTTATGAAGCCCTTCCTTTCAGGTCACAGGAAGGTGGCGCAGCATTTATGCGGCCTCGGATAACAAGGAGAAGATTGAGGAAGGGGGCCCACTGAGGTGTTACAATCGTCAGATTGAATGCAAAAATGACTGCGAATACCTCTTCATTTCATTTTATGTCAAGTAAGCACAATCCTCCTGAACTGAGAACAAGAAGGCTGTTGGCTTCTGACATGGGGTCCGATGTCCAATGTGCAGTGAGAGGTGTGAGGCAGGGCTGTGAGCTTCAGTGTGCGAACTCTATTCCCGGTGGGGTGTCCTCAAGCCCTGGGCAGTGAATGGTGAGGAAGGAACGTCTTGTCTGCTGGGTTTTTCAGATTTGACGGCAGATGCCAGTTTTTTTCGGAAGAGCTAAAGAGACAAGAAGGAGGTATTTACGTCATAGAATGTGAGTATTCCAGCTTCTCCGATGGGTGGTCTTCCCCAAACCATGGAATGTGTTCAGTCTGAGAGTCTCCATTTCAGCCAAAACAGCTAGATGTCTGGATTGGTGAACTATTTCCTCTACTCATTACCAATGCAACCTTGGAAAAGCCACTAATTTTTCAGCAATCAATTCTGTCCCACACCACCAGGATAACGTCCCAGGGTGCAATGGCCATTCATGGTCTCTGAGAAAAAGCCCCAGAACACTGACTCCTCGTGCTCCTCGGGCATGGAGAAGTGCAATTACCTGCATATGCTAATAACGACTGCTTCACAATTTTTGCTTTCACTTGACCTACATGATGAAACTTGTTTTGAATAAAGACATTCTTTAAACATTAAAAGCTCCTCATTAGCAAGTTGAGTAAGTAGAACATGACTAACTTAAAGTCCGAAAATGGAAACAGTTAAAATAACGGCCAAAATTTCAAACTCATTTTTACATAATTTGAAAGGGACTTTAGCATAGACTTCTACCTCTATAGTTTAAAGTAAGTAGAAATAATTCTCAAATATGAATATCAATACATAATTTGAAAGACACGTTAACATCAATTTCTAACTCTGCAGTTGAAACTGACAGGAAATAATTCTCAAATATGAATATCAGTGCTGCAATATTCTATTCAGCGATCAAATGCCTGTATGTTTCATTTTCATGGGGAAAAAATGTACAACTGAGCACTCTAATCTTTGTCTGATGCATTTTTTTAATTTCAACTCTGGACAAAGAGTCACAGGATCTAACCTGCAACCATTTCAGATTATATATGTCCAACATTTTGCAATAGACTAATTCATACCTCTTTTATTACAACTTGTACTAGGAAATAACTCTGGATGAGGTACTGACATTTATGTTAATATCATTCATTTAAATTTTTGAATTCCTTTCTAACCACGCTTGTGCTTGCAAACTGGGTTACAAAATTCTTGAAAATTTAAGAGTCAGCTCTTCAGAGCTCGCATGAGATGGCTGAGGTTCAACACCTACTAGAGTTACAGTAAACAACTTTTTATCATACACAGACTTCTCAGTCTAGAAGACTGGAAGTCTTCATTTTCAGGAGAACAGGGTGTGGAGAAAGCTTTCCTAGTTCCCTAACTGTCTTAACTAGTTCTAACAACGCATCACTAGAAATGTCAGTGAGGCAGAGGTCACCATCCAAATGAAGACTGATGATAGCATGTGAAGAATAAGTAAGCCTCAAATGAAAAGAAAATAAGTTAATCATATTGAAGTTTGATCTTTTTTTTTTCTCTGCCACAGTCGCGGGTACAAATTATTTGCAAATGAAAAGAAAATAAGTTAATCATATTGAAGCTTGATCTTTTTTTTTTCTCTGCCACAGTCGACGGTACAAACTATTTGCAAATCATTCATGTAACAGACAACATGCTGGTATTTTATTTTGAAAACCATGATGGACAGAAGATCT